>NC_044980.1:7861923-8170577 GCF_008728515.1 Papio anubis
CAGTCCACAGAAAGGAGGAAGAAAAATACAATTCTACCTGGGACCAAAAAATAAAAATAAAAATTACTAATGAACATAGAAACAAATTTTTCCTCAATATATGAAAGAATATTCCAGAGAGTTTTTTTTTAATGAAATGGCTTCCACAGGCCATAGAAGAATGACCTGATTCATTCTATACTAACTGCAGTAGTCTTGTTTTCTCCCACTTAATAAAAATACTTAACCATGAACATTTTTTCATTCAAAGAACTGAAATAGCCGAGGTAGGCGGATCACAAGGTCAGGAGATTGAGACCATCCTGGCTAACACGGTGAAACCCCATCTCTACTGAAAATACAAAAAATTAGCCGGGTGTGGTGGCAGGCGCCTGTAGTCCCAGCTACTCAGGAGGCTGAGGCAGGAGAATGACATGAACCTGGGAGGCAGAGCTTGCAGTGAGCCAAGATCATGCCACTGCACTCCAGCCTGGGCAACAGAGCAAGACTCCGTCTCAAAAAAAAAAAAAAAAGAAATTGCTTACACATGTCATCAGACAGAGTTCAATACGAGTGAAACAAATTTAAACATAAAACATTGGGTGAGACATTGGTGATCTTCCAAAATCTTTCATCTGTAGAAATTCCACCCCATTTTCTTAATCCAGTCTGTCACTGATGGACATTTGGGTTGATTCCAAGTCTTTGCTATTGTGAATAGTAAATGACGAGTTAATGGGTGCAGCACACCAACATGGCACATGTATACATATGGAACAAACCTGCACATTGTGCATATGTACCCTAGAATTTAAAGTATAATAAAAAATAAAATAAAATAAATAAAAAAGAAACTCCACCCCGATACGTGGGGTTAAAGATGTTCTTGTTGGACCAACTTGGATGGAAAGATGCCAACCCAAATTCCTGCCCACAATTTCTCCCCCACCACCTGTCATACTGGCTTCAACATGGTGAAGGATGTCTTATAACTTGATTGATAGATAACTCACAACACCTCTTTCAACTTGGAGATGCTAAGATTTAATGCTCTTTTGGTCTTTGGAAATTGATATTTGCAACTTAATATGATAACTTATAACTCAATGCCTTTACCATAAAAAAAATTATCGGGTAAATGTGTGGGGCTATGGAATTAGGGATTTTTATTTAAAGGTAGAGTGCTCATTAGAGTTCATTGTTACACTATCATGCCTGACATTTGGTTGATACTCAATAGAGTTGACATATTTGACTCATGTCCCAATTAGTTAGGAAGGCTGTGTACTACACTTAGATCTCTGCATGCTTTGGGCTCTCCATAGTGCCTGGCCGGCATCTGTTTTATGATCAGTGTGACCTATTTAATGAAGCAGGAATACTACGGTCAGGAGTTATTACATAACCTCTCAAAGTTATTGTTCCCTCATCTGTTAGAAGAGAGATGGTATCAGCCCTGTGTGGGTGGTAT
This sequence comes from Papio anubis, assembly GCF_008728515.1. Classification (NCBI taxonomy): domain Eukaryota; kingdom Metazoa; phylum Chordata; class Mammalia; order Primates; family Cercopithecidae; genus Papio; species Papio anubis. Next base: position 7,863,374 of record NC_044980.1, read on the forward strand.
GAGGATATGATAAAGTAGTTCATGAAGTCCTTCCCCCAGAAAAGATCTGATTTCAGTATTCTTGGTTTCTCCCATTTACTAAAAATATTTAACCATGAACACAAGCAACTCTTAACTATTCTTAAAAACAAAAGAAACTGGGTCACTGTGCTGACCGGGTGGCGCGCTGGCTCCAGCTTCATCAACACCTTGGGTGTTGTTCCTGTGCCATGATGGACCCCAGAGTCCCTCCTCCAGCCCCTGTCCCACCCCCTTCCCCCAACCCATCCATTAGGCCAGCAACGCTTGTAGAGATCACTCTGGGCTGTAATGTGGCACTGGTGGGCTGGGACACAAGGGAAGAAGATAAACGCCTCCTGAAACATGTCTGTGTTTACTGCCTGCTTTGGTGGGACAGCCCAGAGTCTGGCTGCCCATCATGTGGCTCCACCCTAGCAAGGGAAAAAGGAGGAATGCTGGACAGGAGGCCCGAGGAGCCAGAAGGCAAGAGAGTGACAACTTCCTTTCCTGTGTGTACTCTGTTCAGTTCCTTCAGAAAACGGATACCCAGAGGACTCCCAACCCTGGTCTGGGTCAGGAAACAGCCAGCGAGGGTTAGGGGCCTTAGGGCACGGGGCAGTTGTTGCGTTTAAGCCGACTCTGGCCCTGACCCTTACTTGCTTCCGCAATCCCCTGGTCCTCCCTGATTCGCACCTGTCCCTGCCCTCCACTCAGATGTCCGGGAGCAAACACTCCACCCTCCACCCTCCATTTTCCCCCACCACTGCAGCACCTCCCGGCCTGTTGCTAGACAGCCTACCTGTATGTCAATAAACAACAACAGTAGAAAAGAGAGAGAGAGCGCGCGAAACAATACATGGAGGGAGGGAGGGAAAGAGGGAAGGAAGGAAGGAAGGAAGGAAGGAAGGAAGGAAGGAAGGAAGGAAGGAAGGAAGGAAGGAAGACAGGAACCCCCCAAACAATGTAGAAAACCTATTATAATTATTGGATCTAATATTCTCTCTTCCAAAATAATATCTAATGTAGACAATAAAATAATCAACTAATGAGTGTTCTCTCATTATCTTTTATCTTTCTCTCCCTTTTTCTTTATCATCTATATAATACACAGAAGTATTTAGTAAGAGGCATGAGGCAGGAAAAAAAAATAGTAGCTCACCCTAGATAATTCTCAGTGTGAATAATAATACCAGAATGGTCTTATTGTGGTTTAGTATTTTCTCTCTCTGCTTACAGATGTGAGGGCAGTGTTTTTAATCACATGATGCAGCTCAAAATGAAGTTCCTGTGTGGTTTTAATACTGAAAGGACACACGCTATTACAAGTGGGAAAAATGCTGTAACACCGGCCTACCAAACGTCAGATCGTCTGGAGCAGCTGAATTCAACTCTATTCCCACCACTGGAAGTAAAGTATGTTGTTATATTTACAGGAAAATTTGAGCTGACTTTCACCATTTTCAAAGCCTGAATAATTATGATCTTGGCTTAGGTTAGACTACATTGTAAAAAGCTTACCAAGTTTTGTTTCGTAACTGCTTTTATCATCTTAAAATGAAACTGCATATATTCATAATAAATAAAGAAATGCCATATATTTGTAAAAAACATAAAGAGGATGTGGTCTAGCAACCACCTAACAAACACTTATAGCCAATGTGCAATTACAGTCACAATGTAATGTGGCACAATGTAATGTACAGCACAATGTAATCCTGTCACCTGGATGTTTACCTCTGAGAGTCTCCTTGGACAGAAAAAGAGAAAACTCAGCTCCTGGTCACTCTCTGCATCATCCTCAGAGGCAGAGGAGTGCTGCCTGGTGTTGTCCAGCTGACACTCCTGGGAAAGACCTTTTGTTTCCAAGCAATAACAGATGGATGTGTGAATCCACGGGGCATAGGAAAAAGTCTCATTCAACCAACTAGGATTCACATACAACTGTATTAATCCACTTATTAATATTTGCCTCACACTGTCCTAGGCAGGATAAAAGACATCACTTCTGACAAACTACCTGGTTTATATATGTAAAATTCCATGCACCAAAACATAAACACATACTTTGTGGATTAAACATAGCTTCTTGCCTTAAAATATAATCATTAAGAATCTCTGGGTAATTCTTCAGGTGACATAATGTGTAGATGAAAACAGCTATACAAATGTTTATACACACACACACACAACACTAAACAGCTATACAAATGTTTATACACACACACACACAATACTAAACAGCTATACAAATGTTTACACACACACACACACACACACACACACACACACACACAATGCTCCAAAGAGTAAAAGATGAATTCTAAACTAATGTTATATTTAGTGTCCCATAAAATTCCGATGGAAATCACGCAAGAAAAAAGAATCTTAGGAAGGAGGCTGCAGATGGCAGGCTGTGGGTCTACAGAGGTGGTGAGCAAGGGTTACGTAGAATTTGCCCTGACAAAATTTTTACAATGCAATCCAGTGAAATAATCATTCTTCAAGGACAATGACAAAACTGAATATATGACTGCCATATTTTCCAAGTTCCACTTTTGTATCTTTTCATTATTTTCCACTCAAGTTTTTATCTATTTTGTTCCTCTGTGATATACTTTCATGTTTTGTTGAATTTCTCTTTTTTAGAGCATATAACAGGCAGGATAAGTAGTTCCAAACAATGAGTAGAGGCAACATTTTTCAAGTGCAATTTCAGATATCTCACTCAGTACCTGAGAAACCGTGGGGTACTCTTGAAGCTCGAAAAGTTGTCTCTTGCAAAAACATTACATTTTTACATGGTTTCTAGTATTATTTCCTATTTTTCTCCACTGATAAATGAGATATTCTTAAATGCTTTCTAAATAGAAAATATTTTCTTTAATTAAATTGGCAAATAATCACAGAACCCTTAGAAATAAAAACATATTAAACACAGTAATAAAAATGGTAAGTTAACCATGTGTATGATATTGTCAGTGAATATAAGGTCTACGCCAGTTTTTGAAAATCCAGACATGTCTTAGTCTTTCCTCTAACTTCTACAGATGAGTCCTCATAAGTCATCAGCTAAACATTATGTATAAAAATATTTGTTTCTTTAATATATTAGGTGTAGTCTCATTCCCTATTAGTAATGTTTTTAGAAAATGAATGTAACAAGGTATTTTTATTTTTTTATTATTTTATTTTTTTATTATTATACTTTAAGTTCTAGGGTACATGTGGATAATGTGCAGGTTTGTTACATATGTATACTTGTGCCATGTTGGTGTGCTGCACCCATCAACTCATCAGCACCCATCAACTCTTCATTTACATCAGGTATAACTCCCAATGCAACCCCTCCCCACTCCCCCCTCCCCATAATAGGCCCCAGTGTGTGACGTTCCCCTTCCCGAGTCCAAGTGATCTCATTGTTCAGTTCCCACCTATGAGTGAGAACATGCAGTGCTTGGTTTTCTGTTCTTGCGATAGTTTGCTGAGAATGATGGTTTCCAGCTGCATCCATGTCCCTACAAAGGACACAAACTCATCCTTTTTTATGGCTGCATAGTATTCCATGGTGTATATGTACCACATTTTCTTAATCCAGTCTGTCACTGATGGACATTTGGGTTGAACATTTGGGTTGATTCCAAGTCTTTGCTATTGTGAATAGTGCCGCAATGAACATACGTGTGCATGTATCTTTATAGCAGCATGATATTTTTAAAAGCATATTTTCTTGGAAAATCTGCATATTTTAAGGTAATACTATTCAGAGCAAACAGACAAACAGGAGTTAGGACTGAGGGGTTTCTGATTTTTCCTTAGATTTTTAGTGTAACATTTAACTAAGTCACTTATGGTGGTAAAACAAATTATGATAACAAGATACATTTTAAAGACAGATACTTTTTGTTGAAGTAAGAGTTAAAAGGATTGCTTTTCTATTATTAAAGAATGTAGAATTGCTATTTTAAAAATACTGTTTAGTAATACACATATTTTCAGACATCCCTCTTGAAATGAACTTGACTTTGGCCCCAGTGGTGATTCACTGAAGTCAGAAATGTTTCCTGAGGAATGCAGTTTCTTTATATTGTTTACATTATTCAGCTTATTTGATATTCTGAGACAATGCTTATTGTTTTTTAAATAAGATACTAATAATAAGTTTTATGTCTCTATTTGAAGCCTTGCTTCATATGAAACATTGCTGTATATGTTTTTTGTTAGTAGCATAAAAATGCTAATCATAGAGACTAAAATATTAATGCATTCATCAGTCCTATTCTACTGCATTTATATTTCCAATAAAAATTTTATTTTTTTTTTTACTCAAACAGTAAATGAATGTCTAACATGTAATCCTCACTTCACGATCTGGTTAATAAAATTATATTATTATCTGAAATCCCAAATTTAGCTACAACCCTCATTCGTACCCAGTGTAAAATGTCTTAGGTCCTCTAATACAAGAAATTACCTGCTCTGCTGATACACTCCATATTGAAGGACAGGAAAAGTGTATGGACATTCTGAGGGGCACATGGGAACAGCAGATATGTCTTCCATTGACAGTAACAGAAAATAATGCTAGATTTTTTATTTTTTAATATTTTACATTAAAGCCACCAACCCTGGGACATCTAAGGTGTCCAGTTCACTGGGCTCTTCCCAGCAGTTTATCAACCAGACCTCAGAGACATCTTCTAATCAGGTGGTCATTGCCCAGAATTTTCCTGTGTGTCTGTGAATAATGTCATTGACTTGAATTCTTGGGGGCCAGCATCCCACAAACCAAGTCTAAATTCCTCTTCTCTGACACAGCTGGTGCCTGGTGTTCTGAGGCTTGCAGCCCTCAGGTCGCCTATGGTGTTTCTGAGTCATGTGCAATGGACAGTAGGTGTTTATGCACATATATTATATGACTAATTTATCAATTTCATGATGACTAAAGTATGCATTCAAGAGTGGGGTGTTATTGCTTATGTTTTTCCGGGCTACTCTTCCATTAAAGTGGTTGGAAGAAAAATTTTGAGGCTTAAGTTAAAATGTTTTTGTCTCGTGTGCACAGAATAATTCCCAAACAAATATGAAATAATTAATCATAGCGAAACTCAAGTATTTTATCATAAACTTTTCTGCTCTTGTTACCTAAATACTTACTTGGGTTTGGTTTATTTGTAAAGAAAAAAAATCACATTAATTTGTCACTAATTTTATATCACCATATACAACACAGAAACAGAAGAGGGAGGAGACTAGGAGAGGTAGAGAGACCCATGCATAACCCCCTTAAAGGGGATCCAGTAAGCAACACCTTTGAGAAATGACCTGCGTTTGTTCAACTGATGAAGAAGATGTTATAGTGAATTTTAATTGGCAATAAAGTTCACATGATTAATTTGATGCTAAATAAAAGTTGGCAAAACATAGAAATGCTTCTTTTATCCTGACTTTTGCATACTAAAGTGTTCTAAATAATTCTAAATATAGTGCAAACTTTGCACACTTTCACTATTGAAACTAAAGTGTTATAAGTATTACCAGGTTAATACCTTGGATTAAATACAGCTAACATAATTTACCCTTTTCTTAATGACTGGAGGTTGTTACTGTGATTTAATTGTGTAATGTCCTGAGAGCCATTAAGCCTTTAAAATGTGGCACAGCTCTCACCGGCCTTGTGTTTATCTCTGCTCTTGCAGGACTCTCATAGCCCAGATTCTCAACCACCCCAACCCTCTGCAATGAGTTCTCTAGTTGTGTTTTGCTTCCAAAATTATTCTACTGGACATGCCTTCATCCAGTGCCAATTGATTTAATCAACATTGTCCATTTGTGTGTTGCATTCTGATCTCACAGGGACTCTCCATCCTGCAATCTAGTTGTCTACAAGGAAGTGCAATGGAGACATAAAAGTAGCTTCATGTTTTAGCCTGGAGTTCATAAGAAAAATCAAGGCTGAAGATTTACATTTAGGAGCCACTATTATGGAGATAATATTTAATGTTCATACAGATTTAATGCCACTGGATAGCATATGATCTCCTGGAAGGGACGAACACCTGAGTGTGAACCCTGGGTCACTCAACTATGTAGAGGTTGTACTGAGAGGTTGGCACCAGCAGAGGAACCCATCAAGAACTGGTCAATGAGATCTAAGGAAAACCAGGAGAACGGGTCTTGGGGAAGCCTAAAAGAGAAGAATTTTTAGGCTTCTTTGTCTAATGTTGAAAAGTCAATGAAAAGTGGGAAAGAAAACTGCCTGTTGGGTTTGATAAGATGATGATTCAATGGAGACCTTGAAAGAGGAGAATGAAAAGTAAGAATGAGGAGAGGATGGATGAAAAGTGGAGACTTAGGGACAGAAAGTATGGACAAGCATGCTTCATGGACATTGGCTGTGAATGGCCGCTGCAGGAGGTTAATATGGCAAAGAATGGTTGTTTGTTTATTATTAAGGTCAGATTTCTATACATAGACACAGATATAGATATAGATAGACAGTTCCAGATATACATATCGATACAGATACAGATAAGATATACAGCATTTGTAGCTGGTATTGTTGACTACCTTCTTCCACTACCCATTCTGCATTCCCTTTGCCTTCAGCAAGCACTTCAGCAGGTCGTGGTATTTTTCCTGGTGGAGTGACCTAGACTTTCATGAAGGGTCTGGGCCATTTGTAGTCCTGCCTGGATTGGGCTGTTGTAGTTTCCCAATGACCTTAATCGCAGGGCATGGTAAGACTAAGAGACACCCTAATGGATCTCTTGTATTCCATGCATACTCTTCCTTACCTCCACTGTGGAGTAATAGACTGATTTCATCTTGATAGTCCAGGTCAATTACCCCAGCCAACACTGTCACTCCCTTCTTAGCCTGTTGGCTTAAAGGTAGGAGAAACCCAAAGTGTCCAGGTAGCAATTTTAATTTCCAGTTTAATGGAAACCTTGTTGTTTCTCTTGGTGGCAGCGTTCCTCCCTCTGGAACCAAAACCTCTAGGTCAACTGAATGCTATGTCGAGGGAACAGGAAGCAAAAATTTTGCTAGTGGATCACTGGGGGTGATGGTGCACCCCTTGATTTTTGGACGTGTGAATCCTGGCTATGGGAGAAACAGTACCGTACATTGGACGCTGATTCAGAGCACCTACAGCCTCTGAAGAACTTTGCCCCAGCCCTGCAAAGTGTTGTCACCTAGTTAGCATGGTAATTGTGACTTCAAAAGGCCATTCCATCGTTCTGTCAATTCAGCTGCTTCTGGATGATGAAGAACATGATAAGACCAGTGAATTCCATGAGAATGAGCCCACCGCAGCACTTCTTTAGCCATGAAGTGAGTGCCTCGGTCAGAGGCAATGCTGTGTGGAATACCATGACGGTGGATAAGACATTCTGTGAGTTCACAGGTGGTAGTCTTGGCAGAAGCATTGCATGCAGTATAGGCAAACCCATATCCAAAGTAAGTGTCTATTCCAGTGAGGACAAATCTCTGCCCTTTCCATGATGGAAGAGGTCCAATATAATTAACCTGCCACCAGGTAGGTGGCTGATCACCCAGAGGAATGGTATCATATCAAGAGCTCAGTGTTGGTCGCTGCTGCTGGCAAACTGGGCACTCAGCAGTGGCTGTAGCCAGATCAGCCTTGATGATGGAAGTCCAAGTTGCGGAGCCCATGCATAACCTCCATCCCTGCCACCATGGCCACTTTGTTCATGGGCACAGTGATGGCTGGTGAAAGAGTCTCAGTGTTGTCCACAGAACAAGTCGTCCTATACACTTGATTATTAAAATCCTCCCCTGCTGAAGTCACCCATTGGTGAGCACTCACTTGGGATAAAAAATATCTTCAGTTTTTGACTAATCAGAGAAGTCCATTCACACACCTCTTCTCCAAATGTCTTTGTCACCAATTTTCCAATCATGCTTCTTCCAAGTCCCTAACCATCCAGCCAAACCATTGGATACAGCCCATGAATCAGTATATAATCACACATCTGGCCATTCCTCCTTCCATGCAAAGTGCACAATCAGGTGCACTGCTCAAAGTTCTGCCCGCTGGGAAGATTCCCCTTCTCCAGTGTCCTTCAGGGATGTACTAGAAAGGGGCTGTAGTGCTGCACCTGTCCACTTTTGGGTGGTGCCTGCATATCGTGCAGAACCATCAGTGAACCAAGCCCTAGTCTTGTCTTCCTCTGTCAACTGATGCTAGGGAACTCCCCATGAGGCCATCCGTGCAGGCTAGGGGAGAGAAGGCAGGGTGGCAGGAGTGGACACCATGGGCATTTGAGCCACTTCCTCATGTAACTTACCTGTGCCTTCAGGACCTGCTCAAGCCCGATCATGTATATATCACTTCCATTTGATGATGGAATGCTGCTGTGCATGACCCACTTTATGGCTGGATGGGTCAGAAAGCACTCAGTTCATGGTAGGCAGTTCAGGTCACATCAGAACACTTTTTATAAGATCTGATCTACTTAGATGTTGAAGTTGCTGAGAATAAGGTTTGGATGATTGGAGGAGAGCTGGAGTGGAAGATAGGAGAAAAGGTATCAAGATTTTAGCAAACAATCCTCATTGTGGCTGGGAAAAAAAGTGATAATGCAAGGAATTAAAATGAAAAATATGATTTTGTATGTACCTTTGTTACCTACTTCTCTTTCTTGTGATCCACACGTTGCCTTTTCCACAGGATACAGATCCATAGATACATTGCGAATACCGAAGATCACAAACTCTACTCTAAGTAGAGTCACACTTTCTGACACTAGGGGAAGAGGACTGTTTGTTTGTTTCTTCACTTTATGTTTCTTATTTAGCTAATGAATTATACTTTCTTAACCTAACTTGGGACCCTTTGGGAACTCTCCCGGGTTCATCACAGGCCCACGCAAAGCCCCTCCAGCTTCAGCTCCCATAATGTGGACAGCATCCCTCCCGTCTTTCACAACTGCTCCCACCTGGCTTCGTGTTCTGTCTCCCACTCCATATAGGCTCTCCCTGCTGGGTGGGGGGGGGGGGGGTGTCTGTGCAGGCTCACAGGTGGTCCTATTGGGCAGAACTATAAGGGGATTTAGGTGAAAACAGTTGAAGACCATTCTCTTGTAAGGAAATGCTGCTCTGGAGGATCAATCATGTTACCGATGGAGGGTGTCCAGCTTCTTGGTGTCTTGAATAAATAATTGAACAAAACGCACAAACAAAGCAAGGCAAGAATAAAGCAATGAAAGTGGAGATTTATTGAAAATAAAAGTATACTCCACAGTATGGGAGTAGGGGGCTCATGAGCTCTGTTACAGAATTTTCTGGAGTTTAAACAACTTCTAGAGGTTTTGTTGGTTATTTGGTGTATGCCTTATGTAAATGAAGAGGATGAAGTAGTTACAATGTCATTTACCTGCTGTACACCCTATGTAAATGGAGAGGGTATTTCCTGTCATACCTCAAGTGTTTCCATTCGATTTAGTTCTAGGAAATCAGCATTAATTAGCCTTATATTCCCTTCCTCCAGACCCTATTCTCCTGCCTCAATCATACTTTTATACAATGAAAATACCTACGATTTAATTATATAATTTAGGACATTCATTTTCATTAATTTATACAATTTTAAACCTATTTCTCACAAGTATATTCATAAAATGTTAGCTTAGCTTAAAATCCTCCTGGTTTTAAGAGTCTGTGCATGTCTATATTTCAAAGTCCATAAGCCAAGTTTGAAAAGGATTTTTTGTTGACAAAACATGATCAATGCCAACTGGCTTTGTGAAAAAGGGCTGCTGTTGATGCAGAGCTAACCAATATTAGAAAAACAAGAACAACAAAAGTATGTGCAATCACTGAGACAGATGCAAAGGGTATAATGCTCTACTGGAAGAGACATGATTAGATGCCAATCAAGTATTCATTCCAACAACATGTTTGGGTCACAGTCCTTATTGGGATGTAATAGAAAGAGTACCGTTAGTCATAGCTCTAATTCTGATTAATCTCTTAATGAGCTATATGACATTGGTCATGCAGGTCATCTTCTCTCATCCTGGATTTACTTCCCTGCAAATTGGGGAAAATTATATGTACTTCATTAAATTCATGTGGGAACTAATATACATATTTCTGTAAAAATCCTAGAAGAGCATCCAATCACCCTTCAATAAATATTCCTACATCACCCATCCACACATGTATTTCCAAGTTATCTTAATAATAAGTAAACTTTGGTAAGTTTTATATGAATAAAACAAATACATTTTTCTTACCATTTATTGACTTTACTCATGATCTCATAAATGTGTTAAATACTGATGGAAAGGTATTTCCTTACTTGTGTCCTCTTTTCCCTATACTATGTTTTAGTTTCTGTGCCTTCTTTCTTACTAGTTTAATTTTTCTTAATTTTGTGTATTTTTACAAACTAAAATAACTTGGTATGCCCGCTTTTAGAACAAAAGATTCCAAGATAAATATGGTCCTCCTTTCTGGGTTTACTTAAACTTTCACAATGACTCTCTAAAATAATTAAAACATAGGAAAATACTCTGATGACCTCAGGATGCTAACATTATTTTTTTTATTTTTAAGCCCCTTTAGTTTCTCACACAGTCTTGGTTACCTGTATCATGGGTGTTCATATTATACCAATTTTTTCAGATTAAAAATTGGGCAGTCACAGGAGAAGAGGAACATGTTCAGGAGGATATAAATAGTATGACACAAAGAAGAAAATTTGAATTCATCCAAATCTTGTTGTCTTAGTCCTTTCAAGCCTCTATAACAAAATCTCATCGTCTGGGTAGTTTATAAACAATAGAAATCTTTTTTTTTTTTTAATAGTTCTGGAGGCTGGGAAGTTCAAAATCAAAGCAGATTTGGTGTCTAGTGAAGGCCAGCTTCCTGGATCACAGTCAGCACCTCCTTACTATATCCTTACATGGTGGAAGGGACAAAGAATATTTCTGGGGTCTCTTTTATAAGAGCTCTAAACCCATTCATGAATGATATGGTTTGGCTGTGTCTCCACCCAAATCTCATCTTGAATTGTAACTCCCCAAATTCCCGTTTGTTGTGGGAGGGACCAGTGAGTGGTAATTGAATCATGGGGGCAGGTCTTTCTTGTGCTGATCTCATCATAGTGAATAAGTCTCACAAGATCTGATGGTTTTATAAAGAGGAGTTTCCCTACACAAGCTCTCTCTCTTTGCCTGCTGCCATCCATGTAAGATGTGACTTGCCCCTCCTTGCCTTGCGCCATGATTGTGAGGCCTCCCCAGACACATGGAACTGTAAGTCCATTAAACCTCTTTTTCCTCCCAGTCTTGGGTATGTCTTTATCAGCAGCATGAAAATGGACTAATACAAGGACGTAATCACTTTCCAAAAAGTCCCTCCTCCTAATATGATCGTCTTGAAAGTTACCATTTTGACACATACTTTTGGGGCAGATATAAACATTCAAACCATAGCACTTGTGTTCGCTCTGTAAAAATTCCAGGAAACATGAAAGATTATATTAGATTAGTTCAAACACTTTTGCAATTCTTGTTATATTTGTACCCTAAAAGTGTGCATTTGTGAATAGTTCAGAAATAATATGTCTGTGGTTTAGATTTGAGAACCTTGATAGTATTTCAAAGAATGGGAGAGAAAACTTGAAAGAATCTTGTAAGGCAATGCATGAAGTTATTCGCACAAACTTGTGGAAGAAGCAAAGACTCAGCCATTACAGATACGTATCTTCTTCTGTACATGAAATATTTTGTACCATTTTTGATAAATTTTAGCCTATGAATAGTTATATTGGTTAATACTAGTCCGACATTCTAAAGCATTAGTTTTTGCAGTCATTTCTGTGATTTCACAGCCAAAATCTATTTGGTTATTTCTTTAACATGAGACATGAGTGAGAGGTTAAGTTAGTTTTACAATGAGCCCCCAAATTATCTAAATTTTAAAAATCACATCGTCTTCATTTTAAAAATTTACTATAATATTATTTAAAAGGCATATATCCAAAAGTTATTTTACATAAACAAAAGAAACATTTTGGCTCTCAAATGTCCTTACATTAAGAATCAACTGATGGAACAATAAACATTGTTCCAAAGGGTGTAATTGCTGTTGTTCATTTCCATGGAGGATTCGGCTGATTGTGCCTACTCTAAAAGTACTTTGCTATTCATAACATATTGCTGCTGTATCTTTTTAAAGTCAGAGATAATCATGTATTTGGTTTGTTAAAATATATTTAAAATACTTAAAAGTATTTAAAAATATTTTTTAAAGCAGTTTTGAGCTCACAGAAAAATTGACAGGAAGATACAGAGATTCCTCATATACCATCTGACCCCATACATGCCTAGCCCCCTGCATTGTCAATATCCCACAATAAACCAATAAACCACAGTGGTGCATTTGCTGCAATCGGTTAACCTACATTGCACATCAGTATCACCCAGAGTTTATATTCGGGTTAATCCTGCTTGTTATACACTCTGCGAGTCTGGAAAAATGCATAGTAACATGCATCTACCATAAAGTGTCACACAGGAATTTCACTGCCCTAAAAACCTCTGTGCTCCACTTTTATACCTTTTATACTTTATTTCTCTGCTTTTATGTTTCATTGAATATATTATAATTTCAAACCAGTTTAATTTTAGCTTGGCAATAATTATCAAATATTTTAAAGTCAAATATCATAAATCATTTCCACCCACACATAGTTTACAATCAAAGAAGATTCACCTTTTCTGATAGTAATCTGCTCACTGGTTGATGTGAAGAGGGGCCCCATTTTTAAATTTAACCTTAAATAATCAACCACACTTTCTAGTTCATATTTGCATGGTGCTGTCATCCATGTGCCTGAACTTTTAAAAAATAAATAAAAGAAATAAAAAGAAAAAATAAATGAGACAATGCCTGTCTCAATTTTTAATTACAAAGGGATCATATGCATATGACAGAACATTTTAAAACAGAGAAAAACATTAAGAAAAAAATGGCATCATATTACATCCCTTTTTCTTGAGAAAAAAATAACTCTTCCCCACTGTTAAACTGTGTTGCATTTTTTTCCTAGTAACACAGCATATTAATATACTTTCACATATACATGCATGCACAGACTTATACAAACCTGAGAGGATAGTCTGACGTTCGTAGGTAGGGGTATATTTGATCATCTTGCATATGCTATTTTCTATTTATCTGTCAGATTTTTCTATCATTTCTTTTTTCTAACTAATGGCAAATATTATACCCACACGCTAACCAATGTGAGCCCTTCAGCATCCTGTTTCTGCCATGTTGGAGGATCCGCACAATGGTAAATGGGTTACAATCTTTGTTTTCATGCCTGTGAGAAGCCACATTATCCCAAAATTTGCAGCATCTGCCATCTAATCCACAGACACATGGGCTCTGCTTTCTAAGAACGTCCTGTCTCTTTTCATCTTCCTAACCTCGGGAACAGATCGCAAGTTAAATTTGTGCATTTGGAATACTTTGCCCTGTGGCTGGTGTCCCAAAGTGAGAGTGATCAAAGAGAAAGGCCACATAAACAGAAATACTAAGATTTGTCTATATCTTGTTTCTGCCCCTGCAGAGTCCACTTTAACAGAAAATCTACTCAGGATACTAATAATGGGAGCATAAAACCTCTCATTATTACTACAAGTATTATTATCAATGTCCAGCTGTAAAGAGCATTATTTAGGACATAGTTTAGATTTTGTAGGCCTCAAGTGATCAATTTCCATAAAAAAGTTTGAGGTTTTTCATTGGGAAATCTGTACTTTTTTATTTACTAGTACAGCAATTTATTTGCTTCATTAATGATACATTTAGTACAAATCTAATCTCTCTCTCTCTCTCTCTCTCTCTCTCTCCATCCTTTCTCTTCTTATTTCTCTTCTTTCTCTGACTTTCCAAACATCTTCTTCACCCAGTTACCTTTAACACTGAGCCCTTAGACATTAAACATTCCTGGGATAAGGCTAAGGAAATAGATCTTTCCACTTTGGTGGACAGGAGCTGTAAAAGAAAGGCGTTTCTGTAACAGGTCAGAGAAGTGAGTGAGTCAAGTAATTTAACAAAGAAAAGGAGCCCCTGGTCATCAGCCTGTGGAGATATTAGCAGCTCATTATCTCTCTGCAGAATGGTGGAGCATGGCTACACCAATATTTGAACCAAAATGGGTCATTTCACACTGACTTCAACTGAAAAGGTCCCCCCCAAAATAAAGCACACCTTTTTAACTGCTCAGAGATTAAAAAGAGAAGAAATAGAGTAACAAAATACATCAGTAGTCAGAAACAACAAGAGTCAAAAGCAATACTGTATGTATATAAAAGTGTTTAATTACTTTCACTCCCTTTTCTTGACTATTATGCATTAATAATATGTTATTACTCTTTTTTTTTTCTTTTTGGAGACAGGGCTTGCTCTGTTGTCCAGACAGAAGTATTTAAAATGTATAGGCAGGTTAATATAAGAAATATCATTCCAAAAGAGTAAACTTTCTCTTTAAATTTTTTTAATGAATCAATTTCAAAAATTTTAAATAAATTATATTTTTCATTACATAAACTCAGGCATGTATGAACGTATATTTTAGTGGAAGTAATCAAATAATTTTGATTTGAAGCCTTTTAAGCCTCGGGAATGTCAAGATAGACATCAAATATTTAACAGATCTATGATGAAAAACAATTTCAGAGGCTTTTGAAATAGACTTTTGGCCTTATGCTGCATCATCCCATACTGAGGTGCTCTTTGAGTTATTACATTTGCCCTTCATGTTTGTGTTTTTCTCCTGCTACCCGCTGGCATTTCTTGACACCACATGTGTTCCTCCCTAGAGGATTCTTTTCAGTGTTGTATGGTGCCTGTCCTGGTTTGAGCAGCTGCATAGCCAAACTCAACGTGAAAGAAGAGAGTAAGTAAAGGCCAAATCTAACAGAAGAAGCTTTAGAGCTGGGAGCATCTTCTAGTGACACACAAAAAAAGACATGTTCCAAAAAAAAAGAAAGAAAAAAAAACATAATAAAGAAAGACACATTTCAAAGGTGCAGAGGAACCAACTGAAAGACCTGCAAATGACCAAAACTGGGTCAATTTCAGCAATAAAATAAAGAAATATTGGATTATAACCCAACGTATAATATAAATATCCATAAATACACACTGATATAAGTAACAAAATAAATGGAAAAAAATGGAAGAAAAGAGACAAATCTTCCATATAGAAAAAAGTCCAAATAATTTATGCTAATGCTGTACTCTCAAGGAAGTAGAGCAAAACCCTGATTCCTCAGGTGTGGGCTGTGCATAACTTCCTCCCAAAGAATATAGTATGGCAAGCCAAGAGAACAGAGTAACCGCACATTACACAAACAGGGATAAGGCCAATATCCACAGGGATGGATCACGTTGACATTATGCACCCTTGATAAGATGTGATAAGAATGGCACGTTTCCTCTTTAGTCTTTATCTCAAGAGTCCAGAACCCCTGTCTAACCTTGAGAAAAATGTTCAGTAAACCCAAACTGAAGGATATTTTACAAACTACCTGACCAGTAATCCAAAAGTGTCAAGGTCATCAAAAAACAAAGAATGTCATGAAGTCTTTACCAGGGCTGAGGTCTAGAATGGTATTTTCTACATTTCCTTCTCAGGTTTTTACAGTTGCAGGTCTTACCATTAAGTCTGTAATCCATCTTTAGGTAATTTTTGTATATGGTGAAAGGAAGAAGTCCAGTTTCAATCTTCTGCAGATGAGTAGCCAGTTATTCCAGCACCATTTATTTAATAGGGAGTCATTTCCCTATTGCTTATTATTGTTTACTTTGTCACAAGTCAGATGGTTGTAGGGGTGCAGCCTTATTTCTGGGTTCGCTAACCTGTTACATTGATATATGTGTCTGTTTTTGTACCAGTCCCATGATGTTTTGGTTACTGTAGCCTGGTAATATACTTTGAAGTCGGATAGTGTGAGTCCTCCAACTTCGTTCTTTTGCTTAGGATTGCTTTGGTTATTTGGACTCTTTTGTGGTTCCAAATACATTTTTGAAATACTTTTTTCTAATTCTATAAAAAATGCTGTTAGTAATTTGACATAATGCTCCAAAACAAATTGCAATGAAAACAAAAATTAATGATGGGGCCTAATTAAACTAAAAAGCTTCTGCATAGCAAAAGAAAACTATCAACCGAGTAAACACATACCCTACAGAATGGGAAAAATAATATTTGCAAACTATGCATCTGACAAAGGTATAACATACAGAATCTATAAGGAACTTAAACAAATCAAAAAGCACAAAAACAAACAACCCCATTAAAAACTGACAAAGCACAAGAACAGACACTTCTCAAAAGGAGCGTCATGTTGTCAACAGCACAGAAAAAAATATTCAATATCACTAATCATTAAGGAAATGCATATCAAAACCAAACTGAGATATTATTTCACACCTGTCAGAATGGTCATTACTAAAAAGTCAAAAAGTAACAGATGCTGATGAGATTGTGGAGAAAAGGGAACATTTATACACTGTTGGTGGGAATGTACATTAGTTCAACCATTGTGGAAAGCTGTCTAGAGATTTCTCAAAGAACTTACAGCAGAACTACCATTCAACCTAGCAACCTCATAACTGGGAATATAAATTGTTCTACCATAAAGACACATACATGCATATGTTCACCACAGCACTATTCACAATAGCAAAGTCATGGAATCAACCTAGTTACCCATAAACACGGAGTGGGTAAAGGAAATATTGTACACACACACCATAGCATATTACGCAACCATAAAAAAAAAATGACATCATGTCCTTTCTTAGGACAATGTCCTTTGCAGCAACATGGCTGGGGCTGAAGGTCATTATTCTAAGCAAATTAACACAGGAATGGCACTCCAAATACCACATGTTCTCATTTGTAAGTGGGAACAAAACACGAAGTACACATGGACACAAAGAAGGGCAGAGTAAACACCAGCGCCTGCCTCAGGGTGGAGGGTGAGAGGACAGTGAGGACTGAAAAACGACCTATCAGGTACTATGCTGACATCTGGGTGACAAAATTATCCACACACCAAATCCTCACAACACACAATTTACCCATGTAACAAAGCTGCACATGTACCCCTTGAACTAAAATAAAAGTTGGAAAGAAAGTATAAACAAATAAAACATAAATGGACAAAACCAAACAAAGAAAAGAACATCCTAGATGCTATCGCAGTCAAGAGCTAGTCAAGAGGAGCTTGAGGGCTAAATGTAATGTGATATCTGGATGGGATCCCAGGAGAGAAAAAGACATACGACGAAAGCTAAGGAAAGGCCAAAAACACGGAAACAATTACATGAAGTAATTTGAGTTAAGAATGTGCTATTAATTCTTGTTTATTGGTTGTAACAATTGTAACATACTTTAATGTATGTTATAGTTATTATTAACAGTATGCGAAACTGAGCTTGGGTGTACAGGAACCCTCTATACTGTCTTTGCAATATTTTTATAAGCCTAAAACTATTCTAAGATTATAGTTTATCACAAAAAAAGACAGCCTCTTTCATAGTATCTGTGTGTTTATTCTCCTTATTATTTGTCATATAATCTGTTGTTTTAAATCATTGGTTCCCCAACTCTAATCTGCTGGAGAATCGCTAATATCTTTTTAAAAATTGTATTAATAGTTAGGAACTTTGCACTGTGTTAGATTTCCTTATAAAACTGTATCTACCCAGATCCCACACTGAGAGATTCTAATTTATTTGCTCTCGTATGTGCTTGGACAACAGGATTTTTAAACACACCCTAGAGATTCCAGTGTACAGCCAAAGCTGGGAAAATCTTTCAACAATCCACATTTCAGATGTTGTTAGCGTGTTCCACACCTCCTCAAAATGCGAAGAGCTAATCAATTGTATCAGTGTCTCTAGAGATGCTTGTTAAACATGCAACTTCCTGGTTTACATCCAGAAGTCAGAATTATTGTCCTTTACTGGCCAGCAGGATGCCTAACCCTGAGAGGAAAATACATTTTAAAATGAGAAGATAATGAAGGAGGAGAAGAAGGAGGCAAAGAAAAGTAACTGGGAACTAAATGTTACTGGGCTTATGATTACTTATCTGGCATACATACTTTCAATATTTTTGTCATATTAAATTCTCACAACAATCCTTGCAAGTTGGTTTTGTTATTCCCACTTTACAAATGTGGAAAGAAACTCAGTGATGCTTATCAACTCACCCTGAATCACTCAGCTAAAGAGTTCAATGCAATTGAGTATAGAGAGTGCACACACACACACACAAACACTGTCATCCCAAGGATACCAAAATACAGAGATGCTTTAGTCCCTTATATATATTTGCATATAACTTACACACATCTTCTCATA
Organism: Papio anubis; assembly: GCF_008728515.1. Lineage (NCBI taxonomy): Eukaryota > Metazoa > Chordata > Mammalia > Primates > Cercopithecidae > Papio > Papio anubis. The sequence goes on from NC_044980.1 coordinate 7,881,791, forward strand.
TGTTTTAAATCCTCTCTAGATTACTTATAATATCTAACACAATATAAATGCTATGCAAATAGTTGTTATGTTTTGATGTCTAGAGAATGACAAGAAAATAGCCTGTACATGTTGAGTACAGATGCAACCACCTATTTTTCTTTTTCTAATATTTTTGACCTGGGTTAGGGAACCCACGGGTCTAAAAAGCTGAGTGTATCTTGTCTAAAATAATGTTCTGCTTAATATAACCATCAAGAATGTAGGCATTCACTGTGTATTTCCCAGCTGTTCATGTTTCTTTGTTTTGCCAGGAGTTTCTCCTGGAGCACCTACAAAGAAGTGCCAGAGTCATGGGATTCGTACACATCGGAGTGGATCACGCCATGTTGTGGCAGTTATTTCCATAGTGATGAGTATGTGGGTAGATATAAGAAAATGCCGGTATGCAGATCCCAGTATCAAACTCTGATAAATAACTAGGACATAATATTGCTGAAAAGTCCAAATTCCAAAGTGTGAAATGAAAACCTTCAGTGATGCTGTAGTATACCTGGACACAATGAGCAAATAAGAAACATCAGGAAAACACACAATACAATTTGGAAATATCATCTGGTGGCACATTGTTTACTTAGGAGGAGAGTTATAGTACTATTTAGTTTATCTGCACAGAAAACATGAAGAAAAATTTTTACTAAGAAGAATTAGGAGGCATTCTTCGATAACGAAGAGGAACACACCATATGTTGAACGAAGAAGCTGTTTCATCAAGGAGCATCACTTGTGTTGCTGTATTAAAATTAGATAAAGGTCTTGACTACAGATGGTGAGAGAGAAATTAGTGGGGTAGGCTGCATAGAGAAAAAACAGCCTCAGAGCACGGCTCCATCACAAGCTATGTGAAAGGCAACAGGAAAGAAAGCACAATGCTTTGGTGGATCTTGAGGTAAGATTCAAAAGTTCTCCGAATTTGCTAATTGTTTTTTCGTGGAAAGAAAATAATCTCAAAATGAATGAAAAGAAAGCCAGTTGGGAAGAAGGGTAGTTAGAGAGAATGTTAGAATAAGAGAAATGAAAATAAAACTTCATAAAAATAGAAAATTTGCATTGGGGGAAATGTTTTCAGAAGATAATAAATGCTAAGGTGATTTTATTTGCTTCATTTTAAAAATTTTTATGTTTATTTTAATTGACAAATAGTAATCATGTTTATGAGGTACAATGTAATGCTTTATATAAGTGTACGACATAAAATGATTAAATCAGGCTATTTAACTAATCTGTCGTCTTACATATTTATTAGTTGCAGACCAGGGGTTTCTGGTTCACTGCTTTGTGTGTGTGTGTGTGTGTGTGTGTGTGTGTGTGTGTGTGTGTATATATATTTTTTTTTTTTTGAGACAGAATCTCACTCTGTGGCCCAGGCTGGAGTGCAGTGGTGCAATCTCAGCCCACTGCAAGTTTGTCTCATGGGCTCACACCATTCTGCCTCAGCCTCCTGAGTAGCTGGTGAGAGGTGACAATGTGCTAGCAGCCCTCGCTTGCTCTTGGCACCTCCTTGGCCTCGATGTCCATCCTGGCCACTCTTGAGGAGCCCTTCAGCCCACCACTGCACTGTGGGAGCCCCTCTCTGGGTTGGCCAAGGTCAGAGCCTGCTCCCTCTGCTTGCCAGGAGGTGTGGAGGAAGAGCTGCAGGTGGGAACTGGGTTGCGTGGGGTGCTCGCAGGCCAGCACGAGCTTGGGTGGGCGTCGACTTGGCAGGTCCCGCACTCGGAGCTGCTGGCCGGCGCCCCAGGCCCCTGGCAGTGAGGGGCTTAGCACCCAGGCCAGCAGCTGCAGAGGGTGCACCAGGTCCCCCAGCAGTGCCAGCCAGCTGTGGGCTCCTGAGCAGTCCGACCCTCCCCGACAAGCATTGCCCCCTGATCTGCAGCGCCCAGTTCCATCAGCCACCCAAAGGTCTGAGGAGTGTAGGTGCATGGCATGGGACTGGCGGGCAGTTCTGCCTGAGGCCCCCATGCGGGATCCACTAGGTGAAGCCAGCTAGGCTCCTGAGTCTAGTGGGGACTTGGAGAACCTTTATGTCTAGCTAAGGGACTGTAAATACACCAATCAGCACTCTTTGTCTAGCTCAAGGTTTGTGAATACACCAATCAGTGCTCTGTGTCTAGCTAACCTAGTGGGGACTTGGAGAACTTTAGTGTCTAGCTAAAGGATTGTAAATGCACCAATCAGCACTCTGTGTCTAGCTCAGGGATTGTAAACACACCAATCAGCACTCTGTCAAACTGGACCAATCAGCTCTCTATGAAATGGACCAATCAGTTCTCTGTAAAATGAACCAATCAGCAGGATGTGTGTGGGGTCAGATAAGAGGAAAAAAGCAGGCTGCGGGAGCCAGCAGTGGCAACCCACTGGGGTCCCCTTTCACACTGTGGGAGCTTTGTTCTTTCACTCTTTGCAATAAATCTTGCTGCTGCTCACTCTTTGGGTCCACGCTGCCTTTATGAGCTGTAACACTCACCGTGAAGGTCTGTAGCTTCACTCCTGAAGCTAGCGAGACCATTAACCCACCAGAAGGAATAAACTCCAAACACATCCGAACATCAGAAGGAACAAACTCCAGACACACCACCTTTAAGAACTGTAACACTCACCGCAAGGGCCCGCGGCTTCATTCTTGAAGTCAGTGAGACCAAGAACCCACCAATTCTGGACGCGCTGGGACTACAGACGCCCACAACCATGCCCGGCTAATTTTTTTGTGTTTTTAGTAGAGACGGGGTTCCACCATGTTAGCCAGTATGGTTTCAATCTCCTGACCTTGTGATCCACCCACCTTGGCCTCCCAAAGTGCTGGGATTACAGGCGTGAGCCACCGTGCCTGGCCTGCTAGGTGTATATTAATGTGTGATCTTGATCTTGAATTGAGGCTCTGAAAGGGTATGACAAATATTGATGGCCATCTGCCAGCTACAGAGCTGTGAACTGTTCACTCATTTACAGTTTATAAACAACAAGATAACATCTTCCAACTTATCTTCCTGCTCTAGTAGAGGTGGGCAGTGAGGATAACTGTTCAGGTTCCCTTTTTGGAGGTCTGGTGTCATGAGCATGAGACAGGGCACTCCTGCAGGGCACTCACGGAAGCTCTCCCTGTGCCCATGGACAGACCAGCTCAGGGGCTTACATCTAAGCTTCAGATGGTGCAGAGCTCTGAGTGTGTGTGAGTGTGAGTATGTATGAGTGTGTGTATGAGTTTCTGAGTGTGCATGTGTGTGAAAGCGAGAAAGCATGAGTGAGTGAGAGAGTAAGTGACTAGTCATCAGCTGTGATGGTGAAATTTGTGTGCCAAGTTGACTGGATTGAAAGATGCCCAGAAAACTGGTAAACTTTATTTCTGGGTTTTGAACATGTCTCTGGAAGAGATGAGCACTGGAATCAGTGGACTGAATAAGGAAGATCCCCTCTCACCTGTCACTCATAAGAGCAGGCATCATCTAGTCCCTGGAGGAATTCAATAGATCAAAAAGGTAGAGAAAAGGCAAATTTACTCTCGTCTTCACCTGGAACACCCACCTTTTTCCCTCAGCTATTGGCACTTCTGGGTTCTGGGCCTTTGGGTTTGGATTTGAACTACACCACTCACTTTCCTGAGCCCCCAGCTCACAGGTTGCATACTATGGGACTTCTCAGCCTCCATAATCATGTGAACCAAAAGTAAATCTCTTCCTTTCTGTCTATCTATCATCTATATATCTACTTACCTATCTATCTACTTACCGACCTACATATCAATGTAATCTATCAATCTGTTAATCCCTATCGATCTATCATCTATCTACTTCCTACCTACCAATCTATTAATCTACTTGTCTACCTACATATCAATCTCTTGATCTATCAATCTATTAATCTATCTCTGTCTATGTACCTACCTACCTACCTATCTACATCCTATTGGTTCTGTTTCTCTAGAGAACTCTGACTGAGACATCATCAATGTCTAGCTAATTTTGTGTAATTAACAGCTTCCTTTCAGTTTTGGCTCAACTCTATCTTCAATTTATGGCCTAAATTTTCCTAAGCCCCAACATAAAAGAGCATTATTGACCCCCTGTGATAATTTGTTTAATATATTCAACAATTTGTTGAATTAATAAAAGTAATAAGAACACTCACTGATCTACTGATGTGAACTGCTAACCTTACCAGACATGTGCCATGACTTGTCTACCCTCCTAGATGTTGTGTAAAAGCATTTGAGAAAATAATGTATAAAAATCACACAGGAAATGACATCAGTTATTTATTATTAAACTTTGTTCGGGTTAGATGTTTATCAGCAGTTCACAATACTGATTTCAACAAAAAGGTCTCCAAGCCAATGGAAAGAAATTTAATTTGTTAAAGTAAGATGCATTATTCTTAAGTATTTATATTTAATATGTCCCATGGAATTTTGAACTTAAATTTGGTGATGGTAAAACATAAATCATTTTAGACATCAACATTTTCTGGAAGAAGTGTGCCATGTATGATTGCCCATGTCACTTGGTGTTAGGTGACATTTTGGTTCCAGCAGGTGGTGCCATAAGAGCATGAAGGAAACTCCGTTCTAAAAGGACCTTAGGGAGTGGGGACTCTTGCAGTCATCAGAGGCGATAGAAAATGTCACAGAGCTTCCGTGGGTCTGAAGGTTCATGTTTCAAATGTTCCAGTTGTAGATTTTAAGAAAGTATGTAATTTAAAAATTTTAATTTGTATTTTAAGTTAGTCATACATGCACAGATTTGTTATATAGTTAAACCTGTGTCATAGGGGTTTGCTGTACAGATTAGTTCATCATCCAGGTTTTAAGCCTAGTATTCATGAGTCATTTTTCCTGATTCTCTCTCTCCTCCCACCCTCCACCCTCCACTCTCCAAAATACCCCAGTGTGTGTTGTTCCCCTCTATGTGTCCACGTTTTCTCATTATTTAGCTCCCACTTATATGTGAGAACATGCGGTTTTTGCTTTTTGTTCCTGCATTAGCTCTCTAACGATAATAGCCCCAGCTCCATCTATGTTTTTGCAAAGGACATGATCTCATTCTTTTTTATGACTGCATAGTACTCCATGGTATATGTACTACATTTTTTTTAATCCAGTGTATCATTGATTTGCATGTAGGTTGATTCCATGTCTTTGCTATTGTGAATAGTGCTGCAATGAACAGACAAATACATGTGTCATTATGAAAGAATGATTTCTATTCCTTTGGGTATATGCCCAATAATGAAATTGTTGGGTAGGGCACAGACTTAGGGTTCTGAGACCTTTAAAGAGTGAGAGTCAAGTCAAAGAACTATATTTTATGGTTGGTTGTGATAGAAGTTCTCAATGTTGTAAAGTGTGGAAAAACAAACATTTTATTTAATGTTTTCCTTGTATATAGCCCAAGACAAGCTAAAAGCTTTCCTCATTTTGGATTCTGAACTGGAATGGAGGGATTGACTCTGGGAAGTCCTGTTACTTTTAATGGATTGAATGTTTGTGTCCCCCTGAAAATTCACACGTTGAAGCCCTAAACCTCAAGATGATGCCATTTGGAGGTAAAAGCCTTTGGAAGGTGATTAAATTTAGATGAGGTGAGAGGGATGAGGCCTTTATAATAGGAGTAATGCCCTTCTAAGCAGAGGAAAGGACACCAGAGCTTTGTCTCTCCACTATGTGAGGACACACCAAAAAGGTGGCCATCTGCAGGACAAGAAGTGGGTCCTCACCGGGATCAAATCTGCTAGCACCTTGACCTTGGAATTCCCAGCCTCCCAGACCTTGAGAAACAAATACCTGCTGATTAAGCGACGCAGTATATGATATTTTCTTACAGCGTCTGCAGACAACTATGGCACTGTTACATCAACTCAACACATCCTAAACTTAATTCACAAGTGTGCAGCCATCTTAGCTCCCAGATCAACCTTCTGTTCACCAGCAATTTCCTGCCCAAATGAACATATTCTCAGGTACCTACTCACATCCTTTCTTGCCTTTCTTTTCTCTGCTTCTTCCTGTTCTCCTATAATTCATTGATCAGCGTTTGCCTTTCTTCCTCTCCCTTCCTTCCAGTATCTCTTCTTACTTTCCTTTTCTGTAACAATTATATCATTATGCACTTTGTCCTTCATTATATCCTAGAAGACAAAAAATAATTTTACTCCAGTTTGTTTTGAGATTGTCAAAACACACCTTTGGTAGGTAAGAAATACATAGTCCCTATTGTCCATATTAGGGTCTGAACATCAGGAAAATCTTGGCTATTGATAAGGTTTGGCTGTGTCGCTACCCAAATCTCACCTGGAATTGCAATAATCTCCATGTGTCAAGGGTGGGACTAGGTGAAGGTCACTGGATCATGGGGGCGGGTTCCCCTATGCTGTTCTCATGATAATGAGGGAGTTCCATGAAATCTTATGGTTTTATAAGCATTGGGTGTTTCCCCTGCTGGCACTCATTCTCTCTCCTGCAGTCCTGTGAAGAGGTGCCTTCACCACGATTGTAAGTTTCCTGAGGCCTCCCCAGCCATGAGAAACTGTGAGTCAAGTAAATCTCTTTTCTTTATAAATTATCCCGTCTTGGGTATTTCTTCATAGCAGCATGAGAACGGACTAATACAGTAAATTCATACCACAGACAGTGAGGCGCCTGTGGTACCTCACATAAAGACACCTCAAAATGGGATAGCAACTTTGGAACTGGGTAACAGGCAGAGGTTGAAACAACTTGGAAGGCTCAGAAGAAGAAAGATGTGGAAAAGTTTGGAACTTCCTATAGACTTGTTGAATGGCTTTGACCAAAAATCTGATAGTGATATCAACAATGAAGTTCAGGCTAAGGTGGTCTCAGATGGAGATATGAACTTTTTGGGAATTGGAGTAAGGTCACTGTTGCCATGCAAAGAGACTGGCAGCATTTTGCCCCTGTCCTAGAGACCTGTAGAATTTTGAACTTCAGACGGATGACTTACAGTACTTGGCAGAAAAATTTTCTAAGCAGCAAAGCATTCAAGAGGAAGTAGAACATGTATTTTTGAAAAATCTGCAACAGCCTGACAATTCAATAGAAAAGAGAAACCCATTTTCTGGGGAGAAATTCAAGCCTGATGCAAAAATGTGTGTAACAAAGAGTTAAATGTTAACCATCAAGGCATGTCTCCGGGACATGTCAGAGGTCTTCATGGAAGCCTCTCTGATATAGTTTGGCTGTGACCCCACCAAAATCTCATCGCGAATTGTAGCTCCCATAATTCCCATGTGTTGTGGGTGGGACCCAGTGGGAGATAATTAAATCATGGGGGCAGATCCCCCCATACTGTTCTCATGGTAGTGAATAGGTCTCATGAGTTCTGATGGTTTTATAAGGGGAAACTCCTTTCACTTGGCTCTCACTCTGTCTTTGCCTGCCACCATCCATGTAAGTGAGACATGACTTGCTCCTCCTTGCTTTCTGCCATGTTTGTGAGGCCTCCCCTGCCACATGGAACTGTGAGTCCATTAAACCTCTTTTTCTGTATAAATTATCCAGTCTCGGGTTTGTCGTTATCAGCAGTATGAGAACAGACTAATACAGTAAATTGGTACCAGGAGTGGGACGCTGCTCTAAAGATACATGAAAAAGTGAAAGCGACTTTGGAACTGGGTAACAGGCTGAGATTGGAATAGTTTTGAGGGCTCAGAAGAAGACAGGAAAATGTGGAGAAGTTTGAAGCTTCCTAGAGATTTGTCAAATGGTTTTGAACAAAATGCTGATAATGATACGGACAATGAAATCCAGGCTGGGGTGGTCTAAGATGGATATGAAGAACTTGTTGGGAACTGGAGTAAAGGTGACTCTTGCTATGTTTTAACAAGAGATTGGCAGAATTTTGCCCCTGCCCTAGAGATCTGTGGAACTTTGAGCTTGAGAGAGATGATTTAGGGTATCTCACAGAAGAAATTTCTAAGCTGCAAAGCATTCAACAGGTAACTTGGGTGCTGCTAAAGGCATTCACTTTTCAAAGTGAAACAGAATGAAAGTTCATAAAATTTGCAAGCTGATGATGCAACAGAATAGAAAAACCCATTTTCTGAGGAGAAGTTCAAGCTAGTTGCAGAAATTTGCATAAGTAACAAGAAGCCAAATGTTAATTGCCAAGAAAATGGGGAAAATGCCTCTAGGGCAAGTCAGAGAATTTTGCAACAGCCCCTCCCGCCACAGACCCAGAGGCTTAGGAGAAAACAATGGTTTCCTGGCCAGGCCTAGGGCCCCCTTGCTGTGTGCAGTCTAGGGACTTGGTGCCCTGCATCCCAGCTGCTCTAGATATGCTAAAACAGGCCATTGTACAGTTTGAGCCATAGCTTCATAAGGTGCAAGCCCCAAAACTTGACAGTTTCCATGTGGTTTGGAGCCTGTGGGTACAGATAAGTCAGGAATTGTGGTTTGGGAACCTTCGCCTCGATTTCAGAAGATATATGGAACCGCCTAGGTGTCCAGGCAGAAGTCTGTTGCAGGAGTGGGGAACTCATGGAATACCTCTGCTAGAGAAGCATGAAAGGAAAATGTGGGGTTGGAGACCCCACAGGGAATCCCTACTGGGGCACTGCCTAGTGGAGCTGTGAGAAGAGGGCCACCATCCTCCAGACCCCAGAATGGTAGATCCACTGTCAGATTACACTGTGCACCCGGAAAACCTGCAGGCACTCAATACCAGCCCATGAAAGAAGCTGGGAGAAAGACTGTACCCTGCAAAGCCACAGAGGTGGAGCTGTCCAAGATCATGGGAGCCTACTTCTTGCATCAGCGTGACCTGGACATGAGCCATGGATTCAAAACAGGTATTTTTGGAGCTTTAAGATTTTACTGCCCCACTGGATTTGGGAGTTGCATGGGACTTTAGTCCCTTCATTTTGGCCAATTTCTCCCACTTGGAATGGGTGTATTTACCCAATGCATATACCCCCATTGTTTCTAGGAAGTAACTAACTTACTTTTGATTTTACAGGCTGATAAATAGAAGGCTCTTGCCTTGTCTCAGATAAGACTTTGGACAATGGGCTTTTTGAGTTAATGCTGGAATGAGTTAAGAATTTGGAGGACTGTTGGCAAGACATGATTTGTTTTAAAATGTGAGGTATATGAGATTTAGGAGGGGTCAGGAGTGGAATGATACGGTTTGACTGTGTCCCCCCATCAAATCTCATCTTGAACTTCAGCTCCCATAATTCCCACATGTTGTGGAAGGGACCCAGTGGGAGATAATTAAATAATGGGAGGAGTTCCCTCATATTGCTTTCATGGTAGTGAATAAGTCTCATGAGATCTGATGATTTTATAAGGGGAAATCCCTTTCACTTGGCTCTCTCTCTTTGCCTGCTACTATCCATATAAGACATGACTTGCTCCTCCTTGCCTTCCCACCATGATTGTGAGGCCTCCCCAGCCACATAGAACCATGAGTCCATTAAACCTCTTTTTCTGTATAAATTACCCAGTCTTAGGTAAGTCATTATCAGGAGCATGTGAACAGACTAATACACCCTCCTATCACAGGCAAAGAGGCATAGGAGGTAAAAATGGCTTCATGGGCTGGGCCCAGGGTCTTGCTGCTTTGTGCAGTCTCAGGACTTGGTGCCCTGCATTCAAGCTGTGGCTAAAAGGGGAAAATGTACAGCTCAGGTCATTGCTTCAAAAGGTACAAGCCCCAAGCCTTGGTGGCTAACACATGGTGTTGGGCCTGTGGGAACCTCTGCTAGGGCAGTGTGGAAGGGAGATGTGGGGTCAGAACCTCCACATAGGGTCCCCACTAGGGCACTGCCTAGCAGAGCTGTGAAAAGAGATCCATCACCCTCCAGATCCCAGAATTGTAGATCCACTGGCAGCTTGCACCATGCACCTGGAAAAGCTGCAGACGCTTCAATGCCAGCCTGTAAATGCAGCCTGGAGTGGGGCTGTAATCTGCAAAGTCATAGGGGTGGGGCTACTCAAGGTCTTGGGAGCCCACCTCTTGAATCAAAGTGAGCTGGATGTCAGACTTGAAGTCAAATGAGATTATTTTGGAACTTTAAGGTTTAATGACTGCCCTTTTGGATTTTGGACTTGCATGGGGCCTATAGTCCCTTTGTTTTGACCAATTTCTCCCATTTTGAGTGGGTAAATACACCCATTCAATGCCTGTATCCTCTTTGTATCTAGGACATAATTAATTTGCTTTTGATTTAACAGGCTCATAGGGAGAAACCACTTGTCTTGTCTCAGATGAAACTTTGGGCTTCGACTTTTGAGCTAATGCTGGAATGAGTTAAGACTTTGGGGTACTGTTAGGAAGGCATGATTGGTGTTGGAAAGGCATAATTTTGTTTTGAAATGTGAGCACATGAAATTTGGAAGGACCCAGGGGTGGTTTACCTCATGCGATTCTCATGATAATGAGTGAGTTTCACAAGATCTGATGGATTTATAAATGTCTGGTATTTCCCCTGCTGGCACTCATTCTCTCTCCTACCGCCCTGTGAATAGGTGCCTTCACCGTGATTGTAAGTTTCCTGAGGTCCCCCAGCCTTGCAGAACTGTGAGTCAATTAAATCTCTTTTCTTTATAAATTACCCAGTCTCAGGCATTTCTTCTTAGTGGCATGAGAGTGGAGTAATATAGTCATAGAGTCAGATAGACCTTGGTTTGGACCTGGCTCCACCACTTTCATGTGTGTGACCTGGGTCAAGCTTCTTCATTCCTATAGTCTCAGCTTCATCATCTGTGCAAAGAATGAAAATATCTCTTCTCTCTTAGCACAGCTGAGATAAATGAGGAAATACATCTAATACATCATGTCTGGCACATGCAAAGGTTAAATTAATGCAAAATGTCATTGGCAATGGATTAAAATATATTAAATTACAAAAACTAAAATAAATATATGCTCTTCACCTTTGTTGTTGTTTTGCTTTGTTTTGTTTTGTTTTATTGAGACAGGGTCTCACTCAGTCACCCAGCTGGAGTGCAGTGGCGCAAACTCAGCTCACTGCAAGCTCCGCCTCCCAGGTTCAAGCGATTCGGGTGCCTCAGCCTCCCAAGTAGCTTGTAGTACAAGCATGCACCACCATGCCTGGCTAATTTTTATATTTTTAGTAGAGAAGGGTTTTACCATGTTGGCCAGCATGGTCTAGAACTCCTAGTCCCAGGTAATACACATGCCTCGGCCTCCCAATGTGCTTACATGTATGAGCCACCATGCCTGTGCCTGCTCGTCATCTTATATAAAATTCAGGCTAATTAGAAAAATGTCTATTCTTTGGGCTTATTAACTTAGATTAAGAAACCTCTGCTTTTTTTTTAACTTTAAATTCTGGGATATATGTGCAGAATGTTCAGGTTTGTTACATAGCTATATGTGTGCCATGGTGGTTTGCTCAACCCATCATCTTGGTTTTAAGTCCCGCATGCATTAGGTATTTGTCGTAATGCTCTCCCTTCCCTTGCATCCCACCGCCTGACAGGCCCCGGTATATGATCTTCCCCTCCCGGTGTCCATGTCTTCTCATGTTCAACTCCCACTTATGAGTGAGAACACGTGGTGTTTGGTTTTCTGTTCCTGTGTTAGTTTGCTGAGAATGATGGTTTCCCACTTCATCTGTGTCCCTGCAAAGGACATGAACTCATTCTTTTTTATGGCTGCATAGTATTCCATGGTATATATGTGCCACATTTTCTTAATCCATTCTGTCATTGATGGTCATTTGGGTTGGTTCCAAGTCTTTGCTATCGTAAATAGTGCTGCAATAAACATACGTGTGCATGTGTCTTTTTGGTAGATTGATTTATAAGCCTTTGAGTATATACCCAGTAATGGGATTGCTGGGTCAAATGGTATTTCTGGTTCTAGATCCTTGAGGAATCACCACACTGTCTTCCACAATGGTTGAACTAATTTACACTCCCACCAACTCTAGTTTTAAGGAAAAATCCTATAGCAAAGTTTACTTTTTGCATTTTTTGTTTGTTTTTCTTTGAGGTTTATCAATCACAGTTCAGTTATGTAGTCTCAGACTTCTACAGGGCCTAGATACCTGATGAGTTATGATGTTCGAAATTTGTACCAGTTTAGCATCAACCCTCAACCCTGTCTAAATAACAAATATGCAACAAGTTTTTCCTGAGTTTAGACATTCTACTCCACTTGGTAAATATAAATAAGCATTCTTTGAAGGGTGTATTTGAAAGGGCAATAAGACAGTATATTAATCCGTTCTCACACTGGTAATAAAGACAGACTCAAGACTGGGTAATTGATAAAGGAAAGAGGTTTAATTTACTCACAGTTCAGCATGGCTGGGGAGGGTTCAGAAAACTTACGATCATTGGGGAGAGGGAAGCAAACACGTTCATCCTCACACGGTGGCAGGGAGAAGAAAAATGATTGCCCAGCAAAGGGGGAAGCCCCTTATAAAACCATCAGATCTTGTGAGAATTCACTCACTATTATGAGAACAGGATGAGGGAAATCACTCCCATTGTTCGATTATCTCCACTTGGTGCCTCCCATGACATACGGGTTTATGGGAACTACAATTCAAGATGAGATTTGGGTTGGGGCCACAGCCAAACCATATCAGAGAGCTAAGTATATGAGTGTTTTTGTGTCATTCAGATATATTTATATCTATTTATATCTATAGATGGATATAAATTATCTATACAATTATCACACAGATAATTTTTATCTATCTGTCTATCTATCTATCTGTCATCTATCTATCTATAGAGTGGTTATTAAGAGGAGATGAAGCCAGGTTCAGTAACTAGTACCTGTAATCCCTGCTGCCCTGCCCTGGAATGCTGAGGCAGAAGGATGGCTAAAGGTCAGGAGTTCAACCTTAGCAATACGAGCCTGTATCAAAAAAAAAAAAAAAACTTTATTAGATTAGCTGAGTAGTCACGGTACATGCCCGTATGCCTGTAGTCCCAGCTGCTCACTGCTCGGGAGACTGAGGCAGGAGGATTGCTTGAGCAGTTTGAGGCTGCAGGTGAGCTATAGTCACATCCCTGCACTCCACCATGGGCAACAGAGTTAGACTCTGTCTCTAAAACAAACAAACCAAAGAGAGGAGGTGAAAAAGAACTGGAAAGGATACCTAGGCATACCAAGAAGGGACACCCTTGTGTCTGAAGGGCACACCCCCACCAAGTTCCTCTGAGGCTGAGACTCTGCTGGAGAGGGCATGGTTTCAGCTCACTGGATGCCATGAAAGGTATGAAAGTGGCTGGAGAGCCCCTAGTCAGAGCTGGCCCACAGTCCACTCCTGGCTGAGCCGGGTAGTGAGTACTCCACAGGCCAGGAGGGGCCACAGCCTTGCTAGAGCGTGAATGTGGCTGCAGATCTACAGACCTGTACTTAGGGACCTGGAGAGGTGAGCTGGAGAGGGAGAAATACTCAGGGGGCCAGGCCACATCACAGAGTAAGACTATAAGGGCATATTTGGAGAGGAGACCAAGACAAATTGACAACTGGCACAACTGATTTCCCAGCATCGTCTGTGGTATGTTTTATTAACTCATACATTCTCATTTTGTTTTCTGTTTTCCAAAATGCTTAAACTTAACAACTGGTGATGCACCTTAGCACGAAAAGACCAAGGATTGGTTCAACAAAAAGTCACATGCAACAACATGGCCAGTGTATTTTTTTAGGTAAGAAGTTAGGATGCAGTGTGCACCCTGAATGAAAACCTGGTGATAACAATTCAGTTGCTCAACAGATGAGTGTTTAGTGCATGTCAGACTGTCGGGGGAAAATGAGATCTTATTTCATATACGTACATTAAAGAACAGACTTTTTAAGAACAATTAATAAGTGTAAAATGAACACACACATAGAAAATTGGTTATAATCACAATTTAAAAATTTTTTAATTGTACTGGTAGAGTCAGTATTGTAAGGTAAATGTCTCCTCTTCTCCCTTTCTCTCTGTCTCTCAGCGAGTTTTTCATAGTAGGAATAATGTCTTAAATTATTTTTATAAATTCAAAATTGTAACACTCGACTTTCATAAAACTGGATGATCATAAAACCGGTAGTGCTACATATACTTAATATCACCATCCCATCCTGTTATGATTATGTCTGAACTCAGGTCATTCTTCACTGATAATGCCAGGCCATTATCTCTGTATAGTTATTGTCCCCTCCCTAGGAAGGACAGGAAGAGAGATGGCTTTAACTTCACATGACAGGATTAATGCCACAATTGTTGAGATAAGCTCACAACATAAGCCAGCAATTCTTTATCCAAACAAGAGCCCAGGTTGCAATCCTCTGAAATACCCTTAATACCTTGGAGGGTATTAAGAGTTGCTGTAATCTATGTAATGAATTGGACTTTTATACTCCTTCAAAGAAAGGCTGCTTCCCTGCTTCCTAATTGGCAGCCTAAGAGGTTTTTTTTTTGTTTTTTTTTTGTTTTTTTTTTTTGGATTCTGTATTGCAGAATAAATAAATTGCCAAAGTAGGAGTGAGGGGAGATTGAGGGAAGGGGGCCAGCGGGAGTGAGGGGAGGGTGTAGCTTCATTAATGGTGGGCCTAAGGCATCCACTTGGCCGGCCATTCAGTCATTCCGTTTGTGTTACCAGTCATTTGGGGAAAATGAGAAAAATCTGCACTTTAATAATTGCCCTTTTTAAAAAAGATATGATTAACTTTGAATGATAAATATAAAGCAGGTAACGTAAGTTATTTTGTTTAAAATGGAGAAAATTTGTTATATCATTCTGTTTCCCAGAATGATCCAAAAGAGCTATTTATTTATGCATTTATGTTGAAATAAAATGTCAGGTAACTCATATATATAGAGAGGGAAAATCCAGTTGATTGCAGATATCAGAAAAGAAACAAGCTGATTTAAGGAAGGCCATCTCAGCAATGTGAATGGATGCTGAAGAGCTCCATACTCAGACCCGTGTGTGGTAGGGCAATAAGCCAAGGGCACAGGTAACTTTTATTGTTTTTAAATCTGAGGAAACACGTTTTCCAGATTTTAAAAGGGGTAACTGTGCAGTATTTCTTCAAATAGCTCTGTTTTCCAAGAAAAGCAGTAAAATTGTTCAGAGAGTATGAGTATGAATATTGCTTCCTAAACAGTTGACAGACACCACACCTGGAAATAGCATAATGAATAAGCTAACTGAAAAGGGTATTATTTTTTTATTTCCAGCCTACTATTCTGCCAGAAAAATGATGTGTTGAAAATTTAAAATAAACCTAACCAGAGAGTTTTAATGTAAACAAAATATTTAAAAACCTAACCTTCCAACGTATAATTTTTAGAAGATATTTATGACCCTCTTATATCTGTATTTGGACCCTGTTTGGAACAAATACTTTAAAAATTGAAGACATGACAATGTGGCATCTGGGAAGGGGGTGACATGTTTATAAATATGATGGAAAGGGTAAAGGAGAGAAAGCTCTTCACCTGAAAGGGGAGCCCAGCCTCTAGTATGTGTATAGAACCAGCAGGCAGAGAACCAGAAAAATAGAAAACATAGGCAGGTTGATGGCAGGAAACTCAATTCCAGTGAGATGGGGAAAAAATGAGGTTCACCCATGTGTGCTTTTGTAAGAATCATGGGTTGTGTTTTGAAAAATAAATTGAACTAATTAAAGAACATAGACAAATGAAAGAAGGAAAGAAGCTAGACTGAAGTGAGATCTAATAGAAGAGAATATTTAATCTTGATTACTCATTTTATGAAAAAGGGGAGAGTATAAATCTAAAGACTGGCTGCCAAGGCTGGACCAAACCAGACCCACACCAAATCCCTCATTAATCTCATGGGGATGGTCCAGACACATCCTTTTGTTGCTTGTATGATTTAAAATATTTTATTACAGAAATATATTTATAAAACCATTTTCAAATTAATTTTTTGCTTGTCTACATTTCAAAATTAACCAAATTGCTTGTATCAGTTAGGAATATTGGGGGATTACAGAAATCCATGGAAGTGTGGTTTAGTCACAAGAGGCTGTGTATCTTATATAAGAAAGTTGAAAGTTGACATTCCAGGGCTTACCAAGGTCTTCCTTGTTAAGTGGCTTTATATTTTCCATGTCAGGGATATGCAATCTGTGTTTGGGGAAAGTTAGGTGGTTTCCAACTGTTATTACAAATAAGGCTGTGATGAATATTTTTGTAAATATGTCTTAGGATATTTCCTGTAAATGAAGTTACTGGGTCAAAGTTATAGACATATTTAAAGCTTTTGATTTGATTGCAAAATTGCCCTTTGGAAAGGTTATCTTAATTTATATTTCTATCTTGTTTCTAAGTTTCTTCACTAGTGATGGAAGAGTTATCTTTTTTAAAAAAGTCTTTGATAAAATCATTCTGGAATTTTAGAGTGCTAAGAAGACAGATACTTAATTAGATGATGAGGTCCATCTGTATAAGTGGCATAAACCATATTAATGAAGAGATCACCAGACCTTATCGTAGGGTAGTGCCTTACTTGTGTGAAATAAGAATGTAGTTGGTACCTCCCACTTGGTAAGTCCCTGTGTCGGAGTGCAGCATCAGTCCTTTCCCCCAAGCTTGTTTATATTAGCAGACACCCTTGTGGTTGTTTCTCACTTGTTTCTGTTTTATTTCCTAACAAGATAGCCACTGTTTAGGAGGGCCCTGACTGAGAAAGAGGTTAGCATCAGGTGTTTTGCGTGAGTGAGGAACACAGGAGAGAACTCAACAAACACGTGAAATAACAGAAGCAGACTTATTACTTACGGATCCCAGCAAGAATAGGACAGTGTGCCTCGCAAGGCCAGGGGAAGGGGAGAGCCATCAGCAGATGGGAGCAGGAGAGAGGAAACAACAGACCTGGGAGCCTAAGTCTTTCCTGGGGTGCAAGTTGTCACCCAAGTAGGTTTCCCATGGGAAGTTGTAATTGGTGGGTTTAGAGCAAACAGGGAGGAGTCCCATGGATTCATGCTGCAACTAAGAGGGGGTCTCTGAAGCATGCCTGTGCAGTCTCTGTGGGTGTGGGGGTCAGTATGGTTAGTCAAGAAAGATGTATGTAGCTGTCTTACAGTGTGAGGCAACACTATACTGGATCCAGCACACTGAGGAACTGGGAGGAGACGGAGCCTTGGAATCTGTATTGAGGGTGATTAGCTCTGCTTCTGACATCAGAATGTTACACTTCGACTCAAAATGGACACCGAAGCAACATAAAATGGTAGGAATTCACTGCATTTCTCCTGTTTAAAATGAGAGTGTCTCCTGTTTCCTAGTTTATAAAAGTATAAAATGAGGTCCCTTGTAGGGAGAGCATTTGCTAAAGAGCTACAAGCTGTTTTATAGCATAAGAACATACTACGTTCCCGACCTGTCTTTTAATAGGCTGTCAAAGACCTTCATTTCAAATTTTCTTTTCCCTTTGATAAACGTTTTTGAGTCCTAAGATATGACAGTTGGGGGAACTTTATTACCAGCCTGAAGCTATCTCTCCACTTTAGCATTTAACAAATGGAGACAATAGATGTTGTATAAGTATTTAGTAAATAAAATATGGTTTGGAAATTATAGTGTACCAAGCTATGGGTTATTTGTTAATATTAACTCACCTGAGCTAATTTAATTCTCATGTCATGCCGACTGAGTCAGATTCCCTTATTATTCACACTTTTCTATGAGAAAATTGAGGCTTAAAAGGTTAACTAACATTCCTGAAGTGACACGGTTAACAACCAGGGGAGCCAGGATCTATGCCCAGGAAGATCTGCTCTACAATCAAAATTCCTGGTCCCTAAGCTCTGACCCTGTAAATTATGTTTTTGTTTATTCCCTAAGACTAATCTCACTCCTTTACTATTCAGTGCGGGGTAGCTTTCCTGACTAGGCAATTGGAGTGAGTCTAAATGAGGACAAAGCACACGTGGTCATCTTCCTGCTGGTGATTGATACAATCAGGCCAAACCAATATGGGCTGTGCAACAGGAGGAGTTGGTTGATTAAGTTCAGCATCTCTTCTCATAAAATGGGGTTAATAAATGTATCTATTTTATACAGGTGGGACTAGGGATTAAATGAGTTCATTTAAAAAGAAAGCTGATTTTACATAATTTAATTCTTATTCCTTCTGCAATTTAGCATTCGTTCAACAACAGCAATAGGCCGAGCTTCATGCTGTATTTGTTTGGAACAAATATTTTGACTTTTAAAAAAGCCACTATAAGTAATGTAGGGAACTCCTGAGACATACACAGGTAAAAGAATGCATAAAGAAGTGCAGGATTTGGAATTCCCTGGAATAAACACTGGAAGAGAGGAGAATAGCCAGCAAGACCAGGGTCTAAGAGGTTATAGTTTAATTTGGAAGAACTGCTAGAGTTGAAAACAAAGAAATATACTTGGATTCTTCATTGTGTGGAAGAGTTAACATAAAACCTTCCTTAATTTTAATTTGATTTAGAAAGACGAGTCAAGAGTGAATTTGGGGACCACTGGAAGAGCTTCCTCTGTGTTTGAAGATTAGTCAGGGCCACATCACCAGAGCAGAATCTAAGGACAAAGGGAGCAGAGGGCAGGGCTTAGGAAAGAATGGGAGGCTTGGAGTTCTCTGCCATGCATCAATTTCTGCTTAGGACGTTTTCTCTGACGGAGAACGTATTAAGAGTCATGAATAACAGGAAAATGCTGTAGTCTGAAAGCTCTGTGAAATCATTCTCAGGAAAAAAATTGAGATTGTTGCCTGAAGTAAATACAGTTCTAATAGTATGTCTGGAAGAAGTGGATACCAATGTATTTATTCTTCCCCACTTAATCAGACATTTTTTATAACATTCTTTAATATTTAAAATGTTCTATTGCACAGCAAGATGGATATAGTCAATAGTGGATAATTGTACATTTCAAAATTGCTAACAGAGTACATTTCAAATGTTCTCACCATAAAAAATGTTAGGTACTGGAGGTGACATATATGTTAACTAGATTGATTTAATTATTCCACATCGTATTCATAGATTATAAGAACACCTTGTATCTCATATATTTATATAATTATAAATTATAAATTTGCAGTGAAATGTCGGTAATTACAGTAGGTTATTCAATCAATACAAATTTTCTGATACACACTATTTTTTGAGACAGAGTCTTGCGATGTTGCCGAGGCTGATCTCCAACTCCTGGGCTCAAGGGATCCTTCAGCCTCAGCCTCCTGAGTAGCTAGGACTACACATGCATGGCAAGAATACACTTTCAGTGCCAAGTATCCTGCCATGTACTAGAGAGACATTGATTAATGAGATAGTCTCTGCTCATGATGAGTTCACACTGAGCAAGTCTCCAAGAGAGAAACAACACAATGCAGTCCATGTGAGGGGCTGGGAGAGCAGCTAACCTCTCAAAGAGGACAGCCTAAGAGGAAAGGAGGTGCCCTTGCTGCCTGTTTGTATTAGTCCATTCTCACATTGCTAATGAAATACCCAAGACTGGGTAATGTATAAAGAAAAGAGGTTTAATTGGCTCCCAGTTCCCCAGGCTGTATAGGAAGCATGATGCTGGCATCTGCTCGGCTTGGAGTCAGGACTAGGGGAGTCCCAGGAAACTTACAGTTACAGTGGAAGATGAACGGGTAGCCAGCACTTCACATGTCTGGAGCAGGAGGAAGGGGTGGGGGAGTTGCCACACACTGTTAAACAACCAGATCTCAGGAAATTCACTCACTATCACAATAACAGCACTGAGGGGATGGTGCTAAACCCTTCATAAGAAACCATCCCCAGGATCCAATCACCTCCTACCAGCCTCCACCTCCAACAGTGGAGATTACAATTTGACGAGAGGTTTGGTGGCGACGCAGATCTAAACCTTGAAGAGGATTTCCGAGGAAAGGAAAAGCGATAGGGCTTGTGTACTGGACGAGCTGAATTTGCTGCCCTAGATCTATTTCCTCCCTTTTTCACTGTGCTTTCCTTCTCAGGCTGACCTTTATGAACTGTTTCATTTGGTTCCACTGTCTC
The DNA here is from genome assembly GCF_008728515.1 of Papio anubis. Classification (NCBI taxonomy): domain Eukaryota; kingdom Metazoa; phylum Chordata; class Mammalia; order Primates; family Cercopithecidae; genus Papio; species Papio anubis. The sequence goes on from NC_044980.1 coordinate 7,901,806, forward strand.
CAAACTCCCCATTGAGCTTGTGCAACGGGAGGAGAATGAGGTTTAGGTATTTACTCCTGGGGTTCCCGGCCTGCTAGACCATGGGTTGGTAGGAGCTGTGATCCTTCATGTAAGGACGCTGCTTCTTTCAGGTGTTCCTTTTCAATAGCAGTTACTCTCTGAGTTTTGAAAGCAGCTCCCTCCCCTCAGTATATGCCAATGATTGAGAAAATATCATTGCTCTTACTGTACTCTGGGTGCTAAAACATCCCTTTTGGTTTTATTTTAAGCTTACACACACCATTATAAATATCCCACTTGAGAGTGCTAGTTCCTCTTAAGGTACTGACTGGATATAGCAAGTGCAACTGTCTCTGAAATGTGTAACTTACACAGTGGTAGTTTGTTGATTTCTTCATTAAGGTGTGTCCAATATTTACATCAATTCTAAAAGCTAGGAGAACATGCTCAGTTTTGTACTCAATATCCAGCATGATCTGGGGACTCAAAGAAGGTAAACCTGAAATAAACTGGGAATTATGCAGTGTCTTTTTCAAACAATTTAAACTCTACATTTTCTACTTTTTCTATAGTTTTAGGAATAACTAATCCTCTTTTTTTGGTGAGGCAAATTGTTATTATAAAGAATTGAAGGAAAGACTTTATTTATGCATATGCTCGAAGGAATAATGCAATTCGAAAACATCTCATTAGCAAAAAGAGGGTTAAGTAGGATATTACAGAAACATTTCAAATTATTAAGGCGCATACTCTTAAATTATAGCAATATAGAAATGCCAACTCAATGGTTCTCATGTCACTTAATCAGTTGTTATGAATCATTTAAACATCAGGTCAGATGGCCATTATTAAAATTGAAATTAACTTTGAATAACATTTAAGGAAATGTTTTATGTGCATGGCCATATTACCACTTGTAAGAGTGTATTAATACATCATAGTTTGTGCATCATTTGAATGATTCCCACTTCTTCCACCACCACAGGAGAAATCAAATTTTATTCCCTTTCTAATATGAAATGATTTCTTTTGCTTTCACATTGTATAGAAGCAGGTATGAGTTTGCAAACATTAGTGGATTAATGTCAAAGAGTATTTAAAATACTAAATTAAAAGATGATTGTTCCTTGGCTCTTTGCTCTCTTTCCTTTAAAAGAATGCTAAATGTCATGTTAGATTTTCTGTTCTGCAAGAGTTTTAATGAGTTATCTATTTATAATTTGTGTGTGTGGCAGGGAGAGTGGTAGTTGGGTGTTATATGTTCTCATCAAATCCAAAAAGAGGTGGTTATTCTACAAAAAAAAGTCTGAAACGTATGATACCATATTATACATAATTAGCATTATACAAATAAAGTTTATTATTTGTTTCTCTCCCATATGAACTCAGGGAAAGCTATAAAAGAAGTTAGATAAATTCTGCGTCCACAAAGATAATGTAAGTGCAGAAAGCAGAGCAAGACAGAATATAAGAAATGACTTACAGCTGACAGCACTCTAGCCTGCTTACCTGAAGGTAGGACTATCTGAGAAACATCTGCTGTTGTGCTTCTTTTAAGAGAAATTCAGGAAAGTGCTTCTGAATTTTCTGTAATAAAATTAACTTTTTATTTATTTATTTATCTTAAATAATCAACAATTTTCCCTTGATAAAATTCAGAATATTTGATGAATCTATCTGCCAGTATGCAGGCAAGTTTCCTACTATTCCCTGCATTTATTTTCTACATACTTAAAAGACAGAAAGCAACATCACCACTATAAAACATGAAATTGATGACTGGGATCTTTTTATTGGACTGTCAAAGGAAGAGACCACCACAAAATAAATTTAAACTCATTGTATGCCTAAGTCAGAGAATTAGGTTTGCAGAAACGACTTCTCCAAACTGAGCAAGATTTCTATGCGATTCTGAGAAATGTGTAGTTAAGAACGTGGTGGACTTCAAGAGGTAGAGGTATTTAGGTGTTTGTTACTGTTATCTGAGCGGTCATTATTATAGGTGTGTGGGTGGTGGTACTATCTGGCTGGCATTCACAGGAGTTGTTACTGACATGTCTTTGATGCCAATCAGTGGATTCGAAAGTGTGTCCTATCACTAGTTGAATGAGTTTAAAAAGTGATGTCATGGAGCTGAGTTATCATTGATTAAATTATTCCTGGTGGTTACCTGCCATGATCGTAGGACAATCTATCTTTTTCAGAGACTGGGAAACTTGTATTCTCCTTTTTTGGTGAACTCTTATCCAAATTTTCCGTGAAAAAATGTTGATTATGTGCAATATTGAAGTTTAATGTACAGAAATCTGATCTGCAGTGTGAGTGTTAATATTTCACCTTGCGTTTGCCTTTGAATCATTTTTGAATAATTGGGTATAACATATCATCACTTCCTTCTCTATTTTTTATAGGCCTGAATGTTTAGAACTGCTGTCATTTTATAGTAGTAGATATGGTTTCAAATGTTTGAGTCTCTTGAGATTTGATTTGTAGTATGATTTAAAAAGAAATACTATGAACAATCATAACAGAGAAAGTATGATTAGGAACAGATCAAAGTACATGATCATGTTGAATTATGGTTTATATATAAGTAAAATTATAGTCACCCTGTCCTATATATTTCTCAGTCTACCATTTGTTAAAGATAAGTAATGACTATATCCTTGGTAAAGATATATTTTAATAGCATTAATTGCTATTTTGGCCAATTTTTTTTTTTTGGCAAGAGGTAATATGCTTGACATTCCTTAAGATTCAGATGGTGATTGCAGGAAAACATAGACCTAGGCAAGTACAAGTTATTATTGTTACTTAGGGAAACATGGAGAATTAAGACAGAAGCATACAGTATCAACTGTTACAAAAGAATTGCAGGTTCTTCTCTTGGTGCAGAGGGCTAAAGGCATGTTGTGGATAGTAGTGGAGCCTGGAGGATAAGAGCTGTGATATCAGTCTGAACACATTTTACCTGCTTGTGCTCTCCAAGGAAATCTAGAAATGAGTGAAATGGCTTAATCTACTCAGGAGTTTATTATACTCTGACACTACACCTTCACTTGTAGTGGTTACAAAGGATGAAAGACACAGCAGTGGCAGCTTCCAGATGGCTTACTGGAGAGGCATCTGGTACTTGCCTCCTCCATAAAGAAGAACCAAAATTGTGAGAAGATAATCACATTTCAGATACATCATCTAAGAGAGATCACTGGAATTCAACAGAGAAGTGACAGGAAACACCTAAAGCCAGGAAGGAGAGGGAGGTGAGGCAACTTGCAATTAGCTGAGAGCCTGAAGAGGCTCTTCAATGTGGGGAAAAGGTAAGTGAATAACCCCAAGTGCTCAACTTTTCCACCATAAACTCCAGCATGCTAGCCATGGGAAAGCCCCTAGGCCATCAGAGGCCTTGAGACTAGCATAGGAAGCTACCTAGAGACCACACAGAGGCATTGATCCAGAAAAGGAGCTCATGCTGAATCCCACACATCTCCCAAGCTCTAAGCAGCCACAACAAGTTGCCATATTGAGAGCCCAGCCCCCACCAGACTGCCTCCTGCCTGGAAGCCCATCAGCCCCTGACTCCACATCTCTGAAACCCCACTAAAATCTCCTGCCTGCAGCCATTGCCACAGCTATTTGCTGCTTCCAGCACTGAAGTGTGAGCCATTGTCAAAGACCCTGATGCCCCTAGCAATGAAACTGCTGAGTATTTTCATAGCCTCCAAGGACAGACTTCCTTGACCACAGCAGCTGTCACTGAGTTGCTGTGGCCAAGCCTGAAGGGTCAGCAAATAGCATGCTGCCTAGTCACCTATATACTTAATGCTGCTGCCACTGAAAGTGACTCTGTCCTCCCCAATCGCGAGGCTGCAGCACATCAGCCTCTACAGAGACTTTCCAGGCCCCTCCAGAGCATTCCACTGTGGACCCAAGGTGCTTATCCCACCTCTGCCTACCACAGCCAGCACCTGTATGCCACCACCGGGGAGCCTGAGGACAGGTATGCCAAGTGTAGCTCTGTCTGACCCTCCAGTGCCCAGGCATGCTCTCCAGGAGCCTGGGGCTCTCCTGGTCCAGTCCACTACTGTTGGCACATGAGCACTCTGCTTAGGGGGTCCAGGTTGGACCCACCTAACCTGCTGCTACCACCAGAGTGGGAACCTACTCACATGCATCCATGGGCTTAGGGCTGGCCATCCAGCCTGTCACAGCCATGGCTAACACCAGACTGGATCACTTGGACCCAGAGGTTTGTCCCACCACTGCTACTACTGTCACCCACTCCACACCCACTGCCACTCATCCGCCTGGACCACTCTTACCACTACTACTGCCACTTGAACAAGCCACCTAGAGGCCCAAAGATAAGCATACTTGGGTCACCACTGCAACCACTGGGGTCTGAGGATAAGCTCACCTGTTTTCCTTATACCCAGCAAAACTTCACTACAGCCTCCACCAACAACTGACAAAATCACAGACAGCACGGATGCAGTTTACAGCCAAATAAATATGAAGAATAAACTATTGCATGCATGCAGAATCAAAACCACAGTCCTCTGTCCAGCCAACACCCTAGCTACATCTTCAGAAAAAAAGTCCTCCCCTATGAAAGCATATTCTAAAAATTAAAAGAGATTTCTGTTACACCAGATGCATAGTTGTAACATATGGACATAAGAAACATGAAAAAGCAAAGAAATATGGCACCTCCAGACGAAGATAATAATTCTCCAGCAACAGATACCAATCAAGAAGAAATGTATAAAATCCCAGATAAATAATAAAATATAATGATATTAAGGTAGGTCAGTCAGATACAAGAGAATATGGAAAAGTAAAACTGAAGAAATCTTTGAATAAAATACAAAATACAGTTGAAATCCAACAATGGACTAGTTCAAGGAGAAGAAATAATCATGTAACATGAAGACAGATCTTTTGAAATTACCCAGGCAGACAAAAGTAATGAAGAAAGAATAAAAAAGAATGAACAAAAATTACATGACATATGGAACACCATAAAGTAAGTAAATATTCAATTTTTCATTCTCCCAGAAAGCAAAGATAAAATGAAAGTTTTAGAAAACTCATGTAATGAAATAATAGCAGAAAACTTTCCAAGTGCAGCAAGAGATTTAGATATACAAATATAGGAAGCTCAGGGATCCTCAGACAGATACAATGCAAGAAGGTCTACTGCATGGCATATTATAGTCAAACTGTCAAAAGCCACAGGAAAAGAGATAATTCTAAAACATCAAAAAAAGCATCTAGTCACTTTTAATGAAACTTTCATCAAACTAACAGTGAATTTCTCAGTAGAAACCATATAGGCCAGGATATAATGAAATGACATATTGTAAATGCTGAAAGAACAAAACCTGACATCCAGGAATAGTATATCTAGCAAAGTTATCCTTCAAAAATGAAGGTGAAATAAAGGTTTTCCAGATCAGCAAAAGCAGAGGAATTTGTCACCCCCAAACCAGTCTACAAAAATCAGTAGAGTTTATATACACCCAATAATAAACTAGTTAAGAAAGAAATCAAGAAGGCAACTATTGGGGGAAACCAGCCCCCGATATTTCATGTAGGTTCTTTTCTATTTCCTTAAGTGTTTTGTTCATAAGACTCCCATAAGACATGCTTATGGGAGTCTTACATGTGGAAGCAAAAGAGATTAACATGAAAACACATTAAAGTATTAACAGAAAATACATGAAATTTAAAACCCACTGATAGAGCAAATGCACAAATAAGGAAAAGAGAGGATTTAATTGTTACCACTACAGGAAAATCACTAAATCCCTATGATAAATCATAAGATAGAAAGAAAGGTACAAAGGATACACAAAACAATCAGAATTCAATTAATAAACTGACAGGAATAAAGACTCACATATTAATAATAACTTTGAATATAAATGGGTTAAATTTCCACTTAAAATACCCAGATTGGCTAAATAAATTTTTTAAAAAATGACCCAACTCTATGCTGCCCAGAAGAAATTCATGTTACCTATAAATGCACATATAGACTGAAATTATAGTTATTAGAAAAGATATTCCAACAAACAGAAACCATAGCAGGAGTAGCTATCCCTATATCAAATGAAATAGACTTAAAAAATAAATAAATTAAAAGACAAATAAGGTCATTAAGTAATGACAAAGGGGTCAATTTAGCAAGGGAATATAATAATACTAAACATATATGTACCCAACAGCAAAACAACCATATATATTAAGCAAATATTATTGATCTAAAGAGAGTGATAGACTCTAATACAATAGCATTTGTGCACTTTGACAACACAACCTCAGCCTTATACAGATCATCTAGATAGAAAATTAACAAAGAAGCATTGGATTTAAATGACACATTAGATCAAATAGATCAAACAGACATTTATAGAACATTTCATCCACCAGTTACAGAATATGTATTATTTTCATCAGCATATGGAACATTCTTCAGAATTGATCATATGTTAGCACACATAACAAGTTTCAACAAATCAAAAAAAATTAAAATCTTATCAAGTCTCTTCTCAGACCACAAATGAGTAAAATAAGGAATCAATAACAAGAGGAACTTGAGAAACTCTACAAATACATTAGAATTAAACAAAAAGTTTCTTAATAACAATTGGGTCAAGGAAAAATTAAGGAGGAACTAAAAAATTTATTAAAACAGATATAAATTGAAAAAAATACCAAAACCATTGTAATATAGCAAATGCAATGCTAAGAGGAAAGATTATAGCAATAAAAGCCTACATCAAAACAGATATAAATTGAAAAAAAATACCAAAACCATTGTAATATAGCAAATGCAATGCTAAGAGGAAAGATTATAGCAATAAAGCCTACATCAAAAAAGTAGAGTCCAAATAAACAATCTCACGATGTACTTCAAGGAACTAAAAAAAGAGAGAATACCCAAATAAACAAAATCAGAAATAAAAATGAGATTTTATAACTATTGCCACAGAAATACAAAGGATTATCAGAGAATATTATGAACAACTATATACCAACAAACCGACCAAAACTAGAAAAAAATGATAAATTCTTGTAAACATACACTCTGACAAGATTGATTTAGGAAGAAATACAGAACCTAAACAGGCCAATAACAAGTAATGAGATTGAATTTGTAATAAAAAAAATTCCCAACAAAGAAAACTGTAGGACCTGATGACTTTGCTGCTGAATTCTACCAGACTTTCTAATATCAATTCTCCTGAAACTTCTCCAAAAAATTGGAGATGAGGCAATTCTTCCTAACTCATCCTATGAGGCCATTATTACCATGATACAAAAGCTAGACAATAATGCAATAACGACAACAAAAAAACTACAGGGCAATATTTCTGAAGAATATTGATGCAAAATTCCTCAACAACATACTAACAAACTAATCTAACAGCACATCAAAAATATAATATACTATGATCAAGTGTGATTTATATCAGGGATGCAAGGATAGTTCAACACATGCAGATCAATAAATGTGATGCATCACATCAACAGATGAGGGATAAAAACCATATATCATATCCATATATGCAGAAAATGTTAGTTATAATATTTAAATGTTATATCATAAAGAGACGTTATTTAATAAAATTTTATAAAAGTTAACATCCCTTCATGATAAAATCTCTCAACAAATTACGAATGGAAGGAATATACCTCAACATAATAAAGACCATATATGACAAACCCACAGCTAACATCAAGATGGAGTAAAAACTTCAATGTAAGACCCCAAACTATAAAACTACTAGAAGAAAACACTTTAGGATGTTGGTCTAGGCAAAGATTTTATGGCTAAGACCTCAAAAGCAAAAGCAACAATAACAGAAATAGACAAATGAAATTGTGTTAAACTAAAAAGTTTTGTGCATAGCAAAAGAAATAAAAGAATGAAGAGACCCTGTTGAAGGGCTGAAAGTATTTGCAAACTATTTACCCAACAAGGGACTAATACTCAGAATAAACAAGGAACGTGGAAATTCAACAATAGAAAGAACAAATAGTCCCATTAAAAATTGGGCAAAGGGCATGAACAGACTTTTCTCAAAAGAAGACATACATGCCAGGCATGGTGGCCAAAACCTGTAATCCAGCATTATAGAAGTCTCAGGCAGGCAGATGGCTTGAAACCAGCATGGTTAATATAGTGAGACCCATCTCTATTAAAAAAAAAAAAAAAAAGAAAAAAAAGAAAGAAAGAAAAAAAAGAAAGAAAAGAAAAGAAGATATACAAATAACCCACAGGCATATAAGAGAGTGCTCAACATCCCCAATAATTAGAGAAATGTACATCAAAACTACCATAAGATATAAAATTACCCCAAATAGAATGGGTATTATTAAAAAGACAAAAAAACAATGCTGGTGGAGAAAGGGGAACTCACACTGTTGATGGAAACGTAAATTAGTATTGCCACAATTGAAAGCAACATGGAGATTTGCAAGAAGAAGAAGAAGAAGAAAGAAGGAAGAAGGAAGAAGGAAGAAGGAAGGAAGAAGGAAGAAACTCAAAAAACCTATGCAATCCAGCAATCCTACTACTAGATATTTATCCAAAAGACAATAAATCAGTATATCGAATGGACACCTAAACTCCTATGTTTATTGCAGTACTATTCACAATGGAAAAAATATGGAATCAACCTAAATGTCTATTGACAGATGAATGGGTTAAGAAAATGGGGTACACGTATACAAGGGAATACTATTTGGTCATGAAAAAGAAGGAAATCATTTCATTTGCAGCAACATGGGTGGAAGTGGAGGTCATTATGTTAAGTGAAATAAGTCCCGCATAGAAAGGCAAATATCGTATGTTTTCATTCATATGAGGGAGCCAAAAAAGTAGATCTTATGGAGGTAGAGAGTAGAATAATAAATACCAGAGGCTTAGAGTAGAATGAAAAATATCAGGTTTGTGGGCAAAGGGAGGGGTGGATAAACAGAAGTTCATTAATAGATACAAACATAGAGTTAGATAAAAGAAGTAAGTCCCAATGTTTGATAGCAGAGCAGCATGACTAAAGTTAATAACAAGGCATTGCATATTTCAAAATAGGTGGACGAGAGGACTTGAAATATTTCCAACACATAGAAATGTTAAATAGTCAAAGTGATGGACACCCCAAATAGCGTGACTTGATCATTACACAGTCTACACATGCAGCCAAATATCACACGCACCCCATAAATACATATGAATATTTTGTATCAATAAAAAATGATGAATAAAGTGATAACCCATACAAAATAGGACCAAAACAATATGCAAAGGAGAGTGTTCCAGGGATATAACAAAATCATCTTCTGATTTTTGGCAACTTTCATTGAGGTGTCTTGGGAATCAGAGAGCACTCTTTATTTCCTTGCATTCTAAAGTCTTAAACTGTATCAGAAGTGTATCAAATATAGGTGGATATTTTTACCACCTATATTTCTATGGTAAATTTTAACCATTTAACATGCCCCAGAGAAGGCCTTAAATTCATTCATTTGAGACTATTTGCTATCTGGTGAAGGACTGATTCTACAAGGGGATCTGGAGTATTTCAAACAAAGCTTGATATTTTGTTCTCATTTTCATTTTCAAGATAAATCCATCAATAAACAATGCTGTTCAAATATTGTCTGGAAATGTTCAACTCATCAGTTATGAGAGTGGACACATCTTACATTTCAAAAACATAATCATTATCATGAGATTTCCTTGTATTTGAGTTGGTGTAACTAGAGCGTAGTGTAGCTTTTCATGTGACATACAAGAAGAACAGTTACAATAACCTGGGAAAAATCAATCTGGTGTTCAAAGGACGATTCTCCAGTCATCTGCCTATGTCTAAGAAGTCTGTAGTTACAGGGTTTCTCAGAACATTATAATGTATTTGCTTATGTTTTGAATTCTTTATAATATGGTTTTATTAATGTATAGATTAGTTATAATTTGACCAGGTAGAGGAGAATTTTCAGGTACTTGTAAAATTAGTTTCTATTCAGTACGTTTTGTTGGTTGTTCCCTTGGCAGAGTAGATCTCTACTCATAGCATGTTATAAAAGTTGTGCTTCAGAGAACTCCGTGTTCTTTTGATAATGGTCCCAAAATAACATTAGTTTCTACCATGAAGAAAAGATTGTTAGAAATTTCCACCACTTGAGTGATTTTAGAACTCAAAGGGATATGATTGCCTTAATCATGTTTTAATATTTTCTGTATTTATGATGTTTTGACATCTTTGGGGGACATTGCTGGCCAGGAAGAGACTTTCCATTCCTGGGCCTGGTTTCTAGAGACAGTAAACAACTCACCAGTGATTTCATGTACAAACCAACCAATACGGGTCTGTATGTGCAATACCACTTTCCTCTGACTCTCACATACCCAGCCACTCTTTCCCCTGCCTGAAATCAATGCAAGGCCAGGTACCAACTAAGAACAGTCTCTATGCCCAAATTATTCAAACTGGCCAGTTGCTGAATCCTGCTCTGCCTTGGCCTTACCTTTCCCACAGAAACTGAAAAAAAAAGACTGTGGCCAATGCCCTCTCCTCACTCCTGACACTGGCATCCCTTTGTGGTCCTGCATGGCACACGGGACTTCACTTTTGCAGGAGAACTGTGAGTAGCATTAAATATTTCTTTCAGTGGTATTGACCTTTCTGTGTCATTACTCAGTTACCTTTGTGAGTTAACACCTAGGCACAAATCCCTGATACTCTAAGTCCTCATTGATCAGGATACAGAGGCACGCGTGCCAACAAGAAATCCACATTATTTTACACTTTTGTTTATATACAGTTTTAACATGGGATTTGGGAGGTGAGGCGAGGGACATGGAAGCTGAGGCTGTTGATGTTTTTTGATGTGGCATCTTCAAAAAGGTTTTGGAAAGCTGTCTTCTGTTTCTTAGACAATACGGGACACTGGTCCTTCAAATAGCCCTTGTGCTTTCAATACATACAAGTGCCCTGATCTATAGGCTGCTAATTCTTAAAGAACAGAGCACCAGCTAGTCTTGTTTGCAGATACAGATCGTTTTGTTACTCTAGTTGTCAATACATTTTTTTTGTTAGCTTGCTTACATTCTAGGACATTGGTTCCTTTCTTTAAAATTGTACTAAACTATACATAACATTTATCATTTAACTCTTTTACAATATTTAATTCAACACCATTAAGTACATTCACATTGTTGTGCAACCATCACCGCTAGCCATCTCCAGAATTTTTTCATCATCACAAATTTAAACTCTAGGCTCATTAATGACTCCCATTCCTTCCAGTGTCCTGGTAACCACTATTCGGCTTTCAGTCTCTATGAATTTGACTATTGTAGGTACCTCACATAAATACAATAGTACTATATTAATACTTTCACACCTGGTTAATTTATTTCACTTAGCATTGTGTTTGTAAGGTTCACCCATGTTGTAGCATATATCAGAATTTCGTTCCTTTAAGAACAATTAATATTCCATTATATATTCTATCAATTATTATTATATATGTAGTATATGTAATACACATATACATATATTATATATATATGTATATGCACACACACACATACACACTACATTTTGCTGATTTATTCACCTGTCAATGGATATTTGAGTTGTTTCTACCTTTTGACTATTGTAAATAAGTGCTGTTATCAACTTTGATGTGCAAAACTCTATGTAAATTTCTACTTTCAGTTCTTTGGGGTATATAACTAGAAGTTGGATTGGTGAATCATATAGTAATTTTATGGTTAGCTTTTTGAAGAGTTGTCACACTGTCTTCCACAAAGGCTGCACATTTTACATTCCCAACAGCAATGTACAGGGCCTCCAATTTCGCCACATCCTGGCCAAAAGTTTTTATTTTCTGTCTTTGGGATAATGCTATTCTAACAGGTATAAAGGAGTGTCAAATTGTAGTTTTGATTTGCATTTGAAAAGATGATGAGCTTTTTTTCATGTGCTTATTGACCTTTGGTATTTATTCTTTGGAGAAATATTTAAACAATTTACTCATTTTTTAATTGGGTTGCTTGTTATTTTGTTGTTTTGTTTCAGAAGTTCTTTCTTTTTGTATTTGAGCCCATTTTATTTTTTAACATTTATTTTTAGGTTTGGGGATACGTGTGAAGGTTTGTTACATAGGTAAACTTATGTCATTGTTGTACAGATTATTTCATCACCCTCCTTCCACCTTCCACTTTCAAGTAGACTTCAGTGTCTGTTGTTTTCTTCTTTGTGTTCGTAAGTTCTCATCATTTAGCTCCGTCTGGTTTTCTGTTCTTGCATTAGTTTCCTAAGGATAATAGCCTCGAGTACAATCCATGTTCCAGCAAAAGACATGATCTCATTCTTTTTTACGGCTGCATAGTATTCTATGGTGTTTATGTACCAAATTTTCTTTATCCAATCTGTCATTGATCAGCATTTAAGTTAATTCCATGTCTTTGCTATTGTGAATAGTTTTATACCACTTTATAAAAGAACAAGTCTATCTTGACTTTAGCTCTTGATGTACCCAAGAACATTGTTTGAAATATTTCTGAAGTCCATTTTTAAATGTGTTAATTTTTATTTTGATTCATCTTCATTTTATTTATAAATTTGTATGTTTTCCCAGTCTGAACTTAAAGGCCTTAGATAATACATTTCTTTTAAAAATGCACTCTTAAATTGATTTTCTGGTTTATGCACAGCTAGATTATTTAAATCTTCTGCTGGTATTTCATATTGTGTTGCTTTAACCATTTTCCCCTTATGAGGACCTAAGAATAAAAGGAACTTGATAGTACAAAACTGATTTTCTATGACAATAATTATCAAAATTCTGGATTCTAACACTGATTTCTGTCTGTCTTTGTGAAACCTGAGGAACTACTTTAAAAATTTAGAGTAAAACTCTCCAGTTATCTCTAGATAGAGTTTAAGTTCATCTTCTATAGATCGAGAAAAATGAAGGGGATTTCAATTTCAATGTGAATTATTCCTGTTCAAAGGAAAACCACAAGCAGAACCATGAGGGAAATGCAGAAAGAAGGAACAGAAGAGGTATGGAGAGGGTGGTGAAGACAAGGCCAGATACAGAGAGATGCAAGGAGTGTGGGTTTCAGAAGACTTGAGAAGTAATGAACATTCCCAATAGAATGTTTAAGAGAGGCTAACCTGGAGTTTTTATTTTTTTATGCTTAATCATGTAATTAGAGAAAACTTACCATATGTTTGATATTTTATTTTCCTTCTAGAGTCTCTTTTCAATGTATTATTGATGTATCAAAATGTCTCCATAACAGTTATTGCAGTTCTAAGTCTTCCTTAATAAATTCTTGTCAATTATCAAGCTAATTCTAAGAACCACTTTGAGAGGATATATAAAATGCAGGGGTTTGTGGCTTCCATGGGAGAGTTCCATGACAGACACAAGTGAGGCTGTACCTGGTCAAAAGCCTAAGCTGCTGAATGCTGTCTTGGTTTTGGAAAAGTACAGGGTAGGAATAAGTCATCTGATGTGAAAGCTGACAATCGCACTCCAGAATATGTCACTAGAAAGTGATATTTCTTTTGCTGTGAAGAAGCTCTTTAGTTTAATTAGATCCCATTTTTCAATTTTGGCTTTTCTTTGGAAGAAACTATTATCAGAGTGAACAGGCAACCTACAGAATGGGAGAAAATTTTTGCAATCTATCCGACAAAGGGCTAATATCCACAATCTACAAAGAACTTAAACAAATTTACAAGAAAATAGCAAAGAACCCCATCAAGAAATGGGCAAAGGATATGAACAAACCTTTCTCAAGAAGACATTTATGCAGCCAAAGGACATATGACAAAATGCTCATCATCACTGGTCATTAGAGAAATGCAAATCAAAACCACAATGAGATCATTTCATGCCAGTTAGAATGGTGATCATTAAAAAGTCAGCAAACAACAGATGCTGGAAAGGTTGTGGAAAAATAGGAATAATTTTACACTGTTGGTGGGAGTGTAAAGTAGTTCCACCGTTGTGGAAGACAGTGTAGTGATTCTTCAAGGATCTAGAAGTAGAAATACCATTTGACCCAGCAATCCCATTACTGGGCATATACCCAAAGGATTATAAATCATTCTATGATAAAGATGCATGCACACGTATGTTTGTTGCGGCACTGTTCACAATAGTAAAGATTTGGAACCAACCAAAATGCCCATCAATGATAGACTGAATTAAGAAAATGTGGCACATATACACCATGGAATACTATGCAGCCAAAAAAAGAATGAGTTCATGTCCTTTGCAGGGACACGGATGAAGCTGGAAACCATCATTCTCAGCAAACTATCACAAGATCAGAAAACCAAACACCACATGTCCTCACTCATAAGCGGGAGCTGAACAATGAGAACACATGGACACAGGGAGGGAAACATCGCACACAGGGGCCTGTGGGAGTTCAGGAGCTAGGGGAGGGATAGCATTAGGAGAAATACCTAATGTAGATGACGGGTTGATGGGTGCAGTAAACCAACATGGCACGTGTATACCTATGTAACAAAACTGCAAGTTCTGCACATGTAACCCAGAACTTAAAGTATAATAAAAAAAGAAAATGATCTCATTTCATGATTTAATAAAATAAGGAGTATCATCACATAGATTTAGTTGGTGCTGTGGAGGGCAGAGAAGACGCGATCATTATTGACATGCCACCTTAGCACAAATAGGCTGCCATTCTAGCAGACCTCCAAACATCAGTCCATGGGACTGTCTTAATTGGAAGCTTCTTTGGTCCCTGCCTCCATCACTTCCATATGCTCTGGAAGACATAAAACGGAATAAAATGGAAGCACATGAGACAAGCCTTTGTGCAGATAAATCAATAAAAATGAATGTGAAGAAACCAGTAAAAGGATAAGAAGATTAATGATGAGCATATTTACTAAATTGTGCACTCCTCCTAAAAAGTTCAAACTCCTTTATAGAAAGGACTTTTTAAAAACAAGGCATCGAGTAACAAAATAAATGTAGCAATGCAACCTCAGTGAAAGAAGTCAGATCTGACATCATTGTTGAGAAATTCCCAGACAGCACTTCAAAAGGCCTGTCAGACTGTGGGGAACAAGAAGCCCTCCAAGTTTTCCTATTGTTTCAAGATTTTTTAGAATGACGCCAAGAGGAGAGGGTCTTCAAAAGAATCTGATAAACTTTCCATTGTCAAAGAAAGAGGCTACTATGCAGTATCTCGTGTGAGTGTGTGTGTGTGTGTGTGTGTGTATCTGAGTTTCTTATTTGCTTAAACAAAGAAGATAGATTGTTGTTAACCTACTCTCTCCTACATGGGTTGTTGGCAAGCTTTAAAGCCAGTAGTGTTTAGGAGTTAGCATACCTTTACCTGTTAAAATGAGGTTGTAGATGTTATTGACTGAGCTAATGAGTTTAACGTCGTTTTTGTTGATTACTTATTGTTCTGAACATGCCTGGGTCTAGGAATGAAGATGAAACATTGTGGAACCCATGCTGATCCCGAATAGAAGCAGAATAAGCAGTAAACACAATTGTGCTGATTTAAACCCTTAGTATTTGGGGCTGGTGTGTATTTTTCTACATATCCCTGCCAAAGGGGTAAGAGCGAGACTCACATTGATTAATCTGATTACCCTTCTCCCTTAGGAATTAGTGATTTCTGGGCAGCAGACATTGAAAGAAACCGATCCAAGTTCTTTCTCAGAGAGAGAAACTGATACTGTGGGAGAGAGTGTATCTCTGGCACGCTAGGCTGCACAAACTGAGAGTTTGCAGTACCTTCTTGTCTCCCATGTGGAAAAAGCGTGAGAAAGAAGCCCACACAAAAAAGGAGAACCAAGAGGTGAAGGAGGAGGGACAGATCTCTGATGATGTAGCTTTAGTGCCTGGTCTCCAAGTCAGCACATCTCAGCTTCTCATTTTTATGAAATGCTAAACTCTCTTTTATGCTTAAATAATCTCAATTGGGTTTCTTACCCTCATACCCCTAGAAATTCCCACTTCCCTTTAGCTCGCCTTCCTCAGCTAGATTTTTTTCAAGGTAAATCTGCAAGACTCCTTCAAGTTGCTCTTCCCAAATTATCCATTTAATCTATCCCTGTCTTGATTTAATATTGCCAAGGATTCCCAGTGTCCATGGACCAAATTTTGAAATCCTTGAAAAACAAGCACATGCTGCTTTTCTTTCGATGCCCCCTCCTCTGTGACTGTGCAGGAGCCTCAGATGCTGGCCACGGTGTGTTTTTATAAGTAACCCGAGCATCCTTAGCACTGCATTATGTCCATCCTTTTTCCCATGTTCTTTCCTTTATCTAAAATGCTCAGCACCCTTAGCTTCATGAAGATAGGGGCGCATGAAAACCATTCTCACCCATAGATGGTGAGTATAGCTTGGTGTATGGGGCAGAAGTAAAAATCTGCACTTCTAATTTGCTGATTGTGTCCTTGTTTGATTTTTGCTTACATATTCATTAGTAAATTTGGAACAGTATTCACCCTTTTATCTTCCACAGATTTGTGGACAGGATCCACAAATTTAATGTTTAAGAATGAGCCATTTATATGGAGAAGCACCATTAATTTTTTTTTTATCTCTCACTGAGTAGTTTTGTGGTTATTTGTGTGTGTATTCTGTCTCACAGATTGTAACTCCTCCAAGGAGACACACGGGTGGCATGCATCCTTAAATCACCTTGTGTCTTGAACACAAAAGTGCCTTGTTAGAATCTTCTGTGCCAGTAATCAAACCATAGGAGAATATTAACAATACTGGTGCATCTTACATATACAATATAATAGCACTTCTATTAGTAAAATTAGTAAGTGCTAGGATTTTTTTTTTTTTTTTTTTTTTTTAGTTTTAGGAATTTGTACCTTTAAGGAAAACTTAATTCCAAATTTTAATTTACAAAAATTTGTACCTTTAAGGAAAACTTAATTCCAAATTTTAATTTACAAAATTTTTGTCATCATTCAGAAGAACAGGGTGACATCTGTAGCAAAATCAATATAAGACTTCTCTATGCTTCAAGAGACCAAGTATACAGTAAACGTGATAATCCTTGATTTCTGTCACTTCATGATTTTTCTCTTGGATTTCAAGATGGTAGAATGTATATAAACTAAGGACTTTCTCCTCCAAAACAATAACAACAACAACCCCAAACAAAAACAAAAAAAATGGCCAAAAATTGTATTCACAGCTGCTTTCCAATAACTACTTGGCATCTCAGATTCTGCTATGTTCAGGCACATCCTTCCCTGTTGACTCTTTTTAAGAAGGAAATGTATGGGCCTTGATTTCTGTAACATTTTGAAGAAAAACTGAAATCTCAGCACAATTTAGAACTTGTGTTTCCTAGCAGACATATGATCATTTATCCTCATCCAGAGCTTCTCAATCAAAAGAAACTGCTAGCTACAACTGGAAACATCTAAAAACACATGTTTTCCTAGACATGTGAGCATTCTTTAATCCTTTAAAGTCATAAAATACTTGGACATCTGCTGGATCTCAAGACAATCTGTGGTTGTCCCTAACATTTGAGTGAAAAAAAAAATAACAAAGCTTGATTTGTACTCAGAGCTGGTTTAGTTATAGCTCTTTCCTCCCACTCTTGAGGAAACCGAGGCTGGAAGGCAAAGTGCCTTTCCAAATGGCAGATCTCACTGGGGTAGGAGCAGGGCTGACCCCCAATCTTCTGAGGCTCAGCTGAATGCCCTTTTCTTTCCTTCACAGAGTCCTGGGTAGAGTCTTCTGAGTGGGCATTTGTTCTGATGCACATTGGAGCAGCCTGCATGTGAAGGTCCATGTGGGCTGCGTGCCTCCTGCCAGTGTCATATAGGTCTCTAACCTGTTCCCACTTCAGCCAAGTGAAAAGGATGAGGTACCCTGAGTTGCATGAAGCCTCAGGAATCCATTCACCATCACCTGTGCTTCTCTCTGTCTTCATTTTTATACCTGCTGCCTGAAGGCAAGACCCATCTTCTGGCTGATTTAAGGACAGGCATTAATCTACCCATCTCCTTCGTTGTTCCCAAGTTCATGGAAAGCCACTGCAGTTGATTTTAATTTGAGATTATTTAATCTATATGATCATATAGATTATTTTGTATCATATATACAGAGAACCAGAAGTGCTGAAGTAAAGAGATGCCATCAATAAAAGCTGGTAGGCTGGGAAAGTGTATTTTATCAACAGAAAGCAGATCTGTCGTACATGATTGTGCATTATGACAAGTAAAAATAGCATCAGTTTCCCATGTTCTAGGAGAATTTATCTCTCAAATAAAAGGGAAACATTGATACCATTGACCTGCCAAAGATGGGGTGGGGATTAAACCATCCATGAGTATCCTGGACCTGATCCTTTCATACCTAGAAGCCACTTCAAGGCTCTACCATGGACAGAGCACTCAACCACACTCCCAGATTACACCATTCAGGAGGTCATCATTTATAATGTGTTTGTGTAAGAACTCAAGGGAGACATTTGTTAAGTTCCAAAAGAGTGGAGAAAAAAAAAGTGACTGAATGTAGAAAAGAGTATGGTTGCTCCCCATGGGGTGTGTAGAAGCAAAGAAAGGAAACCTTTTCTTCATGCCTTTTGAGTTCAGCAAAGTGGTGTTGGTGACTTATTCGAAGAGGCTAATGCCACATCATGTGCCTCCTGCGGCTCACAAAGGGGAAGAGAGTTCCACCTGTGCCTTTTAATTTCAAACATGGAATCCTAACATTTTTAAAAGTCATGGCTTCACTTACATGTGGTCACCCCTCCTCACCTGAAATTGATTGTCTCCATGGAAGTGTTGTGAGAGACTGGAATTAGAATGCTTTGAAATAAATAAAAAATTATTCTTACAATTTGGGAGTATGTTTAATAGATTTATGAAATGTATACATTTTAAGATTTTAAATTTTAAGTCAATTATGAATTTATGTCCTTGATTTGGCTTCTTGTATCCTCAACCAGAAATTATCTTTTTCCCAAGCTCTGGTGCTGTTATCCCATTTCCTTCATAGATGCCCATTATGTTAGAGCCAAGGACCAAAATGAGAGCCAAATATAGAAAAATAAAACAGTTAACTGAAGTAAGTAAATAACACAGGTTTTACTTGTAGATTATTTTCTCTGTAGTTGGCACACACTGTTTCCCCTTTTAGACTGTTTTTATGAGTTCAAATATTGTATTTTATTTTTATATGTATCATGTCTAATATGGTCTGCGTCACACAGCCAGTTAGTTTCAAAATAAAAAATAAGTGAATAAATAATAGTAGAATATTAATATTTTTCATTTTTAATGGTGGACCATTTGATGTGTTGAAATCATGTTACAAGAATTTCTGGGCCAGGCGCGGTGGCGCCTGTAATCCCAACACTTTGGGAGGCCGAGGCGGGTGGATCACCTGAGGTCAGGAGGTCGAGACCAGCCTGACCAACATGGAGAAAACCCGTCTCTACTAAAAAATACAAAAAAAAAATTAGCCAGGCATGGTGGCACATACCTGTAACCCCAGCTACTCAGGAGGCTGAGGCAGGAGAACCACTGGAACCTGAGAGGCAGAGGTTGAAGTGAGCTGAGATCACGCCATTGTACTCCAGCCTGGGCAACAAGAGTGAAACTCCATCTCAAAAATAATAATAATAATAATTTCTAATTCCCCATACCTTGAACTGTTTGCAACGCTCGGGTTGATGGTTTGCCACAACCTATCTGTCCCAGCACATTGTGGATATATGAGACTGGGTTGCCAGTGTTGTAACTAGTGGTAGCAGTCTCCTGCCTTTTTGTAAGTATGATGGCATAGAGTTATAATACCTTATGTCTCCAGATTTTGGTTCAACTGAAGAAAACTTGCGGCAGAAAACATACATGAACATATAGAAGTTTGGAAAAAAGTTAAGCTCATTTGTCAGGAGTGTAGAACTCCATAACAATGAAGTAGGTAATATGACACTGCTCAGGAGGAAGGCATGCTCCTCCCACGCCGAAGATCAGAACGTCATTCTATTCACAGAACAAAGGGCACTCTTAGGCACTAGAGAAGATTTTCATCACACATTTTGAGGAATTTAATGTCCAGGCTTCCCTAATACCGAGGGCAATTTGACTTTCACTCCGTCATCATCAACCTGATTAGATACCCCAGGTGTTCAGCCAGATCTTATTTTATATCACAGTTTCTAGTAAACCATGATGCAGTGAAACTAAATAGGTCTTAGCAGAACCTGACAGAACAGTAATTGTAGCACAGCACTAAAATTTACCCCCCGAAGTCTACTATGGAAGTCTGTGTCTCACATTGTCATCTGTGGAAATGCATCCTTGACAACTCGAGTAAGGGAATCAAATCTACATGGCATGTAAAGTCAATGAATGAGCAAGAAATCTGGGTCTAGTGAAAATAATAAAAAATGGATGGTGATGAACAGCAGCCATAGTAATTGAAGTCAGTGTTGCCATTTAGATGACTGCATTTGGATTACCAGCTTCACGAGAAAGGGCATAATGACAAAATGCTAAATGACTCTAATAATATTAATTTATTCAAAGGAATAAGACTTGCCAAAGAACAGTTTGTAATATGTCTTTACACGGCAGTAGAATTTATATAAAAGCCTACTTTCAAGTAACTTAGATTAAAAAGGATTATGTATTTATACTGATGTTCACTTTTCATACATCTTCTGACTTCTGGTTGACAGGGAAAGTACTTAGACTTGATCTTAGCAAGTAACTTATCTTGAAGATAAGACTTTATTTGTGGATGGTCACGGTGCTTTCTTGTATGGAGGGCACACTGTCATAGGAGTGCTTATACAACTTTGGAAAGCAGAAGCTAATTAAGTCTTGGACTTGGGGAATATGTATTAGGTTGGTGCAAAAGTAATTGCTGTTTTTGCCATTTAAAAGTAATGGCAAAATAGAAAGAGGTGTGAAAAGAAACATTCTCCCCAGTTCACCTGCACCTAGTGCATGTAATAAATCTTACTGAAAAATTATCCTGAGAAAGCCTGGATAGGGTAAAAATGCCTATGATTTATTTGCATAATGTGCAGTAGCAAATACATATTTACAAAAGATGCCAAAGGAAAATGTCAGTGGGCCAGGGATGGTGCATCTCTACTTACATTATTCCCTAATGAAAATAAAATACTGAGAAAAAGGTAATGAATCATATTCTTGTCCTTATCTCTAGAGGCCAAAATAATTAATGCTAGGTAAATTATACAGGTACAAATCATGAATGGTTATGAAAGCTGCATAAAAGATACCCTAAAACTCAGTGGTGTGAAGAGAACATTTATCATAATCACACATTCTGTGGGTCTGGAATTCAAACAGGGCACATCATATGGAAGCTTGAAAGGCTAGAGTTATCTGAAGATTCACTCAACCTCATTTCAGCTGGTTGATACTAGCTTTCAGTGGGAGACTGCAATTCCACTGATGATGGATTTCTCCTTGTGGTCTTTTCTTATGGGCTAGTTTGGACTTTCTCGCAATGTGGTAGGTGGATTCCAAGGGCAAACATAGTGGTCAAATGACAGAGAGAGAGAATATGAAGACTAGAGAGACATGAAAGACTATGACGTAGTCTTGCAAGCCACAATATACCATTTTGGCACAGTGTTGTTCATACTATCCATGTTGATACTCCTACTCACCTCTCCGGGAAGGAGTATTGGTTACATTGTACAAAGGACATGCAGGATGGGAGATATTGGTGTGGTCATCTTCGGAACGTGAAATACGCCCCAGTTACTAAGCAAGAAATGGTAGCCAGCCCAAAACCTAGGGGACAAGGGAGGAGGGTGTAAAAAATGGAAGACAGTAGGAAGCATACCCCTATTTTGAAAATCTACCTGCACTAAAAATTCTGTATAATGAACTGTATACCCACAAATGCCTGTAATGTATAAAAATTCTCTGTATTTATTTTGTGTTTCTTTGTTTTGTTATTCCAATGTCCTTCACAATGATTCCAAGGAAAATAATAGAGCTACAGGAAAACTGTCCTGTGACATTAATATGGAATTTATAAAATGAAAAAAAGCTAATTACAAGCAATACACATGCATAGTAATAAATATGCCACACACAAGCACATTTAGAATTTCTCTTTAAGAGGGTCTTTTCTCAAACTGCTTATCACTTACTACTGTCATCAACTTGCCTCCTAAAGTGAAAAAAGATGAAAAGCAGAATTTGAAAGTAAGAATATTGTCTTTCATTATTTACATATATCAGGGTTTGAATTATCTTCTAACATGGTGAAAATACAAATAACATCATTCATAACATTTTAAAAGTTCAATCTATGGGAATTTATCCATTAATATAGCATCTTAATCTTTTTATGGTTTTTTTGCAACTGATTATATTGAACTTATATCTAAGTGTTATTTTTTTCTCCTATTTACCATGGTTTTATCTGATTAGGTTTTTTCTCTGTGTTGAGCATATAAAACGTAATTTGATGTTTTCTCTCTGCAGTTTGAAATCTCTATATTTTATTTTTGATTCTTTGGTTAGAGTTGTGAAATTTTATATATTTATATGTACATAACTACTTATTCTGAAATTTTATTGAATAAATATAATTGCTATCCCGTACCTAACAAAGAAATGTTTCCTATAGTTTTTCATATACTGTATGATTTAAAATACTATATATTTAAGTTTTTAAAAAGATCATTGATTTTTATATCCTACTTTAACCTTCTGGGTTCTTTTATTTCCTGATACATTATATACGTTAGAAGCCTTTTATCTAGTGTCTACCTAGTGCCTGTTCTTATTGGCCTTTCTTTGTTTGATAAATCTGAAATGGACTCTATTTTGCCTGATTCTTGAATGAAAGAATTCTAGGTAGAACCGTATTTTCACACACCACTTGGAAGAGAAAAAATACAACCACTGTAATCTTCCATCTCTTTTTTCTAATGAGACAGCTAAAAGCTGCTCTCAGGGGAATCAGACCCACTGTCGTTCTTTTGTAGTTAAATGGCTCTTTTTTACTGGAAACTGTTAAGATTTCCGCATTAACTTTGACATCCTGAAGTTTCAGTGAAATGTGTTGCTTGTTTAAGATGCAAATTTACAAAATCCATTTGACCTGAGTGTGCTCATTACATTAAAAAGTCATTTTATTTATTTTTCTAATTCTGAAAAATTATCAGCCATTCTCTATTGCACCATTGCCCCAGTCTGTTTCCTTTCTTTCGGAGCTACTCAGCAATGTAGGTTGAAGCTTCTAATCTCACTCAATCTTCTATGTATCTCAGCTTGTCTCTCTCTCTTCTTTTCCCGTCCTCCTCATCTCTAATGCTCTGTGCTATGTTCTTGTGAGTCAGGGCCTTGATGTGTTTCCCGGTTCACTAGTATTGTCTTCAACTGTATATGTCTTCTGTCTCTATAGTTGGTGTGATTAAAAACATATCAAAAGCTGATTGTCATTTTTGGATGCGTTTCCTCATTTGTTCATGTTCTCATCTTGCACAGGGTTTGTTTCAGTTTTTCCTCCACATTCATTGCTTTCTGTGAGAAGTTTTGATGGATCACTTCTCAGAAGGCAGAGCAGGTGTTGCATCAGCAGTTCAGGGTTTCTTTTCATGGGATCTCTCTTCTCGATACAGCAAACATTGAGGCTATATCCAGTTTCTGTTGTGCAGGGGTCTCTGATTATTTCCTTTGTACTAACTGGAAATGTATGCACATTGTTTCTAACTGAAATCTCAAGCACAGGGCAGAGAATGTTCGGCTTCTGCTCTTCAAAAAAGAACTGAGACTCACGAGCCATTTTTTTTGAGAGCTGGTTTATTTTCTCCTGCAGTCAGTGAGTTGCGTTCAGTTGCTGATTCTGTGAGGCAAATTAAATTTGAGCCTCCACATCTTCGTTCAATTCAGTGTGCTTTGACCCTACTCTATAGATATACTCACAGCTATTTTACCTCACTTTTGAGTGTATGTGTGTTTTTCTGTTCTTTACCTTTGAATAGAGGGCAGAGTTGTTTTGGTATACACTATCCTTTTGACTGGAGATCAAATCTTATCAGAAATAATGACACAGTTTTGGGATGTGGGAGCAGGAAAAAGACTGGTTTTTGAAGGGAACCTAAAATATATCCTTAGCAGTTGGTTAAATCTTCAAGTAAATTTCTTGATCCTGTTGTATGAAAACGTACACAGATTAAAGAACTTGAAGTTAAATAAACTAGAGAGTGCTATGATTAAAGTGCCTAAAATGCTGGCCAATCCATTTTTAGGTTTTAGATCTTGAATACTGAATAGCACTACCTTGCAGATTTAGATATGGGCTTCTCTGCTATATGAGTAAGAATTAACCATATCCTAGTGTATTGTAAATGGTGATCCACAAGATTATTATAAAATTATGTAATATTTTATATTTTTATGATATATACATAGTAATAGCCACCTCCACACACACACAACTCCTGTTCACATACTCACTTTAGATCAACTGGATAACCACATCACATTTTTTTTTCTCTCCTTCCTGTCACCAGTTCAAACCACCACATGGCTTCAGCACCTGCATTCTGCTTACAATTTTGCTGGATTCAACTTTAATAATTACAGTATAATGAGTGAAGATCAAATGTCTTAATACATTTTAAAAAATAGAAGACAAATGTATTAGTCTGATTTCACACTGCTATAAACAAATACCTGAGGCTGGGTAATTTATATGGGAAAGAGATTTAACTGACTCCCAGTTCCACATGACTGGGAAGGCTTCAGGAAACTTACAATCATGACAGAAGGGGAAGCAGGCACCTTCTTCACAAGGAGGCAGGAGAGAAGAGAGAGGGGAAATCGCCACTTGTAAAACCATCAGATCTCGTGAGAACTCACTATCTCAAGAACAACATAGGGGAAACTGCCCCCATGATCCAATCTCCTCCGACCAGGTCCCTCCCCTGACACATGAGGATTACAATTTGGATTACAATTCAAGATGAGATTTGGATGGGGACACAGCCAAACCACATCAACAATCATGAAAAGCAATAAGAATCTCATGTCAATACGCAAAAAGTTTACCTTTAGTTATTTGAAAGTAAATTTCTACTAGATTATAATAAATTGTACCAAATAAGAATGCAATGTCTAACTCTGTTCAGCAGTTTTCTTTGATCTCAGCAATTCACAAAGCAGCAGGTAGATGGCAACTAAAAGATGTCTGAATGACTCTGGAATAGAAAACATTTCATGGAATGTAACCTGTGTCACTTCAACTTGGCTTCAATAGGTCAATCATCACATGAATAAATGGCATAACAAATTAAGAAAGCTAATATCTAGAAGCCGGCCTAGTTATAGCAAAGAGTATGTAGAGTTTGTCTTTTGAAATGTGTAGTTTTATTTAACTTCTTATAAACAAGCAGGAATAGAAGGATAACATGCTAGGAAAATCAACAAATGGAATTTCTTTTTTGGAAGTGAAAATTATAATAAGTTGTATATATCAATTGATTAGAACTCCAAGTCAGGCAACATATAGCTTCCAAGATAGCATGAGAAGTACAGATTGAGGGCAAGAACTTTGTCTATCATGTTCACTAATGTTCCTCATCCTGCAGGACAATTCTTGACACCCAGTGGGCATGTGATAAAAATGGCATTTAATTAATTAATTAATTGATTGGTTAAAGGATGCAAAAGTGCAAAGAACTGTACTGAGATCAAGACATGATGTAGGGTTGACACTAACTGGTTGTTTAACCTTGTATGTATATTAAACTTTCTGGGACAAATTATTCAAAGATGGGGGTAAATTAAATGATCTCCAGGGCTCTTTCAGTTCTTAAGAAGCCAATAAAAGGAAACAACTGGAGAATCAGGCATACAGGTAATTGGAGTCAATGCAAAATCTTTGACAAACACATATTACCTTCTCTGTTCAGTCCTTCAAAAGTCTAATAAGTGAGCAGAAGACTCACCATAGCTCAGAGACTGTTCCCCAGCAGTCCCTTAAATGTTATATGCCATTACGCCTGAGAAAATTAAAACTAATTAACCTAATTAGGAAAGCAAAACTGCTATCTCTTCTCTTTCACACTCTTTCTCACCTAGGATCTCCTTGTCCTCCACTCTACTGATAAAACATAATATATTGACTGATGAGGGTGTGAGGTCAGGACCTGGGAAAACAAAAAGTGGAAGTGTAGGTGCCCTGAGGCAGAGGGCTGACTCGCTGTTCTGTGCCAGAGTCCCATAGTTCCAGCTGAATGTGTTCATTTATTTCCACTTCCTTTTCAGAAATCTACAAGAAATGAGGACTCCCCTGACTGCTTTTTCTCATGAGTATGAGTTTACATTTCTTGTTGCTTTGCATGTCTTGTAATTTTGAATTATATCCTAAACATTAAGAGTGAGACACCACAGAACCATGAATTCTGATGTATGTAATCCTCTCAAAGTGTTATTTTTTTTTTTTTTGGATATTCAATTAATTTGACTAAATTCAAAGTCCCAATCCTGTCTCCCTTGAAATGGGCAACAATTAAATTCCTCTTCTTTTAACTTTAGCTGAGCTTAGCTTAGTTTGACCTGTGGATGGTTCAAAGGTCAGCCAGAGATGTAGGCAGAGTTTATCCACGTGATTTGGTTCCCCTCTGCTGTGACTTTCTACACGTCTTGGTTTCCTTTCTCACGTTCCATCTGCCATGTTCACCCTGAACTCTGTCCTCTCACTGCTCAATCCAGTAAGCCCTCTGTCATGCACGACCCTGACTAAAGCCCGCCCTCAGGCAAATGCTGTAAAAATCCCAAATCATCCAGTCTTCTTCCCTTTTACTGAGTTTCTAGTCACTGTTCCTGGGTCTTTTGAAAGCTCAACCATTCACTGATTAACCGAGCTAAGAATTGAAGCAACCACTTTTCCTACACTTCAATTAAGTATTCATAGTCGATACTTCTTTTCTTATTTCAGAATAATTTTTATGTTACTAAGTTATACTAGGATGCTGTTCACTTTACCTCTTTACTCTCCCTATGCCCCACTCACACATACTTAAGAAGAGGAACACTTGATATTAGAGATGTTTTGAAGCTGGCTAGATGCAGGGTGTAGAATGAGCCTCTAGTACTTTTCCAGTACATCCAAGTTAGGTCACTTTTTAAAATTAAGGAATATTATTAGTAATTACACCAAGAAAATTAATGTAAAGTGGCAATGTCTTGAGCAAATAAAATATGTGATTATTGTACTGATTGAGTCCGTTTCTAGTTCTCTACTGTATTAGTGGCTTAGGGCTGTCATAACAAAGTGCCACAAATGGGGTGGTTTAAAACAACAGAAATTTACTGTCTCACAGTTCTAGAGGCTGGAAGTCCAAAATCAAAGTGTCAGCAGATCTGTGCTCCCTATAAAGACTTCAGGGCATCCTTCCCTTGCACTTCCCAGTTTCTGGGGGTTGGCTGGCAATCACTGGTAGTCCCATAGGTTGTAGATGCCTCACTCCGATCTTCCCTCTTCATGCTGCATTTTCCATGTGTCTCTGTCTTCCCATAAGCATCTTCTGATACAATTCTATCTGCTTCATTTTGTGTTTCCTTTTCCATTTCCAATAAAATGTTGCATGAATTCACATAGTTGATATAGTATTTTGCTAGTGTAAGGTATAGACAACAAAAGGCAGCTAAAGTCAAAATTATAAATATTCCCCCTCCAAACAGTAATTATCAGATGGCAGGTACATTATGAGCATTAAGACAGCCTGGCAATGACGTCTATATTTACATTGCAGGTCTCTGTCTACATTGCACATTAATATTCTCCAACCTTGTCAAATGTAATTTCCAGTCATCTTTGTTTCATCAACATACTATTTTACAATTTAAACAAAGATGAATCATAGAAATGTTTCCGAATTTTTCTCAATACACATGCCACAGAATAGATTAAAATATGCAAATTGTTTGCATAAGTTAAATATTCCATTTTGGCATCTTTAAGTTCTTTTTTATTTTGAAACAATTGTGGATCATTCATATCAGATGAGGACAAAGGACCTTGACCTCTGAAAACTTAGAATTCTATAATAGTAACTACATTAAAAACTCATCTTGTTAGAATAGTCATACTATCCGATTTTTATTCAACTACTGCTCGATACGATAGCCCAATTTTATTTTATTCCAAAAGTTTTCCTTTATAACTTTGTAAAAGAATGCCCATGTGCAATCTTCTTATTTAGAGAGTTTATGAAAGTGTCTTAAAATCTGGATCTTCTTGACTAACTGAATACTGAGCACTTATCCCACCTAATTTCTTGGAGACCTTAGAACTAGGATCATAAGCCTGTGCCCACAAGTATAATCTGGATTGCAGATGATTGGTTGTTCTTTGGTCAGCACTGTGTGTTATAAGAGAGAGTCTGAATGTGTTGTGTGTGTGTGTGTGTGTCTGTTTGGATACAGGCCTCTTCCACTCTTACATCTTCTTATAGTCAATGCAGGTGACCTTACTGGCACTGTGGATAATTCATTTCCCTGCTACAAATGTTGATTTGAAGTATGAGAGAAAGACACTCAGAGGGAGGGTGTTCTACAGCTATGCTAGTCAAATCTCCAGTAGAGGTGGAATTGGACACCTTGATTTCAAAATACTGCTCAGTGTTCAAATTCCAGGTCATAAGCAATGGGAGTTGGGAGCCAGAGACTTAGAGTTGTGCAGAGTCTGGCTCCGGGGTCAGACAACTCAGCTCTGATCACTGACTCCATCTTCCTGCCTTGTAGGTCAGATACTTCACATGAACTGTGACGCCTCAGATCCTTCCTCTATAATATCAGAAGTTGTGATATAATCATTGTTGGGATTAACTGAGATGATACATGTGAAATAGCATAGGACTATTCTTCCAATATTATCAATAATAACAATAGAAATAATGAATTACTGAATAAAATCTAAGATGAATGAAAACAACTAAGTAATTAAGGCCACAGAGAACAATGTCCCATCAGAGTTATAGTAATACAACACAATGTATGTTTTCTATTTTGTCCGATTTTATTACAATCATTATTTGTTGTCCCTCCCTAAATTCATTTTATTTTTTGGTGTTGATTTTCCTAGTACATCATTGATGGAAATCATGTCTGGTTTACATTCTCAGTTTATTGATTTGCAGTGCTGGTTAACTTTAAGATCGATTTGTGTTTCTCTTCTAAAATCCCAAGGGCCAAACTTTCTACATTGCTGTCCAACAGAGAGCCACTAGAGGAGACAGTGACTTTCACAACTGGCTGGGTTCTGTCTGTTGCTTCCCCTGATCGTTCAGGATTGTCATGATACACTGGGGAAAATTAGCTTGGGCTCTTAGACTCCTCACAAAGCCCAGTGGATTTCTTCGCAAAGTCAACTATGATTGTGGAAGTGCATACAAACTGATTATTTGGCAATTAATTTCAATATTCTATGTGCTAATTTGACTATTTGTGCCTAGAATTTTTGAAGGATTTCCTTTAGCTAGTCTTTTTCTTTCATGAAACAAAACAAAACAAAACAAAACAAAACAAAAAAAAAACACCACGTTTTTCTATGCTTTCATAATGTCACGGACCTTACCTGCTTCTGGAGCCCTCATAATTATGTCTTTGTTGTCACAGTTCTTGGCAATCCTACCAATAGATGTTCCCTTGGAACTCTCTGAGATTGCTCAAGTATCATATGCAGGAGAAGTACTGATACGCACATCCCAGACAATGCCCTAAGCGTGGCCCTTTCCACCCTCCAACAGGCTGTCTTTGCCTACATCAATGTGACCTCTCAACTCAAAAATAACTTGGATGACCTGACTCCTGACTAGCCCACAAGGTACGACCCCCAACCCCCACCACCTAGGCACTTCCATGGGAAAGAAGACCAAAGGACAATTTGGTTTTTATTGAATCCAACACACAATCTTTTCTCCACCCTCAAAGCCCAAAGAAAACCAACAGAGAGCAAAACAAATCATCGAATGTGATTTTAATCATCAGTTTTAATAGTGTCAATTTAATGTTGATAACTGACAACAGTAATTTAGTTAACTGCTTCTTAACAATGTGGCACAAAGCAAGTTAGAAGCAGATTTTTCAATGTGGCCTGTCAATTAGCTGTTGTTTTGGGACTTGAGACATGCCAAATGCGAGTGGACGGAAGTCTGTTCAGGAGGGAGAACGTCTGGCCATAAAGCGATATAATGTGAGGTAGCAATACATTTCTGACAATTAAGGGGAATTTCAGGTTGTGTTTCTTTTTCTCTTAAACACAGGTGTGAAAAGAGGGGTGGAATCTTATTTTATCAAATTTAAAGTTCTGGGACATGAGGGAAATAATTTTGGAAAATTAGTCAATGAATCAAAGACCTCAACATCTATTTCCAGATGTGTAAATCCATTTGTTCACAATTTATGTTACTAAATTACCTTCTGAAGAATAATATTGGTTATTTGTGTATGGACTATTCATATAAGCAGGTGATTTTCTCATCAACATGAAACATGGTAGTGAGTCCCAGGAGTTATCAGTGTTTCTAAATGGATGTTTTAAAGAGAGAATAAATTGGTTGTATTTTAAAATAACGATATGAAAGGACATACTGGGAAAGCTGAATTCATACTCACAGTGGGATAAAAAAGAGAGACGGGGGCTTTCCAGTGAGCTCAGTGGGAGAGAAAGTGCTTCTTGTAGGATGTCATCTCTTTAGCATTTGTGGAATAGAATATAAGAGTGATCTAACTGACACGTGAAAAAGATTACATGTATCTTTATTGGCTGAAAAACAGTTCATTTTTCTGATGTAAAACAATTTAACATGATCTGAGAATATCAACTATCCTTTCTAAGACTCCTAATTTGTTTTACCTTGATAAAAAAGCACCAAAATGAGATGCGAGGAAGAGAAAGTGAGCAAACTTATTATAGGTATAATAGACATATACACACAGAGAAAGGAGGGTATAATTTCTATTGAAAGTCCACTGAATTAAATATTAATCATATCTTAAAAACACAGCTAAATAATAATTTTGAATCAATATCTAAACTGATATTTGACCCAAAACTGGATATCAGTGTTTTTGAGAGACTCTAGCTAAATGGGAGTTCCAGTATCAGAGGTGGATAAATTCTTATCTCTGACCACTGGATTGAGCCATTTGGTTGTGGTATAGAATTGGAAACTGTGTCAAGGGTAACTAAACCCTGCTTCCAGAATGAGAAAACTAAACTTGTATTCAAAACAGATGCCAAGGTAATATAAAGTTATGAGAATTCACTACACATGGCCTGTGTAGTGAATTTAACACATAAAATTGACCATCACAAGCATGGAGAGAGCAGTGCCGAGGATGAGTCCTGTCCAGGGAGGGAGCGAGGGAGGGGAGAGGTGGGGAGATAGGGGTGCCCACTGATCTTGTGTGAGATCCTTGATTAAACCATTCCTGAAGATTTCTTCTCTGGGAGCCATTAAATCCTCATTTCACATTAAGCTGGTTTGAATTGGGTTTCTGCCTAGGGAAGAATCTTTTCAACTACATTCAACAAACATCTCTCGTCTATATTCCCGCTGAGGAGTCATCTTTTCAGTATACATGGGCCATTCCTGTTGTGGGGGAAAATCAACAGGTAAAGTGAAACAATAACAACAAAACAGGTACAAATACACTGACACAAAGGTTCCAGCTATCAAAAAACTGTTCTTGCAGTGGTCTGCATAGCTGATTTTGAAGTCATGAATTGGAAATATGGATCTGTACTTTTTTTTAGATATGAAATACATTTGCTCACTTTCTCTTTATTACATCTCACTTTGGTGTTTTCATCAATATAAAACAACCAGTTGTGACCACAGGGCCTTTTTGGAAGATATAATGGAGCTAGACAGATATAAAATAGCCACTACACTTTTCCCCATTTGTATTTCACATGCACATACATACACACACACACATACACATGCGAATCAGGACAGATATTTCTCTTATTCTCTATTGATATCATGATCTCAGCATGTGTTACTGGTTATGATTACAAGTTTTAGAAAAAGAAAAGAACCATTAAATGAATACAGTAAGCTTTACTCTGTTCTCTTTCTAGGAAAAGTAAAGAACAAGTGGCCAAAAGTATCAAAGAAATTTTGTATTTATGGCAAAATTAGAAAGAACTAGCATTCTTATACTTATTGTTAAATGGCTAGACTGAGTTATTTTCTATTTTGTCTTCTTATAGAAAAATTGTAAGGATCAGTGAACACTGATAACTGAGGCATGAAATGGAGGCCATTTTTACCTGCATTATCCATTTTGGCAATTATCATTTTTGACAGTAACTGCATGACTATAAAATTTACTCCTCAATTTGATCTAAGTAATATGGTTTCAGGAGAGTCAATATGAATTGACCTGTATAACTATAAACCTTCATGAATGTTTCATATCTTAAGTCATCAAACAAATATTTTATCAGTGTCCTATGTGCTGCAATCACATAGAAACTTATTGAAATGGTTTCTATATTCTAATGAGTTAAGCAATATTTACAATTCTGCAAACCACATGAATCAGACATGAATAATCTCCTGGCGTTTGACCTTTTCTTTTTTATTCATGCTACCCTCTTTGCTAAGATTTGTGTGTAAGGGTTGAGGAGGCAGAATGTGGAACCGCAAAGTGAGGCATTTCCCCCATCCCCCCACCTCCGGAATCGCAAACACAAACTCTGTTCACAGGAAAGATATACGAAAGAAGCAACTTAAGAATTTAGGTAGACAAACTGTCGATAACAACAACAACAGCGACAAAATGAAATATATGGCTGTTTGGAAATGTTACATGTATGGGGTATCTATAAAAACAGAAATGTCATGTCTTACATGATTACAATGGATTAAATACAAAACTTGCAGATTTGCCAAGTTATTTGACACAGGCACAAAGAATACTACAGCATTCATATTTTTAAGATAGGGTCGAGGGCAGTATACAGTGTTGCAACAGCTGGAGTTCCGTTTTTCTCTACTTGGTGACGACTGTAAGCCTATTGTAGCAGTCACTGCATGTTGCCTACCAATATCCATTTCTTTATTTTTTTCTTGTTAACACAAGTCTCTCCTCTCTGTGGGGTGAATAACATGTTCCAAGGTAAAAATATGCAGCCATCCTCTGGTGTGAGCCTAGGAGATCCTGGGGTGCACTTTGGACAATTAGGCAGTCATGCCAAAATGGAACTTCTAAAGTTCATGGGAAGAACACGTTTCTCCCTGTCCCTTTCACTTGTCTGGAATGTGCACCAGTGGCCCTCCTGTGACCATGAGTCTGAAGCCACATGCTGGATGGGAACCTCAGAAAACGCCAGGCTCTGAAGCAGCTGAGCTGCATCTTAGACTTACTGTTGGAGGAAAACCCTAATGTGTTCATGTCAACCTTAGGGGATTATAGAACAAATAAGCGTGATCCATCAGCCTGTGTCTTCCCCTTCCTAGAAATTGGAGGTGATATTTTATGGGATCCTATCATCCTTTAAAAAAAATACAACTGATCTGTATATCCAAGCACTATAATCCCGATGTTGAAAACCTTGAAGATTTAAAAAAGAAATGTGTTTAGTCTTTACATTATTTCTAACACTGGAGGTAAAAATTGTTTAAAATATTTTAGGTATTTCTATTGGTTTAATGCATTTTTTTGTAAATGTCATTCTGTGAAAGTGCATTAGTACAATGTTGACTTTGCATGGAAGCATTGTGTTGGTGTCAATGTGCATTCAAAAATATAACTCTGAAAAAAAATTAAAAATTATTTTTAAAATATTTATTTACATTTTAAAATGGAGGTCTATTTGAGAAACATATACAACCATAACAGAACACTTCTTAGGCCACTTTACATGCTATCATAGGCAATAGTAACATACATATTTTTCCAAGCATAAACATTCAGGTATATTAATGACAGTCATGCAAGTATAATGGCTATGAGAAGACAAACTTTATTCATAAAGAGATAAGTCAAACGTGAAATGTATAAATGTATATCACTATGGTTGGAAACTGTCTGCACCCAGCTAAAATTGCAGTTATCTGAAATACCATTAGGGACAACCTAAGTTTTTTGACCGGATTGATCAAAATCCACAGAATTACCACCACACCACCACCTCATCAACTGCCCCCAAAGTCAAGATCTTGATAAATTTTATCTTTCACAAATGCAGCTGTACAAAAAGGACATTTCATCATTTATTAAAGAAGTATTAAGGTTTTTACATACAAACGCAATGCTCACACACAAAGTCAACATTGTAATAATGTACTTTCACAGAGTCACATTTACAAAAAGTGCATAAAACTAATTAGAACTATCTAAAAGTCATTATACAATGTATACCTTCAGTATTAGGAATGATGCAAAGACTAAATACATAACACAGAGAGTTGTAAAAATAATGACTACAATTTTAAATAGTAAAAAACAAAAAAGAAAAAAATGAAAATTTGACCTATGTGAAAGTACATTACAAGGAATAGAGTCTAGGTGATTGCATGGAGACAGTTCATAAGAGATAGCTGAACTTCATGATCATTAAATTATATTTTGAATTCTTGTATCATGATGAATAGCTGCATTTTTTTCCTTTAGGTCACAGCTCTTTTCAGAGAATATTTTCACATTCATTTTCTATGTGGTGCTGCTCTTTATGAAATTTATAATTTTATATATATCATCATACATGTTCCCTATTAAATTTTCCCATCTTCTGCTCCATGCTTCAATGTTCTTTTGTGTATGCAGAAATGTATTTCTCATGTACTCATATATAGATAAAAAATTTGGCAGAAACATTATTGGTGATCAAACAACAACACCATTGCATAAGTGTCTTCTTATTCTATCATGCACATAATTATTTTAAAACCAGTCAGTAACTTCACTGGCTTCTTCTGAAAAGGAGGCTTTAATTCATTAAAAACTCCTGGAATGCCATCAGCTGGAAGGAATGCTAGTGCAGGCAAATGAAATATTTTTATTTTATTTTTTTCAACTTTTATTTTAGATTCATGGGTAAAAGTGCAGATTTGCGGATTTGTTACCTGGGTAAACATGTTGCTCAGGTTTGGTGTACAAATGATTTCATCATCCAGGTAGTAAGCATAGTACCTGATAGGTGGTTTTTATGACCTTCACCTCCTTCTAACCACCCCCCTTCAAGTAGGCCCTAATGTCTAGTCTTCCCATTTTTCGTCCATGTGTCCTCAATGTTTAGTTGATTTTATATCTGGAAATTTTCCTGAGATTGTAATTAGTTCTAGGAGCCTTTGTTTCTAGGAGCAGAAACAATGGGGTTTTCTAGGTATAGAATTATGTACTCTGCAAAGAGATAGTTTCATTTCCTCTCTTTCTATTGGGATGCCTTTTATTTCTTTCTCTTGCCTTACTGCTTTGGCTAAGACTTCTAGTACTATGTTGAATAGAAATGGTAAGAGTGGGGATTGTTGTTTTGTTTCAGTTCTCAAGGGGAATGCTTATAGTTTTTCCCATTTATAGTATGATGTTGGGTATGGGTGTCTCACAGATGGCTCTTATTATTTTGAAGTATTTTTTTTGATGCCAATTTTTTTGAGAGTTTTTAACTTGAAGATATGTTGATTGTCATTGAAAGCATTTTCTGTGTCATGTGACACCGAGATGATTATGTGGTTTTTGTCTTTTGTTCTGTTTATGTGAGAACTCACATATTGATTTATGTTTATTGAACCAACCTTGTATCCCAGGATTAAAGCCTCCTTGGTCATTGATACATTTTAGATTTGTGTCCCCACTCAAATCTCACATCATATTGTAATCCTCAATGTTGGAGGAGCCCAGTGGGAGGAGACTGGATCATGGGGTGGGCTTTTCCCTTGCTGTTCTTGTGATCGTGAGTGATTTCGTATAAGATCTTGTTGTTTAAAGGTATGTAGTACCTCCCCTTTCTCTCTCTTCCCTCTGCTCCAGTCAGGTAAGATTTGTCTGCTTCCCCTTCACCCTCCACCATAATTATAAGTTTCTGGAGTCCTCCTCAGTGATGCTTCTGTATAGCCTGCAGAACCATGAGCCAATTAAACATCTTTTTTATTATAAATTATGCAGTCTCAGGTAGTTCTCTATGGCAATGTTAGAATAGACTAATATAGTCATGGTGTATTTTCTTTTTGATGTGCTGTTGGATTCGGTTTGCTAGTATTTATTTGAGGATTTTGTGTATATGTTCATCAGCAATATTGGCTTGAGGTTTTATTTTTTTTCATTGTGTATTTGCACAAGAATGAGCTAAGGAGGAGTCCCTTCTTGATTTTTTTTGGAATAATTTCAGGGGGATTGGAACCGGCTCTTGTTTGCACATGTGGTAGAATTTGGCTGTGAAGTCATCTGCTCCAGAGCTTTTTGTAGTTGGTAGGCCATTTATTAGTAATTTTATTTTGGAACTAATGATTGGTTTATTCAGGGTTTCAACTTATTCCTGGTTCAATCTTGGGAGGTTGTTTTTTCCAGGAATTTATTCATTTCTTCTTGCTTTTATCAATTATGTGCATGGGAGTGTTCATAATAGTTTTTGAGAGTTTTTTGTGTTTCTTTTTTTTTTTTGGAGATGAGAGTTTTCCTCTTGTCATCCAGGCTAGAGTGTGGAGTGCAATGGCACAATCTCAGCTCACTGCAACCTCTACCTTCAGGTTCAAGTGATTCTCCTGCCTCGGCCTTCCCAGTAGCTGGGATTAGAGGCACGTACCACCATACCAGGCTAATTTTTGTATTTTTAGTAGAGATGGGTTTTGCCATGTTGGGCAGGCTGTTCTCAATCTCCTGACCTCAGGTGATCCACCCACCTTAGCCTCCCAAAGTGCTGGGATTACAGGCGTGAGCCACTATGCACGACCAGTTTTTTGTATTTCTGTAGGGTTGGTGATAATCTCAACTTTGCCATTTTTGATTGTGTTTTTTGGGATATTCTTTCTTTCTTACTTTATTAGTCAAGCTAGTGATCTATCAATCTTGTTTAGTCTTTCAAAGAACCAACTTTTTGTTTTATTGATCATTTTTATAGGATGCTGCTTCTTAATTTCATTCAGTACAGCTCTGATTGTATTTATTTTCTCCTGCTAACTTTGGCATTGGTTTGCTCTTGTTTATCTAGTACTTTAGGTGTCATGTTATGTTTTTAATTTGAGATCGTTCTAATTTCTTGATGTAGGCATTTAGCCCTATAAATTTTTCTCTTAACACTGCTGTAGCTGTGTCTGAGATTCTGGCATGTTGGATCTTTATTTTTGTTAATTTCAGTAAATGTTTTGACTTCTGCCTTAATTTTATTCTTTACCCAAAAGTCCTTCAGTAACAGATTGTTTAATTCTCATGTAATTGCATGGATTTAAGATATCTTCTTGATATTGTTTTCTATTTTTATTGCATTGTGGTCCAACCGTGGTGCTTGGTATGATTTTGTTTTTCTGAATTTCATAAGAATTGCTTTATGCCTGAGCATATGGTGATTCTTAGAATATGTGCTTTGTGCAGATGAGAAGAATGTATATTCTGTTGGTGTTGGGTGAAGTATTCTGTAAATGTATGTTAATCCTATTTGGTTTTCAGTTTAGATCCACATATGTTTGTTTGTTTCCTGACTTGATAATGTGTTTTACTGTCACTGGGGTGTTAAAGTATCCCACTATTATTGTGTGGTTATGCAAATGTCTTCATAGGTTTCTAAGAAGTTGTTTTATGAATCTTGTTGCTCCAGTGTTGGATGTGTACATATTTAGGATACCTAAGTCTTCTTGCCAAATTGAACCCTTTATTATAATGTAATGCCCTTCTTTGTGCTTTTTGATTATTGGTAAAATATGTTTTGACTGAAATAAAAGTAGCAAACTCTTCTCTTTCTTGTTTTCCATTTGCTTGATAAATCTTTCTCCATTCCTTTACCTTGAGCCTATGGATGTCCTTATATGTGAAATGGGTCTCTGGAAGACAGCATACCATTGGGTCTTGCTTCTTTATCCATCTTGCCACTCTGAGCTTTTCAACTGGGTCATTTAGCAAGTTTACATTCAAGGTCAATGTTGATAAGTGAGGATTTGATGGTGTCATTGTGTTGTCAGCTTGTTGTCATGTAAATTTGATTATATATTGTTTGATAGTGTCAGTGGGCTATGTACTTAAATGTATTTTTGTGGTGGCAAGTATTAGTCTTTCATTTTCATGTTTTGCATGCCCTTAAGGACCTCTTGTAAATGTAATGTAGATCTGGTGGTAATGCATTCCCTTAGCATCTGCTTCTCTGAAAAGGATTTTATTTCTCTTTTGCTTATGAAGCTTGCTTTGGCTGGATATAAAATTCTTGGTTGGAATTTTCTTTCGTTAAGCATGTGGAACACAGGCTGCCAGTCTCTTCTGGCTTTTAAGGTTTGTGCTGAAAAATCCACTGTTAGCCTAATGAGCTTCAATCTGTAAGTGATCTGCTCCTTCTCTGTAGCTGCCTTTCAATTATTTTCTTTCATATTTACCTTGGAGAATCTGATGAGTGTGTACTACAGGGATGGTTGTATTATAGTATCTTGAGGCAGCAGTTCTCTAAATTTTATGAATTTTCATGTGGACCTCCCTAGTGAGGTTGTAGGGCCTCATAAGTACATCCCGAAATATGTCTTCAAGTTTCTTTTAGCTTTCTATCTTTCAGGAATGCCACCGGAACTCAGGGTTTGATATCTTTATTAATCTATTATTCTTGAGTTTTCGGTTCATTTTAAAACATTTTATTTTAATTTTTTTTCTGCCTGTATTGACCAGCGGGAATGGTCTTGAGCCTTGAGGATTCTTTCTCAGCTTGTTCTATTCTGTTATTAATGCTTCCAGTTACATTATAAAATTCATTTAGTAAATTTTTTATCTTCCTTCCTTCCTTCCTTCCTTCCTTCTTCCTTCCTTCCTTCTTCTTTTCCTTCCTTCCTTCCTTCCTTCCTTCCTTCCTTCAAATGGCTATGTCTTTCAACTTTCAGATTGTTTTACCATTTTCCTTGGATTGGGTTTCAATCTCTTCTTGCATCTTGTTTAACTTCCTTGCCATCTAGATTCTGAATTTTATGTCTGTCATTTCAGTCTGGTTAAGAACCATTGCTGGGGAGCTACTGCAGTCATTTGGAGGTAGGAAGACACTCTGGATTTTAAGAATTGCCAAGTTTTTTCACTGGTTCTTTCTCATCTGTGTGTTTCTTTAATCTGTGAAGTTGCTACTTTTTGCTTTTATATTCTTTGATGACCTTGAGGGTTTGATTGTTGTACAAGTTGGATTTGGTCAATCGGCATCATTTCCGGATGTGTTCATGGGGCCAAAGTTCAGCTCAGCATTCTTGGACTACATGCTCTGACCCTGGGTCTAGGGTTAGATACTTTTGTTTTCTGGCCTCTTGAGGTCAAGCACCTGCTGTGCTGGAGGGAGCTGAAATGGTCCCATGGCAACAACACTCTGACAGGAGCTGCTGGTAAAAGTGCACAGGCAGGGGATTGGTGCCTGAGACATGGATGAGTATGCTCTAACAGGGAAGTGTGGGGGGAAGGTGGTTGCTGCCTGAAAGTGCACAGTGGCACAGTGGCCATGAGCATGTGCATGCTAGTGGGCCAGTGGTGGGTCCACAAGCACGTGCATACCAGCAAAGTGATGGATTTTCATGTGCACGTGTGTGCCTGCAGTGCAGCAGGGGAAGGCTGTGGACAAGTATGTCAGAGGGGTCTGTCTGCAAAAACACTACAATAGGAAGGTGGGGTTTTCTGCCAAATGAGCTATGGTGGTGGTTGTGGGCAAGTATTCTGGTAGGGCAGCTGAGGCTACACTGCAGGCAGTACAGGTAGGCAGGGACTCTGGACAAGGCCAGCATACAGGGGGGCATTCAGATCAGACTAACCTCATCCTGTAAAAACACAGCCCTGCTCTCTCCAAGACAAGCAGCATACAAAGGCTAAAGCTACCTTTAGGAGTATGGCAAGCCTTGGGGAATGAGCACCCATGGTCATGCTCCACTGCAGCCATTCCCATGTCAAATCCTCTGCATTCCATGCACCTTTCCCATCTCTGAACTATTTTCCTTGACAACTAAAATGTCCATGGGGGTTGTTGGGTCTTCTGCAGCTAGGATCCCAGAGGTCTGTGGCAAGAGTGGGCCACTTCATGCCTATTTCACTCACCCCTTGTCTAGGAGGGGCTCAGGGCCAGGAATGAGTTCTAGTGCTTAGCAACCCATTCAGGGCTTTCAGTTCCCTACCCTTTCAGTCCAGGGTCTATGTCCTCCTTATATCTACTCTCAATGTCTTCTTTACAAAGATCTGTTTGGAATGAAATGCCACACTTTTAAACTGAAGTTTTCTTGGTTTGCCAATGTACTCATATAAATTTTTTACCAAATGAGCACCCAATGTCAAGCTCCATGGGTTTCATTGGGGTCTGAATGGAAAAAAACAAGTGTTATTGGCAACAACTTGAAATTCAGTTTTTGAAGGCTTGATCACACGTAATTCCAAAGCTTTCATTATGGTTTAGGAATCCAATTGAAATCCATTTCTTCTGCATGAAGGCAATAACTAGATAATAGTCCTGTCTAACATAATGCTACTGTCTTGTTATTGTGATTTTCAGGATTTTAAGTGTTAGGGGTTTTAGATTTTAGGAATTTAGATTTAGGAATTTAGAATGTTGATTTTAGAGATTTTTGAATTTTCAAAATTTCAACATTCCTGATTATAGTGTTCAAGATTGTTTTTCAGGATTATACTACAAAGGCACATTTACCTCACCAGAAAAAACAAAAACAATAAGACAAAACAAAACACAAAACACAAAGAAACATTGTGAGCAGATCATAATTCCAAACATAAGCTTCAGTTTCCCAGTTGCTCAAACTATGATTTTCGTTTTTATTGTCTAGCAGAGAAAACATTCTTAGGGTGATTATGCTCCAGTGATTTATACTGCTTAGTTTGGCTGCTTTCCTCCTGACATGGGCAGGTTCCCAGTGAAGGCAGGTGGCTCTCCAGAAAGCTTTTCATCACCAGAAGGCTTAGAAACCCTGTAGGTGGGGTTTTGACTTTAGGGGGAGATCCAGATGAAGTCTGTATGTGCTTTTCACTTGGAGAAAGGTGAGCCCCTTCAGGGCTCAGCCAGGCCAGGGCCTGGTGTGGCTGACAGGGACTGAGTCATCATAGACTGCTACAAGAAGGTGGAGCCACATGGACAGCCACAGGTGGGACTTGAGAGAATCCAGTAGGAGGTAAGAGATCCAGGCCAGCATCAGCTAGCCAGGTACCAACTGGTCAAAGGGAAGGATGTAGTAGAGGGCAGCCTTGTGTCAACTGAATAATAAAGCAGGTGGATTCATTTTATGTAGTCAAGCATTAGTTCTCAGGCTTTACACAGTAGTGAATGTCCCCAGAGACATGGTTGAAATTATGACCCAGGTCCGGTGGGGCCAGGATCCAGCATTTCCCACTCTTTTTGCCATGCCTATGCCTTGAGGACGAGTCCTGGGGACATTAGGGCTAGAGATGCAAAGTGAATGATAGACAGGCATTTCCCAGCCTAAGCCAGCAGTTAGGATCCCTCAAAGAGCGAGAACCTGGAGAAAATGCACAGTACAGTGTGGTGTGTGTGGAGATGGCGGGTCATTTAGGGGAGCCATCAGGGAGCGTAGAGCACACATCTTCAGACATGAAATTTGAGAGTATGTCTGAGACTGGAGGCCTCAGCCTTGTGCTGAGATGCTTGCTTAATACCATCTGTAAAGACTGGAGCTCATTGAGTTACTGCTATCTGTAAAACTTTGGAAAAGGAGCTAACACTTTTCATGTAATAACTGCCAGGCATCAAAAGAGATATCCTGAACCTACTCTTCTTGTTCTTTAGAGATGTAAAAGGAGTGATGGAGCCAAAGTCAAGGATTGGAAAACTTCTCAGATGTCTTTGTGTAACCGGGGCTGAAAGGGAGTGATTGGAATCAGAGAAGCTGGTGGGGTGCCGTTGGAATGAACTGCTTCTTCCAGACAAGGAGTGGAGAGAGCTGGGAAGAGACACCAAGCACCGAGGAACTGGGGCCCAGTCCATCTCCAGATTTCTGCATATTTCTATTGTTCAACGTTTAGATTTCGTAATTGTAGATAAAAAGATTGCTGTATTCTCATGGACATTGGGGATTGATGAGAGATTCATACTGCACACTCTGTAGCCCTCCTCAGATCAATATTATCCTCAACAGAGCCCATTAGGAGCAGAAAAGCACCCAGCAAACTGACAGATCCACCCAAGTAGGAGACATTGAAAGCATCACACACTTCACTATTATGTAAGACAATCGCATTGCCTTGACTAGCTATTAATAAAATCAGTAATTCTGAACTTCACTGAGAAACAATATCATGTCTGTGGTAGGATGAACTAGTAAAAAATTCAAGGCTTTCCTTCAGCCTGTGTAAAGCCATGATTTATAGGCCCCGTTACTGTTCGTGAAGCCCAAAAGTTGCATCTACAATAATGCTAATATTTTACATGTAGCACATTTACAATTTTCTGCCATACCCTGAGTTATTTTTATTTGATTATATTTTCTATATATGTATGCAGATTTATAATAGTGTATAACTTTTAATGTGTATTCCATTTGTAAACAAAACTTTTCCAAAGGGTTTATGTCAATTTTTAGACTGTTTACACACCCCCAAGAAGTTGACATAATAAGTAAATGAGTCAAGGATAAAAATGCAAATGCCCAAATAAAAAAGGGCCAATAGTTACCTTGAAAAAGAGTCAAGCATTCTGGGATTTTAAAATCCAAAGTCCCATTTCTCAAAGAAGTCAAAATGTCTTTGTTTGCAGATGACATGATCCTATATATAGAAGACCCCATGGTCTCAGCACAAAAGCTTCTTAAGCTGATAAGCAACTTCAGAAAAGTCTCAGTATACCAAATCTATGTGCAGAAGTCACAAACATTTGTATACATCCACAATAGTCAAGCAGAGAGTCAAATCATGAATGAACTCCCATTCACAATTGCTACAAAGAGGAATACAGCTAACAAGGAAAGTGAAGGACCCCTTCAAAGAGAACTACAAACCACTGCTCAAGGAAACCAGAGAGGACACAAAGAAATGGAAAACTATTCTATGCTCTTGGATAGGAAGCATCAATATCATGAAAATGGCCATACTGCAAAAAGTGATTTATAGATTCAGTGCTATTCCTATTAAACTACCATTGACATTCTTCACAGAATTAGAAAAAAACTACTTTAAGATTCATATGGAAACAAAAAAAGAGCCCATATAGCCAAGACAATCCTAAGC
This sequence comes from Papio anubis, assembly GCF_008728515.1. NCBI lineage: Eukaryota > Metazoa > Chordata > Mammalia > Primates > Cercopithecidae > Papio > Papio anubis. Next base: position 7,945,231 of record NC_044980.1, read on the forward strand.
AAAAAGAACAAAGCTGGAAGCATCATGCTACCGGACTTCAAACTATACTATAAGACTATAATAGCCAAAACAGCATTGTACTGGTACAAAAACAGACATATAGACAAATGGAACAGGATAGAGAACTCAGAAATAAGATAGTATATTATAACCATCTGATCTTTGACAAATGTGGCAAAAACAAGCAATGGGGAAATGATTCCCTATTTAATAAATGGTGCTAGGAGAACTGGCTATCCATTCACAGAAAATTGAAACTGGACCCGTTCCTCACGACTTATACAAAAATCAACTCAAGATGGATTAAAGACTTAAATGTAAAACCCAAAACTATTAAAACCCTAGAAAAAAATCTAGGCATTACCATTCAGGACGTAGGCATAGGTAAAGATTTCATAATGAAATTGACAAAAGCAAAAACAAAAATTGACAAATGGGATTTAATTACACTAAAGAGCTTCCACACGGCAAAAGAAACTATCATAAGAGTGAACAGGCAACCTACAGAGTGGGAAACAAATTTTGCAACCTATTTATCTGACAAAAGGTCTAATATCCAGAATTTACAAGGAACTCAAACAAATTTACAATAAAAAAACCAACCCCATTTAAAAAAAGTGGGCACAGGACATGAATAGACATCTCTTGAAAGAAGACGTTCATGCAGCCAGCAAACCTATGAAAAAGGCTCAACATCACTGATCATTAGAGAAATGCAAATCAAAACCACAATCAGATACCATATCACACCAGCCAGAATGGCCATTATTAGAAAGTCAAGAAACAACAGATGCTGGCAAGGTTGCAGAGAAATAGGAACACGTTTACACTGTTGGTGGGAATGTAAATTAGTTCAACCATTGTGGAAGATAGTGTGGCAATTTCTTAAAGATCTAAAACTAGAAATGCCATTTGGCACAGCAATTCCATTACTGGATATATACTGAAAGGGATATAAGACATTTTATTACAAAGATACATGCACACATACGTTTATTGCAGCACTATTCACAATGGCAAGGACATGGAATCAACCCAAATGTCCATCAGTGATAGACTGGGTAAAGAAAATGTGGCACATATACACCATGGAATACTATGCAGCCATGCAGCTGAATATCAAGTCCTTTGCAGGGACATGGATGAAGCTGGAAGCCATTCTTCTCAGTAAACTAACACAGGAACAGAAAACCAATTGCCACATGTTCTTACTTACAAGTGGGAGCTGAACAGTAAGAACACATGGACACAGGGAGGGGCACAATACACACTGGGGCCTATCAGGAGATGGGAGAGCATTAGGAAAAATAGCTAATGTATGTTGGGCTTAATACCTAGATCGTGGATTGATAGGTGCAGCAAACCACCATGGCACACATTAACCTATGTAACAAACCTACACATCCTGCACATGTACCCCAGAACTAAACAAAATAAATAGATATAAATAAATAAATAAATAAATAAATACAAATAAAATGCAAAGTTTTATTTCTCCATCACCAAGTTCGTCAAGGCAAAGAGAGTAAAACCACACAATATTGTTTATTCCAGTCCTTCCCTTTGTTAACCTTTAGTAGGATTACCAAAAAAACAAAAAAACAAAACACACACACACACACACACAGAATTTGAGATAATTGAAAAAAATTTAATAGCCTTAAAATTTTGTTTTGCATTTACTCCACTTATGAAACAGAACTCCATGAAGTGTGTGATGAAAAAGAAAGACATTGTTAATCCCATTCGAATGAAAGGCATCCCTTGCTTGGTTTTTGGCTCCAACAACTTACTAGAGCATGGTGCTTTGGGGACAGAAGAATCAAGTCTGGGGTGGAGAAGAGAAAGAAAACATTTCTTGGGCATAGCTGCAGGAAGTAACTGGTGCCTTACATGCTGCAGTTTGAATTGTGTGTTGGGAGAAAAGAGATAAATGAGTGAGTTGGGGAGTAATAATGAAGAAATAGAACAAATGTAGGCAAGTTTTTGGTGGAAAATAAGAGACACGGGTGACTGGAGAAAATGTTTTTCAGATATTTTTAAAGTCATTTTTTAAAAAAATAGGAGATTATTGAGCATTTAAAAATGCTGATTAGGAGACGAAGAGAGTGAGGTTGAATATAGCTCAGGAAGAAGATAATTGCTACATCAGGGCTCCTGCAAACTGAAAAGGTTTTGGGATAAAGGAGCCCCAGTGAACTCGTGGAGAATGTGGGCTTAAATAAGTAGCACCTGTTCCTAGTTGACAGGAGCGAAGAGAGATTTAATTAATGCAAGTAAAACTAGGTGTGTGCAATTAGTGAAAAAAATCTGAGATAGATTCAGTAATAGTTAAACTCCCAGAGGTGGTAGAAATAGGGCTTCCGCAGAATTAGAGGTGGAATTTTATGAGAGTAGAAAATATTAGTATTTGTGATAATCTGCAGAGAATGGGAAAGTTATTTGGTTATAGTTTGGAGACTTAAGTGGATTGCAAGGGAGTGAATTTATATTTCATTCTGAGATGCAATTTTAATCTAGAGAGGTCTGCACATTTGCCATCTTTACTATAAAATATTTATCAAAATCTTACTTTTTATGAAAATTTTGAATAGAGACAGATTCCTTTCTGAATATCATGTGGCTTCTCTGAATACTGGTGATATTTTTTCCTATTTACTATTTCTATAAGAATCGAGAAGAGGTTGACTTCTCTCCCACTCATAAACCCCATGGGTTTCATAAGACAAATACATAAAAAACAAAAACTAAACAGAAGAACAAACAATAATAAAGTTCAATCCCCAGTTTTGTTTGCAGAAAAGGCTTTTCAGTCATTTTTGTTCTACATCATTTTGTATTAAAAACGAGAGTGAGAAGGATGTTTAAAAGAATTAGGAACAACCAACTTTATAAAAGTATTACTCATAATAATCTAATGAGAGGTATTGAAACTTTCATATATTCTGTATATTGCATTTTACTAGACATAATCCCCATGGTCGATTTCTGAACTTTCAATACGGTTGTTAATAAGTTCAGTAAATTCCTTTCAACCAAGTATTACATTTCTTGGATATTGTTCTAGGAGAAGTAAATTTGTAAGCGAATCATGCTCACATTTCTATAATATTCTAATTAATAGATTTAGTTCTGCCACATTTTCCTTAACATATGCCAAATATATTTTAACTGCTTCCTAGATACAGCTATACGCCAGTCACATGGGGTATATTCTTTGTACAAGCTCACACTCATGCAATTCCACCCAGATCCTTTTGTTTCCTGTTCACCTTTTCCCTTCTTTCCTCCAGCACCCAAGTATCATAATGTCAAAACGTAAAATATCAACATTAGGGAAACCCAGGCAAACATAGCAGCATGACTTTAGCAAAACAAGGGTCTTGTTCTGGTAAGAGTTTTCAGCCTGGTAAAAATCCTGATGCCCTCTGGAAAAGGACACCAGATTTTACTTTGGAAATCAGAGGCCACAGATTTTCATTACCTGCTAGTTTTATTTATTTATTTTTAATTTTAATTTTTGTGGGTACATAGTAAAGGTATATATTTACGAGGTATATGATATATTTTGATATAGCATTACAATGTGCAATAATCACATCAGCGTAAATGGGGTACCCATCGCCTCAAATATTTATCCTCTGTGTTATGGACAATCCAATTATACTTTTGGTTATTTTAAAATACACAATTAAATTATTATTGACTAGAGTCACTGTGCTGTGCTATCAAACACTAGATCTTATTCATTCTTCCTATTTGTTGTGCCTTACTTCCCCCTGGTCCTCTAGCTACCATTCTCAGCCTCTGGTAACCAACTTTCTACTCTGTATCTCCATCGGTTCAATTGCTTTAATTTTTTACTCTTACAAATCAGTGAAAACATGCAAAGTTTCTCTTTCTGTGCCTGGCTTAATTCACCTAACAGAATCACCTCCAGTTCCGTCCATGTTGTTGCAAATGAGAGGATCTCATTCTTTTTTATGCATGAATAGGATTCTATGGTATATACATACCACATATTCGTTCTCCCTAAGACTGTTCATAGACACTTAGGTTGTTTTCAAGTCTTGCTATTGTGAATAGTGCCTCAGGAAACACAAGAGTGCAGGTATCCCTTTGATATAGTGATTTTCTTTCTTTTGGGCATATCCCTAGCAGTGGGATGGCTAGATCATGTGGTAGCCCTACTTTTAGTTTTTTGAGAAATCTTCAAACTGTTCCATAGTGGTTGCACTAATTTACATTCACACCAACAGTGTACAAGGTTCTCTTTTCTTCACATTCTTGTTGGCATTTGTTACTGCCTATCTTTGGATAAAGGTAATGTAACTGAAGTGAGATGATATCTCACTGTAGTTGATGAAATCCCTCAACTTTTGTTCGTCTAGGATACTCTTTATTTCTCCTTCATGTTTGTAGATATTTTTGTCAATATAATCTTTTAGGGTACAAATTTTTCCTTCAGCATTTTAATGTCATGCCACTGTCTCCTGGCCTACAGTTTCCACTGAAAAGTCTGCTGCCAGAAGTATTGGAGTTTGATTGCATATTATTTGTTTCTTTTCTCTTGCTACTTCTAGGACACGTTATTTATCCTTGACCTTTGTGAGTGTGATTAATAAATGGCTTGAGGTAAGGGGTTAAATTTGGGTTAAATTTGTTTGTGTTTTACATCTTTCTTATACTTGAATATTGATATCCTTTTCTAGGTTTGGGAAGTTCTCTCTTATATCCCTTTGAATAAATACTCTAATACCCCCTCCACATTCTCTTTAGGCCACTAGATCTTTGATTTGCTTTTTGAGGCTATTTTCTAGATAATGTAGATATGCTTCATTGTTTTGTATTCCTTTTCTTTTGTCTCATTTGATTGTGTATTTTTAAATAGCCTGCCTTCAAACTTACTAATTTTTCTTCTTGTTTATCAATTCTGCTGTTAATTAACTTTGATTCATTCTTCAGTATATCAATTGCATTTTCAGCTCCAGAATTTCTACTTGACTCTTTTTAATTATTTAAATTTCTTTATTAAATTCATCTGATATAATTCTGAGTTCCTTCTCTGCGTTCTCTTGAGTTTCTTTGCGTTTTCTCAAAAGAACTATTATGAGTTTTCTTGTCTGAAAAGTCCCATATCTCTGTGTTTCTAGGATTGATTCGTGGCATCATACTTAGTTTGGTGAGGTCATGTTTTCCTGATGGTCTTGATGTTTGTGGATATTCATTGGTATCTGGGCACTGAAGATATCAATAGTCTTTGCAGTCTGGGTTTGTTTTTACCCATCTTTCTTGGGAAGACTTTTCAGGTATTCAAAGAGACTTGGGTGTTTTGATCTAAGTCTTTTCTCACTACAGCCATTTCTGTATAAGGGTCACCCTAAGCCCAGAAGTACTGTGGTCCTCAAAGACTTGTAGAGGTACCGCCTGGGTGCTCCTGGCCAACATTTAGAAGAATTCTTTTTTTCTCTTTCCTTACTTTTTCCCAAACAAGTGGAGTCTCATTCTCTCTCTCTCTCTCTCTCTCTCTCCCCCCCCCCCAACTGAGATGCTGGATCTGGGAGAGGAGTGACACAAGCACCCCTGTCACCACCACCACGGGGACTATTGGGTCAAATATGATGCCACCATGGCACTGATTCTCACACAAAATGCACTGTTAATGCTACCTGGCTAACGCCTATGTTTGCTAATGGCTGTACAATCAGCAGGTGGTGCATCCAATCAGGCATTTTCCCCCCCTTTTCAGGGTGCTAAGTTCCCCCAGGCTCTGGTTTGTTCCAGAGGTGCCATCCATTAGCCAGGACCTGGAGTTGGTAACCTTAGGACTCTACTTGATTCTCTGTTCTACTGCAGCTGAGCTGGCAGCCAAACCACAAGACTCTTTTCTCCCCTTTCCCCAGGCAGAGGTGTCTTTCTCCATTTCCGTCGCCACCACGGGCCCATGGTTAGTACCACGAGGCTACTGCTGATGTTTACTTAAGGGCCTCAGGCTCTTCAATCAGCTTGTGGTGAAAGCTACCAGGACTGACACTCACCCTTCAGAGCACTGGGCTCCTGTCTGCGCCAAGATAGGTCAAGAAATGCCATCCAAGAGCCAAGGCCTGCCGTTGGGGACCCCAAGAGCCCTTTCACTGTTTTACCACACTGTGGCTGAGCTAGTACCTAAGCTATAACACCAAGCCCCTTTTTCTCTTCTCTCTGTTTTTCTCAAGGAGAAGGAGTCTCTCCTCATAGCTGCTGCAGATGTCAGTGTGCTGGATCACATTGAAAGCCAGCACATGTTGGTCTCACCCAAGTTTTCCTTCTTGTACTTCCTACTTACCATTGCTAATTATTGAAGGCCCAAGAGCTCTTTAGTCAGCAGGTGATGAGTCCTGCTAGAGCTGAGCCCTTCCCTTCAAGGCGGTGGGTTACCTTCTGGCCCAGGGTGTGTCTAGAAATGTTATCCAGGAGCTAGAGCCTGGAAAGGGGTCCTCACACCTCTGCCTGGGGCACTATCCTACTGTGACTGGGCTGGTATTCAAGTTGCAAGAAATGTTGTCTTTCCTCTTCCCTCTCCCCTCTTCAAGAAGAAGAATAAGGTCTCTTTCCAAGCAAACTCACTGCCTGGTGTAGGGGGAGGAGTAGCCAAACACTCCCTTAGCCCCTCTAGCTGATGTTTCACTAGGTTGTGTGCTTCCCAAGTCTGCTATACCTGGGTTCTGAGCCCAGCATAGCACTAGGACTTGCCTAAGAGTTGCAGTCCTTGTAGCCTAGACTGCCTTTCAAGTTTATTTAGAGCCTCAGAGCCCTTTTTCCCATGGTGGTGAGGCTTGCCTACACTGAGGTTTCAATTGCTGGGATGGGCAATTCCCCTCTGGTTAGGGCTCCTCTAAATGCTCCGTCTGTGAGTGTTAGCTGACTTCTGCCTGGTGTTGATAGCATGAGTTCCAGTGAAAGTCCCACAGTCCCTGCACTCTTCCTTTCTCAGGCACGCAGATTCTCTCTCTTCACCCTGCTGAGGGATGGAGGAGGGATGGTGTTGGCAATGTAAGACTGTCTTTCCTACTTTCTTCACTGCCGCTTTCAGCAATCTAAAGTTAAAACCAAATACTGTGATCACTAACCTGATTTTTGGTTCTTATGAAGGTGATTTTTGTGTATGTAGTTGCTAAATTTAGTGTTCCTGTGGGGAGTACAATTGGTAAAGGCTTCTATTCAGCCATCTTGCACCTCCTCCCAGTTTTAAAAACACATTTTCTTTCTTTTTATTGACATCTTTCATATATACAGAAAAAGTGAAGAAACCATATAAATTCAATTTGAATTCTCCCAAAATGAACACACCCATGTAAACATTACCCATATCAAGAAATAATGCCTTTCTAGCACAAAGGAGATTTCCTCTGCCCCTCTTGATCACTGTCTCTTTTCTCTCCCTGAGTTGAAAAACACCGTTTTCGCTTCACATATCCTAGCTAAGCGTTGGACATCTTTGAATTTTTGTTTTTAAATCATGAAGTCTGTATTCTATGTCGTGCTTCTTGTGTGTTTACGAGATTAATTCATGTTGTTTTGTACATATTCTATTTGCTGTATAGTTTTCTACTGTATGAATGAATATACTTTGACACTCTGTTATTAATGACCATTTAAGTTGTTTATTAGTCAGTTCTCACATTGCTATAAAGAAATACCTAAGACTGGGTAATTTATAAATAAAATAAGTTTAATTCACTCATGGTTCGTCAAGATGTACAGAAAGCATGATGCTGGCATCTGCTTGATTTCTGGAGTGGCCTCAGGAAACTCGCAATGATGGTGGAGGGAGAAGGGGACGCTAGACATCTCATGTGGCAGGATCAGCAAGAGCAAGGAGGGGAGGTGTGGCACACTTTTAAACAAACATATCATGAGAACTTGCTCACTATCAGCAGAACAGCTCCAAGGGAGTGGTGTTAAACCATTCATGAGAAACATCTTCATGATCTAATCACCTCCCACCGGGCCCCACCTCCAAAATTGGCTATTTCAATTCAACATGAGATTTTGGTTGGGACACAAATCCAAACCATGTCAGTTTGCTTCTATTTTTTTTTTTTTCTATTAAAGATAATGTTGCTACAGAATTTTTAAAATATATATGTGTGTGTGTGTGTGTGTGTACATGTACACATTTATGTTGGGTATATAATCAAGTATAAATTTGCCAGTTGATAATACATACATGTACTTAGGTTTTTACACCAGCCAATCTTTCATGGATACTTCAGAGAAGGTTTCTCAACTTCAGTCCTATTGAGGTTGAGCCTTGTTGAGAACCACTGGGCCCAGCTGAGAACCACGGGGCTCCGCTGAGAACCACAGAGCCCAGCTGAGAACCACGGAGCCCAGCTCAGAACCACTGCTCTGGAGTTTACAATGTGAATTCATAATTACTTTTACCACTTCAAGGAATTTAGAATGCTTTAACTCTATTTATTTTTATTTCATATCATATGCATATTATATATTTTAACATTCTGATATTTAAAACTTAAAATTTTATAATTGATTCGGAAAATCAACATATATTCGATTTTCACACATTTATTTCTTCTCTTTCTCTTTATTCATCCTGCTATCTCTGTTCTTCTTTCTGTAATCATTTTACTCAGGATAGAGGTTGCAAGTTGTATTATGTTTTGATTGTCTAAAAATTTATTTGCCTTTTTAAAATATATTTTTATGGATATAAAATTCTAGGTTGTCATTTCAATATATTGAAGATTTTATTATCAGGTCTTCTGGCTTACATTGTTTTCATTGAGAAATCTTCTGTAAAACCTTTTTCCTCTTTAAAGGTTTTATGTATTTTTGCCCCCTCTAGAACTCATATTTTTTTCCATTTGTCTTGAATTTTGAGGTATAGTATCCTAATGGTCGTGCTTTTCTTCTTTATAGATTTAACAGTATACATTATAAATTACGAATATAAAGTTTGATGTTGCTCTTGTTTTACTGAAAATTCTTGACATTTATTTCTTCTTCATTCTTCTTTCTTCTCTACTTTTGGGACTCCAATTAGGCCTATATTAGACCTTGTTCATCATGTATTACATATTTTTTATGCCCTTAACTGTGTTTTTCTTCATTTTCTGACCTGTTTTCTTTTGATCAATCTTCTGGTTTAATAATCCTCTTTTCAGCCTCAGCATTCTGTTGCTAAATTAATGTATTATGTTCTTAATTATATTTATAATATTTTAAATTTCATAATTTTTTCTTTGATTCATTTCTGTGGTTTCAGTTTCTCTACTGATAATCTCCTATTTGCCATAGAATTTATTGATTTTATTAATATATATGTATCTAATTTAAAGTTTGTGTTTGGAAACTTCACTATCTATATGTGCATTTCTTAGAGACCTGATTGTTTCTGGTATTTTTCTTCTTTATTTTCTGTCATTTGATCTTAGTTTCTAGTATATAAAGTAACTTTTTAATGTAATGCCATACATGAAGTATTCTGAATTCCTTGAAGTGGTAAAAGTAATTATGAATTCACGTTGTAAACTCCAGAGCAGTGCTTCTCAGCTGGGCTCCGTGGTTCTCAGCTGGGCTCCGTGGTTCTCAGCTGGGCTCCGTGGTTCTCAGCTGGGCTCCGTGGTTCTCAGCTGGGCCGTGGTTCTCAGCTGGGCCCCGTGGTTCTCAACAAGGCTCAACCTCAATAGGACTAAAGTTGAGAAACCTTCTCTGAAGTATCTATGAAAGATTGGCTGGTGTAATGTTGTGAGGACAGTTTGCTATTTTTATAGAGAATTTATTTTTACTTCTTATAGGCAGGAAAAAAATCTATTTTTACTTCTTACAGATGTTTGATTCATTATTAAGCATAATTTTCCCTGGGGGTATTTGTGAAATAAAAAGTCAGAGCTTATGGCTCAGAAGCCAATTATAAATTTAATCTGGTGAGGGATTGACAGATAAAGGCTGAGCTTTAATATTCTTGAAGATTGGTTCATTCCTGTTTGTACTCCTTCATGGTCACCACTGAATGCCTGAGTTAATTACCAGGCATCCTCCTCTTTGCTGTGACCTGAACTTCATTTGTGGTCTCTCTAGTGCAATGAAATTTTGGAATCTCTACTCTGCTTCACTTCTCTGTTTTAGCTTCCTGACTGGCTTCTGAGCCACTGGGAACTGGTCTTTTAATGCACAAATTGCTCAAGGAAAATATAGTGCTTAGTGTTAAATTTACTTCTTTGTACTTCCTTTCCCTGGATTCTTGGTTTTTACTGTCTTGGTAATTCTGCAGAACCTTCAAATGGATATTTTCTTAACTTGGTCAGGGTTTCTAGTTTTTCTTGTTCAGAGGGTTGGCATGCAACAAGCTAATGTACAGTTATCAGAAAATCCACTATAACATATTAGAAACCTGGGCAAGTAAATACAAAATAATATAAAAACAGGTACTAATATCAGACAAATACATATATGATTGTCATGTACCTCCTCCCCTTAATCCAAAGGAATTTAATCTCCTACCTCAAAGCACTGTTGGTCAATGCAGAGTAAGGACTGAGGATGTTTATGTTACTGCGAGAAGAGACCAGAACTGGAGGTCAGATACCTTGACTCACACCTGACTTTGCCTCTCCCAAACTTCAAGACCTTTAGGAAATCATGTAACTTTTCTGTCTGATCTTTCTCACTTGTTTTAAAAAAAAAATACAATAGCTACCTTTTCCACAGCTTTACTTTGTGTATAAAGTGAAAATGAGATACTGATATGAGGCTTATATAAACTTTCTAGAATTAAAGAAAAGGTGTTAGTAATGTTAACTTGTATCGTTAGTAGATTGATGTGTTTATTAGACAATAAACTATACATCATTTCTCCATATAATTGTGTTGTGCAGCAGAAAGGGCAGAAAGAACCATGAGAAGAAACAAGATCAGGTTTATTTTCTGATTATAAAATTTATATGATCTATAGAACTAAGGCTGCCCTTTTTTACCCTCAGTATTTGAAATTAGATTAATTTTAAAGGCTCATTGGGAAGAGAAACACAGCACCATTGACCCTAAGCACTCTGCCTCAAGGCCTAGTTGGTTCTGACAAATCTGAAAACATCTAAGAGAAGCTAAATTCACACTCTGGTTCTTTCTTTCCCAATAGTGCTTCTGAGGGAGGGCTTAGTGTTCCACAAAGTCATTGGTTGAAACTCTTGGGAATTTTGGAGCCGTCTTCTGCACTTTAAGGTGTTCTGTGAGATTCCTGATAAGTGGGAAATCACAAATCTCCATGGATTTGAATGATTCTTAAGTATTTACTGCTTTGGCCACATTTTATGATTTTAATTTATATAAAGCTTATATAACACTTTTACAGTGATGCTATCAATGAATTTTACTCATTTTCCTGATAGCGCAGTGTCTTCAGTACTAGCAGAAAGCAATAGTGGTGCTTCTATCATTGATGCCATAAAGCAAATCGTAAGTTATTTCCACATGTGCCTGGGTGAATGAAAGATCCATTTCAGAAAGAATCAATCACTAGATAAGTAAAAAAGCAAAGAGTATATGAAAGCATTTACTGTGGGAAATCACTGAGAAGATGAAGAATTACAGATGGCTTAAGTGCCTTCTGTGAGGGAACAGGCATTGTCCCTCCCTTCCCATTTCCCCACAAGGGAGTTCCATGTGAGCAGAAAAAGCGGGAGAGAGAGAATGTGGTGCTTGTGAATAATGCAGAGAGGATGACAAGCTTAAATCTGGTGACGACAGAAACCCACAACATTTATTTCACATGTTTCTGGCTGGCCAGTTTATTGTAAATCTCTGTATGATTTTATTTATGTATCTATAGTGAAAAGCTATCCTCCCTCATTCCCGTTATGGCAAACTAGTTACAATGCTATTTTTATTGCATCATAGTTATAAATATAATCCTGCATATTTTGAATATAGTTATGAAAACCCACCATTTCTTATCATCTGCATAAAAGAAAATAAAAGCAAGTAACAGAATAAAAATATAAGTAAATGTGTAGGTAACATAATTATAGAATATTTAATAGATTGAAAACATTAACATATGAATACCTCTAAAATATGCATGTGGGGGAAACTTTGGGAAAAAAATGAGTGGCAAAATAGTGGCACAGAAGTGAGATGCTGTCCTCCCTCCTCACACCCCAGTAGTGAGATGCTGTCCTCCCTCCTCACATCCTAGTCCTAAGATGGTGTTCTCCCTCCTCACACCCCAGCAGTGAGATGCGGTCCTCACTCCTCACATCCCAGTACTAAGATGGTGTTCTCCCTTGTCACATCCCAGTAGTGAGATGCTGTCTTCCCCCCTCACATCCTGCTAATGAGATGCTGTCCTCCTTCCCTCACATCCCAGCAGTGAGATGCTGTCCTCCCTCCCTCACATCCCAGCAGTGAGATGCTGTCCTCCCTCCCTCACATCCCAGCAGGGAGATGCCGTCCTCCCTCCTCACATCCCAGTACTAAGATGCTGTCCTCCCTCCCTCACATCCCACAGGAGATGTTGTTCCTCCTCCTCACACCCTGCAGTGAGATGCTGTCCCTCCTCACATCCCACACGATGCTGTCCTCCCTCCCCTCACATCCCAGCAGTGAGATGCTGTCCTCCTTCCCTCACATCCGAGCAGTGAGATGCCGTCCTCCTCCCTCACATCCCAGCAGTGAGCCGCCGTCCTCCCTCCCTCACATCCCAGCAGGGAGATGCCGTCCTCCCTCCTCACATCCCAGTACTAAGATGCTGTCCTCCCTCCCTCACATCCCAATAATGAGATGCTGTCCTCCCTCCCTCACATCCTGGTAATGAGATGCTGTCCTCCCTCTCTCACATCCCAGCAGTGAGATGCTGTCCTCCCTCCTCACATCCCAGTACTAAGATGCTGTCCTCCCTCCTCACATGCCAGTAGTGAGACGCTGTCCTCCCTCCCTCACATCCTAGTAGTGAGATGTGAGATGCTGTCCTCCCTTTTCATATCCCAGCAGTAAAACGGTGTCCTCCCTCCACACATCCCAGCAGTGAGATGCTGTCCTCTGTCACACCTGGTAACTGAGAGGCTGTCTCTGCTGTTTTACTTGCTTCTACCTCCACCTTCCTGTATGCCGTGTGTAGAGCAGCCAAAGTTAAATTCTCATGTGTGGATCCCCCATTCACCTTTTGAAAGCACTTCATATATTTCATTGTGTGTGAGTTAAAATAAACAAACAATGCTTCATATGCCCTTTGAGACCCTGCATTACTAGAACCAGACTGTCTTTCTACATCCAACTCCTGACACTTCCTTACTTTTCTTTATAATGTCCAGCCATGGTGACCCCTTTTCTCATCTGAGAACATTGTCATGTGCTGCTCCCACTACTGAACTAACATCCTCCCTTCACCTACCTCCCTCCTGCCCATCTCAGTCTACATATTACCTTGGAGACCGCTGTCACTAATCTCAGACTCAATCTTTCTGCATCCTACATATTTGTTTTAATAGCTGCATATTGTTTTCAATTATATAACTTATCACAATTTACAGTTGAAATTTATTTGTTCTTTTATTTAACATTTGTATTTTCTGAAGCCAAAATAATCTTTTTTATTCATAAAGGTGGTTGCACTGTTTTTCACAAAATCCAGAATATAATTTGTTAAATAATTTTTGAAAGGGTACATGACCTATATCCTCAATAATGATATACTAAGCTCCTCAAGAGAATACAGTGAAAATAAAGAAAAGGTTCCATATGAACTTTAAAGCAGTTTTTTCCAATTCTGTGAAGAAACTCATTGGTAGCTTGATGGGGATGGCATTGAATCTATAAATAACCTTGGGCAGTATGGCCATTTTCACGATATTGATTCTTCCACGTTATGCACATGTACCCTACAACTTAAAGTATAATAATAATAAATAAATTTAAAAAAAAGAAAAAAAAAAAGAAAAGGTATTTATAGTACGTTGCCGTATTTTTCCTTTTGGTTATAATCTAGATTATCTTCAATTCTCAGAATAAAATCAGTACCTTTTGCCTGTGTGTGTGTGTGTGTGTGTGTGTGTATGTGTGTGTGAAATTCAATATGCTTTTTTATGCATTTAAATCTTATAAACATCTGTGGGAGTAGAAAGGGATAACCATGCCCATTATGTAGATGTCTACTATTCAATTTTTACTATGTATTTGTTGAGTAATTTTCTTTACAGCAATGACCTGTTTCTTATTAAATTCATTGTTTAATTCATCTTCTTCTTCTAACACAAGTGCAATATTCCAAGTGCTTTAATAAATAAGGAAGTGGGATTTTCCGTGCAGCCCCTACAATGCCTGGGGCCCTAGAAGTTTTCTCACCTCTACAGAAAGAAGGACGTTTCTACTTCTGTGCAGAATTGGAAAAAATGAAAAAATGAATGTGATATAACAATTATAGTGTTTGGCAGAGGAATCATTATATTATTCTTTTGTTTTGTTTTGTTTTTGAAATGTTGAGTGATTTTCTTCACAGCAATGACCTGTTTTTGATTAAATACCGGTCACTGTTTAATTTATCTTTTTCTTCTGACACAAGTGCAATATTCTAAATGCCTTAATAAATAAGGAGCTAGGATTTCCCCTGCAGCCTCCACAATACCTGGGATCCTAGAAGTGTATGACATTTCAAAAACTAAACGAAACACCACCAAAGAATAATATAATGATCACTCTGCCAAGCACTGTAATTGCCACGTCACATTCATTTTTTACAACTATGCACAGAAGTAGAAATATCCTTCTTTCTGCAGAGGTGAGAAAACTTGAAGCTCGGAGAAATTAGAGAAATTGCCTGTAGGCATATCAATGATATATGTAAGTGTTAGAATTTGAATCCAACTGCTTGTGACTTAGTCCAAAGCTCATGGTTGTGCCAATAAGCAATATAATGTTAGGACTGTGAGGGTAATCTTCGATGTCTCCAAATCATTCAAATAAAAGAAATGCATTTACACTGAATCAAGAATATTTACATCTTACAATGCACTCCATTTCCATATATACTATGGTACTAGATTTTTTTTTTTTAGAAACTAGTGCCTATAGTTCCTTCATATTAAAAGTGGATGAGAAGAATATTTTCTTCAGATCAGTTCTGATGTGATTTCAAACAAGCTTGAAACAAGGTGACCAGAGAGTGCTTTCAGTTGGCCCATCTTTATCTTTCTATAGGTACAAATATTGGCCTCCAAAGGACTGCCTGTATTACCAGGGCCTGGATGTGATCTGATAGATTTATAAGTGAACAAAAGTTCAAAAAGTGCTTCTTGAAAGTGTATATAAACAAAAAAACTTACTACTCATTTAGTGTTTAAGAATATATGTTACTGTTTTCTGTCATTGTATTGAACTTGTATCAAACAAATGACATGGCTCTTTATTCAAATATTTTCCCATATTAATAAAAAAAAGAAATGTAGCTGGTTGCAATGTCTTAATCCCTTTTAGTATGGCACTTTTAAATATCAAGGAAACCAATAACAGGAACGTCATTTTGTTTCATTTTGTTTCTGCCTTGTCTGATAATATACCACCTTATTAAGAAAATATTCTTTATTCAGGCCGGATGCATTGGCTCACGCCTGTAATCCCAGCACTTTGGGAGGCTGACATGGGTAGATCACCTATATCAGGAGTTCAAGACCACCTGGCCAACATGGTGGAACCCCGTCTTTACTAAAAATACAAAAATTAGACAGGCATGGTGGGGCATGTCTGTAGTCTCAGCTACTTGGGAAGCTGAGGCAGGAGAATCGCTTGAACCCAGGAGGAGGAGATTTCAGTGAACCGAGATCACACCACTGCACTGGGTGACAAGAGTGAAACTCTGTCTCAAAAGAAAAATCAAAACCAAAAACAAACAAAACAATTCTCTATTCAATTCAGGAAATAATAGTTCGTGGGATATCATTTTATATCAAGTACTGTGTTAGCCGTGTTCCTATGTAACAAAGAAATGTGTTATAGCAAATAAACCTGTAACAAAGGAACCACAGAAGGTAACGATGCATCAGCAGAAGGCAGTACTGATTCTGACTGTGAATGAGACTTCCTGAAAGAAATACATGGCTACTCTATTTATTTATTTGAAATATTTAATTGAAAAACAAAAAGTGAAGACATTCAAAGTGCTCAATGTGATGATCTGATGATATAGGCATATATTGTGTAGCAGTCATCACAGTCAACTTAATTTACATATCCATCATCATCCATGCTGTACCTTACACCCCCAGGACTTGTTCATCTTATTACTTGTTCTCAAATTTGTACACTTTGACCAACATCCCCCCATTTCCTCCCACCATGATGATCAGATATCTCCTCACACCAGTTAGGATGGCTATTATGAAAAAACAACAAGAGATAACATGTTTCACAAAGGTGTGGAGAAAATGGAAACTTAGTACCTCATTGATGGGAATATAAATTGGTGGAGCCATTATGGAAAATACTATGGAGGCTCCTCAAAAGAAGTTAAAGTTAGAGCTCTCATGAGATGGAGCAATTCCACTTCTGAATATATATCCAAAGGGAATGAAAGAAATCAATGTGTTGTAGTGATATCTGTACCTTCATGTTTATTGCAGCACTGTTCACAATAGTCAAGTTAAGGAACTGATATGATTTGGATTTGCATCCCCACCCAAATCTCATGTCCAGTTGTAATCCCCAGTGTTGGAGAATTGGGCTGGTGGGAGGTGATTGGATCATGAGGGTGGATTTTCCCCTTGCTGTTCTTGTAATAGTGAGTGATTTCTCACAAAATCTTGTTGTTTAAAAGTGTGTAGCACTTCCCACTTTGCTCTCTTCCTACTGCTCCACCTATGTGCCTGTTTCCTCTTTATCTTCTTTCATGATTATGTTTTCTGAGGCCTCCCCGGCCATTCTTCCTGTACAGCCCATGGAACTGTGAGTCAATTAAATCTCTTTTCTTTATAAATTACCCAGTCTCAGGTAGTTCTTTATAGCAATGCAAGAATGGACTAATACAGGAATCAACCTAGTATGCATGGATGGATGACATAATAAAATTGTGCTATATATAAGCACAATGGAATATTACATAGATTTCAAAAAGAAGGAAATCCTGTTCTTTGGGACAACACAGGTGAACCTGGAGGACATGATGCTAAAATAAGCCAGGCACAGAAAGGCTGCTGCATCTTAACTGCACAAAACTGGAGAGTGGAAGGGCATGAGCCCAGGAATGTTAACAACTGAGCATGGGAATTTACTGAGATCACAGTCTGTTCATACAATGGTGGGAACTCAGGCTGGAAGAAAAACTAGGAATAAGATTGTGAAGGGCCTGGGGAGTCCTGCTGGGGATTCTCAAACACAGTCATTTTGAAAACCACTGCTTTTCTCAAACACAGATTCCTTCTGTTTTGGTTCACTATGGGCACGAGCATGCTGCAGGCAGAGAGCGTTTGTCAGGTTTCACTTTCTTTTGGGTACTCTTGTCAGGACGTTGCATGCATATTCATTGCCCAAACAACCCTATGAATTAGGTACTGCTATTACACCAGCTTTAATGATGAGGAAACTGACAGCCGGCACAACTTGTCCAAGTGACAGAATGATTGTCGGTAGAGCCGGGACTCACATCTAGGCTTTCAGTGGCCATGATTGCCATGTGCCTGGTGAGCCTGGTTTTCCCAAGGTTGGTCTGAGCCCACATCATACAATGAGGTCTGGTTTTTCTCAAGCAGTTTATAGAATACTGGTTCAATTATAGTCATGCTAAAGTGGCTCCATATAAAAAAGCCTGTTGGTGATAATACAGAATTCTAGACCCTCCTCAATAAAGTGCTTGCGAAAACTCTTAGCTGAATTTAGGTAAGAAAGAAAATTATCTCTATTATGATTGTTCTGATCAGAATTTATTTTTCACGTCTTCTGATCTTGTTTTCTTGCTACAATAGACTACCCATGTTTTCTAAGTTTTTGGTTTCAGTACCACTTTGTACTCTTAAAATATTAATGAGTTTTCCAAAAGAGCTTTTGTTTATAAATGTTACATCTATCTATGTATTCCATATTATAAATATAATATGCACACAAAATCACATTTGTGAATATGACCTCCAATCTCAGGGAGTATGGCTTAAGTATTAAGAAGGAGCCAAACTCAAAGTGTCAGACGTAAGTTTGCAAAAACTCTAATTTTCACTTGAAAGCTCAGATTATCATTGAAAACATATATTATCAGCTGTTTACCTTGATGCTAATGGTTCACTTTATACATTTTAAAGAAAATATCTGCCAATTATTTACGTTTAAATAACCATAGTTTGTCTGTCCTTCTTTCAGATATAAAAGGTGGTTTCTGGAAAAAATGGTTTGTACCGTTTGCAACTCAAATAATCACATAACTGATTTATCTTGAGATAACCACTGAATTTCTCATTTTAACAGGTAAAATATTTTTAAAAGGATGAGTACTAAAGGGTTGAGATTTGATCATTGTGATGCTTATTATTAAGTGTCAAATTGATTGTATTGAAGGATGCAAAGTACTGTTCCTGGATGTGTCTGTGAGGGTGTTGCTAGAGGACATGAACATTTGAGTGAGTCAGTGGACTGGGAGAGGCTGACCCACCCTTAATCTGGGTGAACACTATCCCCTCGGCTGCCAGCGTGGCTAGGAAAAGCAGGCAGAAGAAGGTGAAAAGAGTGGACTTGCTGAGTCTTGCCGCCTTCACCTTTCTCCCATGCTGGATGCTTCCTGCCCTAGAACATCAGACTGCAAGTTCTTCGTCTTTAGATTCTTGGACTTACACCATTGGTTTGCCAGGGGCTCTCAGGCCTTCCACCACAGGCTGCACTGTTGGCTGCCCTACTTTTGAGGTTTTGGGACTTGGACTGACCCACTGCTGACTTCCTTGCTCCTCAGCTTGCAGACTGCCTATCTTGGGACTTCACCTTGTGATCGTGTCAGTCAATTCTCCTTAATAAACTCCTTAATAAATGTATACGTAAATTATATTAGTTCTATTAGTTCTGTCCCTTTAGAGAACCCTAGTACATTAATTGTAATAATTTGTGATGCATTCGTAAGTCTAACTTATTTGTTTTCTTTAGTGTGAGTATGTGGTGGGGAGGAATATAACTGCTGCCTACACAGTTTCATGCCATTGCCTTGATCTATAAGCCACCATTGCTTTTTGCATCATCAATAAAAACATCAACACAGTTCTGGGATAAACCACGATATTTCAAAATGGTTATTTGATACTTGGAATATTTCAGCACCACTTAATGTTTTTGTTAGGCACTCACATAGTGGAAAATATTTCCTGATGACCGTTTCTCATATTGGACCAATGCAAGCAAAATAACAAGTCCCGCCACATGTACAGATTGAGCCATTTGTAAGGCAAAGGGAAATTCTGTTGAAGAGATATTACCCTGAGACTTTGGGTTTTCAGCAAAATGATTGAATCAACAAATTACTGTATGGTGGGAAAGTGGCCCTGGTTCTTATGTTGCATTTTCATCCAGCTGGCATTCAGCAGTGTGTGCCTCAGCTATTGCATGTGGTCCTTCAGCCAAAGCAATGCTGTAACTCACCTTGGAAAATGCTGCCCTTGCTTTCTCATTTGTGGTATGAAAGTCCGTAACAAATAATTCGTGGATCTGAAAGAGTTCATCATAGCTCTGATTAGCATATTCAACTTCCTTTTCTTTATTCTTTGATTGATTGATCTCAAAGTGATGCTACGACTTACCTGGTACCATAACGGTATTCAAAAGGTTCCATTGCGTACGATTATAGTAAATTATTAACATTTATAATGCCAGCATAAAATAGCTTTCATCATATTTCTATTTATTATATATAGTTTTACCCATTTCTTAGTAGATTATGTCCTTTAATAAGTTAGAGAACTCTCTGATAAGTCAACTCTGAAGAGTCTCTTCAGATATAGATGATATTGGTATGGGTTAAGTATTATAATCCCTTCTAAAGCCAATGCTGAATTCTTGAATAGAATACAAATAAATTATCTTGTATTTTACAATAATACATTACTAGATTCTAAAAAAAAATAGTATAAATCAACTTTAAAAATTTAAATGTTTTCCAAAATATTTTATTGCAAAATGAGACAAAAATTGTACTTGCTTCTGTGTTTCTGTGTACAACTAAGAAAAATCACCAGATTTGGTAAAATTATGTACTGAACAGTAATGAGGCTAAAGAAAATTTAGCAGGTATAACCAAAGATAGAAAGGACCAGATGGTAGGAGTACTGAGAACAAACTAGTTAATCTCTGGCAGTGAACACAAGAATACTCTAAATGTAACACATTAGAATGCTCTGGAATACACATGAATACACAGACACACATTCTATTAGTTATCAGACTGATGATGGCATCACATGATGTGTCCTCCAGATAACTTTACACTACAACAGAATAAAAGTGGAAAAGGCAAATAATGTCATCGAATTCTTTTTGCTTTGATGTTGCATACTGCCTGGAAGAGACACAGGAACTCTCTGGGGTCTTCAGGTCCCATTCTGAAGGCCTCTCATTTTCCAGTATTTTTGACTACCTCTGCTTAGAGGTAAGTGTGTCAATCTCCTTTTCCTGGGAATGTTGGAGTACAACATGAAAACAAAATTCACCTATTAAGCAGGACACTTATATTTTGTGACATTTTCTGGGTAGCAATCTTATAAAATTCTCTGTCAAGGAAGATACGTTTCAGGGCCATGAGATCTTCTTCTTCCTAAAGGGACATAATAATTCAACTGCCCTAATTTTAGAGATAATGAAAGTGAGTGCCAAAAAGAAATTAGTATTTCAAAATCATGGCCAGATGGATGAAGGACGTGAAACAATAGGCCCAGTTTTATTTTTTATCTTGCTTGTATTAACTGTAGTATTAAACGTACTTGAAAGTACATTCATGATTCTACCTATAGAGCTTATTTAGTGTTCCCTCAGGGTACATATACAATGAACTACAATTTAACTGTCTATCTCCCAAAACACCCTATTTGCCATGCGCAGAAACACTGTTTGACCTAAACTAAAAAAGTAAAATGAAATCCTCAGCTTCTGCTTCAATTAACCATTGACCCTGTTGTACATATGATAGAACAAGAGCAAGATTCGGCTTGATGCATCTTTTTCTAACCTCAGGATTTAGTTGAGTGCAGAGGAGGAATTCCTCACCTTTCTTTTATGACCTAGTCCTATTTAATTCACTTTACTCCTGAGTACATTTTCTCTGTTGTTACTCATTATCCCTACACCATAGTAATTTATTGGCTGCCCAGAATAACCAAAAGTCTTTAACATACATACTTCAACCACCAAGAAACTCTCACTTTGCAGAAAATTCTTCCTGGATGGTAGAGGATGTCTTACCAACCAAAACATGGTACTTTTTGGTACCACTTCATTTAGCCATGTCCACCACTCCTCCCTGTTGCTGAGCTCTGCCTTTCTTTCCCTACAATATCTTAATGACTAAATGAGACATGCATGTAAAATCCTTAGCACGATGCCTGGCAAATGCTAAGTACACAATTTTTGTGCACTATTACTGCCTCATTTTTGTGAAGATATAATGGTTACTGCTCTTACCTCTCCGTGGAGTTGACACGATTTCTACATGATGTCTACAGAAGGGGTTTTTTGTTTTAGTCATAACTTTGCCACCCTGGACCTATCTTTATCTACTCTTCATGTTACCTGGTATCACACAGCTTCGATTAATATTTAAGGATAAGTACATATGCTCAATGTCACACATCTGATGTATTGTGTTCAGAATTTGTATTAAGCTATAAATGTCACCTCTGAGAAATCACAGTATTCTGAAAATCTACTGAAACATTTATGTCATAATATCCAAATTGTGTAGTATTTGTTTCTCCCAGTTATGAAAAGTGTTCCTCAATGCATGCAACTGAAATACACTTAAATCAAAAATTCTATCATAAATATTTAATAGTAATAATACATGGATGAAACAATCACTTGTCCATATGGATTTGTAAACCATTTTGAGGAATACTGTCTAATGAGGATCTAGACTTTAACTGTATCTTACTAAACCAGGACTTCTGAACTCGGCTGAGTTACAAATCATCATACTCTTGTTTTGAAAGTCTTTCATTGCTGCCAACAATTCCTTGTCATGAATAAGATAAACTAGAAAGTAAATTTTTCCAGGACAACATCCTCTTATAACATCCAAAATAGATTTAGTTGTTCTATGATAAATGTTGAAGTAAATACCATTAAATAGTTCAATTTACTGTAGTTTCAAATTCACTACATTAATATTTTTTTTGTTCCTTTTCAACAATGAAACAGAATCCCTGCAGTAGAGGCAGGCACTAGTACTGGACAAGAAATGTTTTGGCAAAGACGAAGGCATGTTATATGATGGGGAAGACAGTATTTTCCCAGGTGAGTGGCTTGGCTGAGAGGCCAGTTCATCACACTTCCACTCCAGTGGGCCACCTGTCAAGTCATTCTGAGCTACAGAAGCTGGGCATCCCTTAGCTGGTTCGGATTCCTCTGGTGGTTCCATGTCACTGGAGAGAAGAGTGCTAAAGCTCTGGATAGGAAGAAAGACAGGCCCCTTTGTATGTTTCAACTAAGGAGATACTCTCCTCAAGCACAAGCTTTGTGGCTCCAAGGAGTGACCAACCCATATCCCCTCTTTCATCTCATGCCCAGGTGACCAGGAGCCTGGAGGGGGGCTGGTCTCCTTTTTGCGAAAGAGATGCAGGATGTTCCAAAAGATCCAGTCTAAACCCAGCCAACCATGAGTCATGTGCACTCTCTCTGTGACACTGGGAAAGTCACTTATCCTTCTCAATTTCTTTCTTACAGAGGAAAAATATCCCTACTTTAGAGTTGTTGGGGAGGACTCTCTGCTGCCCCCGATGGAGGGAAGCTGAACTGCTCCTATGTCTCCCTCACTCTTTTTTTTTTTTTTTTTACATTTACATATTTTTATTTTTTTAAATTTTTTTTGAATAAATTTTTTTATTATATTTTATGTTCTAGGGTACATGTGAACAACGTTCAGGTTTGTTACATATGTATACATGTGCCATGTTTGTGTGCTGCACCCATTAACTCGTCATTTACACTAGGGATATCTCCTAATGCTATTCCTTCCCCCTCCTCCAACCCCACAACAGGCCCCGGTGTGTGATGATCCCCTTCCTGTGTCCAAGTGATCTCATTGTTCAATTCCCACCTATGAGTGAGAACATGCGGTATTTGGTTTTCTGTTCTTGTGATAGTTTGCTGAGAATGATAGTTTCCAGCTGCATCCATGTGCCTACAAAGGACATGAACTCATCCTTTTTTATGGCTGCATAGTATTCCACGGTGTATATGTGCCACATTTTCTTAATCCAGTCTGTCAATGATGGACATTTGGGTTGGTTCTAAGTCTTTGCTATTGTGAATAGTGCCACAATAAACATATGTGTGCATGTGTCTTTATAGCAGCATGATTTATAATCCTTTGGGTATATACCCAGTAACGGGATGGCTGGGTCAAATGGTATTTCTAGTTCCAGATCCTTGAGGAATTGCCACATGGTCTTCCACAATGGTTGAACTAGTTTACAGTCCCACCAACAGTGTAAAAGTGTTCCTGTTTCTCCACATCCTCTCCAGCACCTGTTGTTTCCTGACTTTTTAATGATCGCCATTCTAACTGGTATGAGATGGTATCTCATTGTGGTTTTGATTTGCATTTCTCTGATGGCTAGTGATGATAACCATTTTTTTCATGTGTCTGTTGGCTGGATAAATGTCTTCTTTTGAGAAGTGTCTGTTCATATGCTTTGCCCACTTTTTGATGGGGTTGTTTGTTTTTTTCCTTGTAAATTTGAGTTTGAGTTCTTTGTAGGTTCTGGATATTAGCCCTTTGTCAGATGAATAGATTGCAAAGATTTTCTCCCATTCTGTATGTAGGTTGCCTGTTGACTCTGATGTTAGTTTCTTTTGCTGTGCAGAAGCTCTTTAGTTTAATTAGATCCTATTTGTCAATTTTGGCTTCTGTTGCCATTGCTTTTGGTGTTTTAGACATGAAGTCCTTGCCCATGCCTATGTCCTGAATGGTATTACCTAGGTTTTCTTCTAGGGTTTTTATGGTTTTTGGTCTAACATTTAAGTCTCTAATCTATCTTGAATTAATTTTTATATAAGGAGTAAGGAAGGGATCCAGTTTCAGCTTTCTACTTATGGCTAGCCAGTTTTCCCAGCACCATTTATTAAACACGGAACGCTTTCCCCATTGCTTGTTTTTGTCAGGTTTGTCAAAGATCAGATGGTCGTAGATGTGTGGTATTATTTCTGAGGGCTCTGTTCTGTTCCATTGGTCTATATCTCTGTTTTGGTACCAGTACCATGCTATTTTGCTTACTGTCGCCTTGTAGTATAGTTTCAAGTCAGGTAGCGTGATGTCTCCAGCTTTGTTCTTTTGACTTATGATTGTCTTGGCAATACAGGCTCTTTTTTGGTTCCATATGAACTTTAAAGTAGTTTTTTCCAATTCTGTGAAGAAAGTCATTGCGAGCTTAATGGGGATGGCATTGAATCTATAAATTACCTTGGGCAATATGGCCATTTTCACGATATTGATTCTTCCTATCCATGAGCATGGAATGTTCTTCCATTTGTGTGTGTCCTCTTTTATTTCATGTGCAGTGGTTTGTAGTTCTCCTTGAAGAGATCCTTCACATCCCTTGTAAGTTGGATTCCTAGGTATTTTATTCTCTTTGAAGCAATTGTGAATGGGAGTTCATTCATGATTTGGCTCTCTGTTTGTCTGTTTTTGGTGTATAAGAATGCTTGTGATTTTTGCACATTGATTTTGTATCCTGAGACTTTGCTGAAGTTGCTTATCAGCTCGAGGAGATTTTGGGCCAAGAGATCTGCTGTTAGTCTGATGGGCTTCCCTTTGTGCATAACCCAACCTTTCTCTATGGCTGCCCTTAACATTTTTTTCCTTCATTTCAACTTTGGTGAATCTGACAATTATGTGTCTTGGAGTTGCTCTTCTTGCGGAGTATCTTTGTAGCATTTTCTGTATTTCCTGAATTTGAATGTTGGCCTGCCTTGCTAGGTTGGGGAAGTTCTCCTGGATAATATCCTGCAAGGTGTTTTCCAACTTGGTTCCATTCTCCCCATCACTTTCAGGTACACCAATCAGACGTAGATTTGGTCTTTTCACATAATCCCATATTTCTTGGAGGCTTTGTTCCTTTCTTTTTACTCTTTTTTATCTAAACTTCTCTTCTCGCTTCATTTCATTCATTTGATCTTCAATCTCTGATACTCTTTCTTCCTGTTGATCGAGTCGGTTACTGAAGCTTGTGCATTTTTCACATAGTTCTCGTGTCATGATTTTCATCTCTATCAGGTCATTTATGGACTTCTCTGCATTGGTTATTCTAGTTATCCACTCGTCAAATCTTTTTTCAAGGTTTTTAGTTTCTTTGTGCTGGGTTCGTAGTTCCTCCTTCAGCTCTGAGAAGCTTGATTGACTGAAGCCTTCTGCTCTCAACTCGTCAAAGTCATTCTCCGTCCAGCTTTGTTCAGTTGCTGGTGAGGAGCTCTGTTCCTTTGAAGGGGGAGAGGCACTCTGATTTTTTTAATTTTGGTCTTTTCTGCACTGCTTTTTCCCCATCTTTGTGGTTTTATCTGCCTTTGGTCTTTGATGATGGTGATGTACTGATGGGGTTTTGGTGTGGATGTCCTTTCTGTTTGTTAGTTTTCCTTCTAACAGTCAGGACCCTCAGCTGCAGGTCTGTTGGAGTTTGCTTGCGGTCCACTCCAGTTAGGCTACTCTCAGTTAGGCTCTCTCAGTTAGGCTACTCAGGGGTCAGGAACCCACTTGAGTAGGCAGTCTGTCCATTCTCTGATTTAAACCTCCGTGCTTGAGAATCACTACTCTCTTCAAAGCTGTCAGACAGGGACATTTATATCTGCAGAGGTTTCTGCTGCTTTTTGTTTAGTTATGCCCTGTCCCCAGAGGTAGAGTCCACAGAGGCAGGCAGGCCTCCTTGAGCTGCGGTGGGCTCCACCCAGTTGGAGCTTCCCAGTGGTTTTGTTTACCTACTCAAGCCTCAGCAATGGTGGGGGCCCCTCCCCCAGCCTCACTTCTGCCTTGCAGTTAGATCTCAGACTGCTGTGCTAGCAATGAAGGAGGTTCCATGGGCATGGCACCCTCCCAGCCAGGTGCGGGATATCATCTCCTGGTGTGCTGTTTGCTAAGACCCTTGGAAAAGCGCAGTATTAGGGTGGGAGTGACCCAATTTTCCAGGTGCTGTGTGCCAGGGTTTCTCTTGGCTAGGAAAAGGAATTCCCTTCACCCTTGCCCTTCCCGGTTGAGGGGATGCCTCGCCCGGCTTCGGCTCTCCCTCACCCGACTTCGGCTCTCCCTCACTGGGCTGCACCCACTGTCCTGCACCAACTGTCCCATTTGCCTCCGTGAGATGAACCTGGTACCTCAGTTGGAAATGCAGAAATCAACCGTCTTCTGTGTCGCTCACTCTGGGAGCTGGAAGCTGGAACTGTTCCTATTCGGCCATCTTGGTGCCCCCTCTTTACAAACCGTCTCCCTCACTCTTTTGCCAACCCTAGGAAGGCACCAAGAAGTGTGGAGCTCTAAAAAGTGCTCACAGAAAACAAAGAAATAAAACTGCAAGTTTTTCCATAGAGATGCTCCTTTTGATGTTTCCAGACCTAGCACAGGGCATCCTGCATAGTCCCACTACCTGTAGTCACGGGACCTGTGTCCAGGGAGGCACAGAGGGAAGAGAACACAGATATGAGGGATTTCAACAACTTTTTCCCTGAATTATCATTTAATTCTTACTTCTGTTCTGTGATAGCTGGTCCCATCATCCTCATTTCTCAGATGAGGAAATAGAGGTTAAAGAATTCTTCACCTCCCCAGTGACTTCTCTACTGAGGAGAGAGCAATGAGTAACAGAGAGGAACAGTGCTGCTTTGCTGTGGGGTCTTCCCATCTCCTTTCTCATGTCGCCTGGTCATGGCAGGTAAATGGGAGAGAAACCCACAGCCATGGCACTCCCATCACCCTGGTACCCCATGCAGGGAAAGCCAAGTGGCTACAGGTGGCCCAGATTAGTAGTAGGAGTAAATAATCTGATATCAAGTGCTTTCTTATAGCCTGTTAAACCATTGTTGAATCTATGTTTTCCAGCAAAAGTACATGCTTTTGAGCCATGGTTTTTCCAAGAAGTGCTGACATTAACGTATATGACTGTGTGTTTCATTCTTACACACAAACACACATGGCAATAGCAATCCATTAATAATTGAAGGAGATTTGAAAAAAAAAATCCAGATTCCATCCTACTGTCCAGTTTGATTTAAATGTGAATTCCAAAAACCTAACATCATAACTAGACTAAAATAATAACCTCTTGCTCTATGTAAACTTTGAACAGATGACACATTGAATACCTGTGACTCAGAAGTTTTTAATTTAAACAATATGTTGTAAATTCAGCTTCCTAGTAGGGCTTTGTGCCTCTACGGTGGTTTAAGGTGACTCACATCTTTCCCATAAATTATTTCAATTCAAACTCTAAAAAAATTCATTAAGTAGTGAAGGTAGGTGTTCGGTTTGTGTTACTTTAAATAAAGACAGTGAGGTTTGGGGAGGAAAATGCGGCCGGTAATTTTTCATGCTGAATTTAGAGTCCAGGTTAACATATTTTCTATTAAAGCATAATGTATAGATTAGATAATCTGATTGAAATTAAGATCAGGCAGTTTGCTCTTTAAGTATAATAGTTACAAGTTTTGTAGTTCACTAGAGGAATTATGTCACTAATAAAAATATAAATTGAAAAAAATGAATTTGTATCACATAAAATATTAAAAATGTAATTACTCTTTTCAGTCTCTATTGTTTTGGGAACCCATTTGCTGTCAATGGTGGATTTGCTTATACCAGGGGGTGCCCGTTTCCAGATTTTTCCCTCCTGTTTCCCTCTGAGAGCTTTGTGGTGGTGAATCATCGTGTCTTGCCCCTAGTAGACATCCCCTGTCATTGCACAATGTGGAGCTCTGGGGTTAATGAGCAAGCTCCACGTGCAAGGCTCTGCTGTAGGTGCTCCAGGTGTATTCACTCATTTTATGGCCACGCACAACAACCCTTTGAGGTAGGCACTATTATCATCATATTTTACAGGCAAGGGTCTTGGTTCAGGTTAATTAAGAAGCTGAAGTTACATGACCAGTTAGTGGCAGGGCTTGGTTAGAGCCCAGATGTTCTGGATCCCCATCTCTTGCCATTAACTTCAGTGCCACACACCCTGGCCAGTCACAGTGGGATGGTGAGCTGTTGTGTACACCCCCAAAGGCGCTGCACTTGCAGAATGACCTAGTTGCTCTTGTTCATTCTGAAAATAGTTTCAAAGTGAAACTGCTTGTTCTGAAACCATCTATATCGATTTTGATCATATAATTTAATTTTGTAATTTGTAAATATACAGGTTCAAATTAAGAAAGGCATTATCTTATTCAATTATGTCATGTTCAATAAAGAATACTCTGCCCAATTATCAAAGTAAAGAGAGAGAGGATGAATTAATTTGTCCAGTTTCCCAATGGGGCACAGTTGAGGAGTAAAACCTCAGCGGGCAGAGAGGGGCAATTAAGCTCCTGTGGCCACTGTGTTACAGGACATGACACTGTGCCTCCCTCCCTCAAGAAGCCTAGTGTCCAGCCGCTGAGAATCTAGGCATCTGAAGTTGAATAACACCGTGCGAGAGCAGGTGAGAGTGAAACAGTCTCTGAAGGAGAGCGGCACAGAACAGTGTGCTTAGCAATAAAGGCAGAGCCCATGGAGGCTGCAGCAGGCAGAGGCCTTCGTGAAGATGCAGGCTGCAAACTGGGCTTCTAAGGTCCATGAGTGCTAAGAGGAGGGTGAAGCCTGCCTGGCAGGGAGAGAAGCAAGGACAGAGGCGTGGATGGTTGGGGTAATGCATAGTGATTGGAAGATGTACAGAGATGGCTTCATAGAGAAAGGCAGGACCTAGGAGAGAAGTTCAAGGTAAGATTAAAGGGTAAACTGGAGCCCACTTCAGGAGCAACTTGAATAATAGACTGGGTGAATATTATTTTTTGAAGTTTAAGAGTAGAAAAAGAGGAGAACACAAATAGTTATTGCATACCTCCTATGAGACAGTCATGGTACTGAGTGTTAGAAATACAGTCTCATTTAATTTTCATAAATCATTAAACAGAGAGGTTTATTGCCATTTTACAAAAAAAGGAAACTGAGGTGGAAATATGAGAATGAATGTGCCCCCAGTTCTTGCCAATTGGTACGAGCCATACATTGCGAGCTCCACTTTTGCCTTTTTACACTGCTGGAAGTTGAGACACTTCATCTTTGACTTTGGGAAGATGTGTGTTGATTCAACAAGTACCTTGGAAATGTGACCAGACAAGAACCAACACATTTGGTAGCTGCATTCTAAACACATTTTCTAGGAATTTTGCTGATATACAATTTGAAAGAGGCCTTTGAAAATACGGAGTTGTTTCATTGCCTCTTACTTCTGTAAGAGTAGGGTGTTCCTCTGGCAGGCTTCCAAATGGAATGCATTTTAAATCACTGCCACTGGCTGACTGTCAATAATGTTTCAAGGAAAGGAAGTGGAGACCAAAATTCTACTCTGTAATTAGTTCAGATTCTTCTGACAACTTATCTTTCCATAATAAATCAGACAAAGCTGAAAGCATGATACATTTAATTATAATTGACTGTGTGAGTATTGTCACTCATTTGCATATATACCAAGTCCCATGGAATAATTTTTCTTACCTACTTGAGTGTTAAGAACGAGGAAGGATCAAATTATGGAAACATTTGCCTATAATTAAAAGGGAAGCTGCTCTTTGGGACCAGGTCTGCTATGTATGTAAGGTTAACTTTCACCGGGCACTTATCTCTATCACTGTACATTGTCCTCATAATTAGAAACAACCTGATTCTCTCAGGTTGGAGGGCTTGTGGAACATATGGAGTATTTCTAGCAGATCGAAGATAGAACCTACCCCTAACTGCTTAGTGAGGAAGTCAAGAAGTGACCCTGAGGTCACACCCTGGAGATACAAGTGCCCCGCTGGCCTTGGTGCTGATGGGTTCTCTTGCTCAGTTGGGCCATAGGGGATCCAGACTCCCTGTCTCTTCAGTCCCTGTACCACAGTCCAGTTCTGAGCAGGGCTGGTTCCCTGAGCATGGAGTTGTCAGGACCCGGGTCTCCAGGCATCTTCATACCTGGGGATGCAGAGAGCTGCTCCTGAGCGTTCTCCCAGGGGAGCAAGGGAAACTTCCCATGAAGCCAGTGGGAAACTTCGTTTTATACTTCATTGGCCCAGGTGCTACCAGGTCTCCAATCCAGATCTCAACACTGGCAATGAGAATGGACTAAATCTAGTTGTTTAGATTATCTGGGGGGACACACCTACAAAGGTGTGAGTTATTGAATCGATATTTGAAAATAAAAAATGCTCATCATCACTGGCCATCAGAGAAATGCAAATCAAAACCACAATGAGATACCATCTCACACCAGTTAGAATGGCGATCATTAAAAAGTCAGGAAACAACAGGTGCTGGAGAGGATGTGGAGAAATAGGAACACTTTTACACTGTTGGTGGGATTGTAAACTAGTTCAACCATTATGGAAAACAGTATGGCGATTCCTGAAGGATCTAGAACTAGATGTACCATATGACCCAGCCATCCCATTACTGGGGATATACCCAAAGGATTATAAATTATGCTGCTATAAAGACACATGCACACGTATGTTTATTGCAGCACTATTCACAATAGCAAAGACTTGGAATCAACCCAAATGTCCATCAGTGACAGATTGGATTAAGAAAATGTGGCACATATACACCATGGAATACTATGCAGCCATAAAAAAGGATGAGTTTGCGTCCTTTGTAGGGACATGGATGCAGCTGGAAACCATCATTGTTAGCAAACTATCACAAGAACAGAAAACCAAACACCGCATGTTCTCACTCATAGGTGGGAACTGAACAACGAGATCACTTGGACTCAGGAAGGGGAACATCACACACCGGGGCCTATCATGGGGAGGGGGGAGGGGGGAGGGATTGCATTGGGAGTTATACCTGATGTAAATGACGAGTTGATGGGTGCAGCAGACTAACATGGCACAAGTATACATATGTAACAAACCTGCATGTTATGCACATGTACCCTACAACTTAAAGTATAATAATAATAAATAAATTTAAAAAAAGAAAAAAAAAAAAAAAAAATAACATCTGGAGCAAAATAAGGGCTATAGAAGGGATTGCTAAATGAGCAAATGCTCAATAATAAATAATGAATGTGTGGATAGAACCTGCTTCTGTTTAATTACCTGAATGTAGGGACCACTTGAATAAAATTACAGTTCTGTTAGGAGGAACTACTTAAGAAATAGGTAGGTACTCAGTAGGCAATAAATTGCATATATATTCATGTGCCTGTCTCTATATGCATGTGACTGAGTTATTAAAGAGAGAAGAAACTAACTAGTGCTATTTATTTAATTGCTTTTGGTGGTGGGGATGTTAGGGGAGCCAGAGCTTCATTATGAAAGAATAAAGCAGCACCACCCCTAGCTCCTACCTTTTGATTTAATGGCTCTCTTTCTGGTTGTGAAGGCCTGGGCTTTGAGGGTCAGTTGTGGGGAAAAATAGTTTCTGTGCTTCCAGCTCACCGGAGGCCATTGTCCTGAGTTTTCTAGAACTGAGATGGCTGCTTAGAGTTGAGGCAGCAGAAGTGACTGACTCAGGATAGGAGAGGAGCCTGTCTCTGAACTTAGGGCATGAGAAGAATGGGAGATTCTGAAAGTTCTGGGATGCATTGAGTTGATGTGCACTGTGATTGAGGGCACAAAATCAGGAGGCTGAACTCAAAGGGGTTTGATAAAAACCCATGGTTGCCACAGAGAAGGGAAACCCATGATTCTAACAGAGCACTCAGGCTCCATCTGTGTCTGCAGCTCTAAGAGGACATTGTGAACTTAGTTGAGATCATTTGCCAAGGCTGGCTTATGGCAGCACAGACCAGCAGGGATCCTGTACAACCTGCACAGGGAGGGAGCAGTGAGCAGAGAACAGGAATAGTGATTGAGGTTGAATTTCCCAATTCCTAGGCAGGTGAGGGTCAGAGCAGATTTAACTTAAGCAGAGAAAAGCAACTTTTGCCACAGCAAGTGTTGCAAGACAAAACGCACATGTAACTGATTTTATTCTTAATCCAGAAGACTCACGCCCAGTGCTAGAAATGACAGTGTTCCATGATCGGTTAGGTGCACTCCCAACACTCATCTTCTGACCATCAAATTAACACTAATGGCACCATACTTTAGAAATAACTGTATTCCTTTTTTGATATGGTTTGGCTGTATCCCTACCCAAATATCATCTTGAATTGTAACTCCCACAATTCCTATGTGTCCTGAGAGGACCTGGTGGGAGGTGATTGAATTATGGGGGTGAGTCTTTCCTGTGCTGTTCTCTTGATGGTGAGTGAGTCTCATAAGATCTGATGGTTTTAAAAACGGGAGATGTTCTGCACAAGCTCTTTCTCTTTGCCTCCTGCCATCCATGTAAGATGTGACTTGCTCCTCCTTGCCTTCTGCCATGATTATGAAGCCTCCCCAGCCATGTGGAACTGTTTATTTTGTAAATTGCCCAGTCTTGGGTATGTTTTTATCAGCAGTGTGAAAATGGAATAATACACTTTTAAAGTAGTACCTAATCTTATTTAGCTTCCCAAACAACATTTAAGGAGGAATAGGGCAAAAATTATTATACCTATTTTAAGGAGGAGAAAACTGAAACTCTGAGTGATTTATGCCATTGGCAGTAGTGAGATTTGAGCATGGATGATTGAATTCCAAGGTTAGTGGTCTTTCTCACTGGCCTATCTACCTCTGTCATATTGTTTTTCCAATTCTATTATAAAATAATAACTGCAGGAATCAAGCTTGGATATCCATTTTTTATTACTTGTGTGAGTATAATGAATGAATGGCTTTGTTGCTAATGACTCCCCAGATGGGCCCCTATCAACCTCTAATAATTGAAATTTACATTTATTGTTGATGAAATCTAGGTGCTTTCAATACAATGATTGCTTGAGGGACAAAAGAAAAGCTGACCTCTCTTACCACACAATCTGTTTTTATGGCTGTTTTCTTCGTAGCTTCCAGCTCTCTATGCACCTTTTATTTTATCTGAGTAATATTCATTTCAATGAATGGTTCATTTATTATAGTATAAAATATTAGATGCTTCTTTCTAGAAGCGACGTTGTCTTACGTTTTCATAGATTTATTAGTATGAGTATAAATTGCTCTGGAATATATTTTGAACATCTTTTTCTTCATCGTTTGCATAAGATGCCAGTAATTTATTCTCTTACATATAACAAAATGACAAAAGTATTTTTAAAAATTATCATTCCATGATAATGTGTCATTCAGTGGCCTGTTATAGGAATGTCTAATAATTTACAGAAAGGCATCCAGGGTAGATGAAACAAGAAATTAAGTAAAATAAGATTAAACAATTCTCCCACCTCCAACACACACACGCACATCAAAGCTGGTCACTCTGCGGACACAGACAGTTGCAAAGGCTTTTTCTCTAATTGGAAGAATCAGGAATTTAGTCCCATGCCTTGGGACTGTAGAAGAAATGATCTTGTCGTGAGGTGTGGCTTGCTTTGTAAGATTATTATATGTTGCCCTAAAGTAATAGTAGTTTCAAACACTTGTCAGTATATCTAGGCAATGTCCAAGACATCTAAGCTGATAAACTTGCTCCTGAAACAAGAAAATCGTTTAAAATTCCCACTATTTATTATGCATCAGCATAAAAATTTCTTTCTGGAATATGTGGTGAAGAGAGAGTAGGATGCAATTAAGCAGTGGATTTGGGGATAGGATGGGTCCACCCTAGATCATGTGTTTTCTTTTCCTGGGGTCTCAGTGCTAGTGTTTCCTTTCTGTGAATTTCCTGACACTTGTCTGCGTCTGGTATATTTTAGTGCCCTGAGAGTTCACATAACTTATCTCAAATTAAGTGACTTAATTGGTAAGGTGAAGGATTCTGGTGGCTTTAATTACCAATTACAGGATAATGATAGGTTTAAAATTATATTATAGGTTAGAGATATAAAATTATATTTATATAACTATAGATATAGGATCATATTTCCAGCTTAGATACCTTTACTGAAATATAGACAGAAATATTCAACCATCAACTGGATATCTTTACCCAGATGTACTACAGGCACCTCAGTCTCAACATGTCCACAGTGTATCTAGTCACTTACCCACCCAAATAATTCTTCCTTTCATAAGCCCCGCCTGGGATCATAGCATGTCCATTCACCTTGTCTTCCAAGTCTTAAGACAGGAATTTCCAGGAATTTTTGATTCTTCCCCTTTCTTAATACGCATGCCCAGTGTCTGAGGCCAGTGCATTCTACTCTTCTGACCCTTCAGCTACCCTGTCTCATCTTAGTTCACACTGTCATTGTCTCCCACTAGGACGATTGCAATGAGCCCCCAACTGTTGCACCTGCTTCTAGTCTCCTTCTCTGTCACTCTACCCTGACAATGAGTATCTAAAACTCATTCCTTATCATTCTACTCTCCTGTTAAAAACATTTCTCTTAATGTTCAATTAAGTTTCTCTTAACATTCAATTAAGTAAAATTTTAGTTTAGGATGAGATGTAAAATCCTTTTATGATCTAGTCTAAGCCAACCTCCACAGTGTAATCACTGTTCTCCTCCATAAACTCCCTTCAGAATTTCCTCTACACTATGCCCAAAGTTTTTAATTGAGATACAATTTACATACCATAAAATCGATCACTGTAAAGTGTACATATCAGCTATTTTTAGCACATTCACAAGGTTGTGCTACCATCAGTACAATTTTTTTTTAGAAAAATTTCATCACTCTGCCTTCAAAACAAGCCATGCTCATTAGCAGTCACTCCCTATTTCCCCCTCCTTTCACCCCTGGCAATGACTAACCTACTCTGTCTTTATAGATTTGTCCATTCTGGTGACTTCACAGAAGTGGAGTCATACAATTTGTGGCCTTGTATACCTGACTTCTTTCACTGAGTGTAATATTTTCAAGGTTTCTTCAGGTAGCATGTATCAGTACATCATTCATGTTTACAGCTGAGTAATATTCCATTGCATCAATAGAACACATTAAAAGGTGTTTTATTCTTCAGTTGCTGAACATGTGAGTTGTTTTCTTCTTTTGACTATTACAGTATTACTATTATGCTCTTCCATGTACATGTTTTTGTCTGAACATATGTTTTCTATTTCTTTGGGTGTATACTTAAGAATGGAATTTTGGGGTCACATAGTAACTCCATGTTTAAGGTTTTGAGGAACTGCCAAATTGTGTTCCATACAGGCTGCATTACTTTGCATTCAGCAATGTAGCCAGCAACATATGAGCATTCTGATTTCTCCACATCCTTCCAAACACTTATTATTTTTCATGTGAAAAACTATTATAGCCCTCCTAGTGGATGTGAGATGGCATCTTGTTACAGTGTTGATTTGAATTTCCCTAATGACTAATAATGCTGAGCATCTTTCATGAGCCAGCTTTGTATCTTCTTTGGAGACATGTCTATTCAAACCTTTTACCCATTTTAAAGTGTTTAAATAAATTTTGTGAATAGACCTTAGTTTTTGTAACAATTTTATGTTGACAGAAAAATTGAGCAGCTAACAGAGTTTCTAAATACAATTCCCCTACCCATTCTTGCACACAGTATCTCCTATTATAAACATCTTGCTTTAGTACAGTACATTTTGCATCCAATATTATAAATTATTAACTAAAAGCTATTATGTATTCAGATTTCTTTAGTTTTTACCTTTTTTTTGTCTTTTCCGAGATATAGGACATCGTGTTACATTTAATGGTTATGTCTCGTTTAGCTTCTCTTGGGTGTGATATTTTCTCAGATTTTCTTTGTATTTGATGACATTGACAGTTTTGAGGAATACTGCTCATGCATATTATGGGATATCCCTCTATATTAGAATTTATCTGATGATTTTCTTATGGTTAGATTGGGATTATGGGCTTTGGGGAGGAAGTGAAACACCATTTTTATTGTATCAAGGGTCCATGCTTTAAACGTGACTTATAACTGTTGATACTTGCCTTGATCACCAGGCCAATGTAGTGTTTATAAGGTTTCTCCTTTGTAAAGTTACTCTATTTATTCTGTCTTTCCATATGGCAGTCTTTGGAAGGAAGTCACTGTTTGCAGCTCAGACTTAATGACTGTAGAGTCATGGTTCCCCTCCTTCAGACTGGAGTATGTAAATAATTTATCTGAAGCTCCGTATGAGAGATCTGCATCTTCTCTCTATTAATCTGGAATATTAGATTGTAGTTTTCTTTTCTTGTAATGTCCTTTGTTCTGATGTCAGAGTGATATTGGCTTTGAAGAATGAGGTAGAAAATGTCCCTTCTGGTTTTTTTGTTAGATTTTATGATGGATTTGTGTTAATTTTTCTTAAATATTTGATAGAATTCAGCAGTGAGGTTATCTGGTCCAGCATGCATCTTTTCTTTGTTTCTTGGTTAGTCTAGCTAAAAGTTCGTCATTTTAATTTTTTTTCAAAGAACGAAATACACTTTAGGGTTTGTTGATTTTCCCCTGTTTTTTAGTTCTCTACGTGGTTAATTTCTGCTCTAATTTTTATTACTTTCTCTTTTTTGACTTTCTTTCAGTTTAGTTTGCTTATTATTTCTAATTTCTTTCTTTCCTATTCTGTTACTATAGAGGCAGGGTTGTGCTCAGTCACCTAGGCTGGAGGGCAATGGCATAATCATAGCTCATTGCAACCTCCACCTCCTGAGCTCAAGTGATCCTCCCACCTCAGCCTCCTGAGCAGCTAGGACTACAGGCATAAGCCATCACACTTGCTATTTTTTTTTATTTTTTAATTTTTTTTTTGTAGAGACTGGACCTCACTATGTTGACTAGGCTGGTCTGGAAATCCAGGCTTCAAGTGAACCTCCGGCTTTGTCCTCCCAAAGTGCTGGGAATACAGGCATGAACCATCTCATGTGGGCTTCTAGTTTCTTAAGATGGAAGATTAGGTTGTTGATTTGAGATCCTTCTTTTTTTAGTGTAGGTGTTTACAGCCATAATTTTTCCTATGAACACTGCCTTTGCTGAATTTTATAAGTTCCATTATGTTGTTTTCTTCATTGTCATTCATCTCAAAGTATTTTCTAATTCCAATTGTGGGAAAAGACAGTCTTTTCAAAAAATGGGGTGTTGAGAAAACTGGATATTCACATGCAAAAAAAAAAAATGAACTTAGACCCTTATACTGTGTACAAAAATAACTCACAATGGATAAAAAGACTTAAACATAATTTTGTAATTTCTTCTTTGACCCATTTATTATTAGGAGCATCTTGTATAGTTTCCGCATACATATACTTTTCCAAAACCTCCTTTTGTTATTGACTTTTAATTTTAAGCCAATGTGATCAGAAAACATCCTATATATGATTTTAATTTTTTAAAAGTGTGATTTCAATCATTCTAAATGTGTTGACTCTTGTTCATGAAACAACATTACCTCTTCTGTAGGCTGCTCCGTGCACACTTGAGTATGTTGGGTGAGTGTTCTATGGATGTTTATTATACTTCGTTGGTTTGTGGTGTTGCCCAAGTCTCCAATTTTCATCATG
Source organism: Papio anubis (assembly GCF_008728515.1). Classification (NCBI taxonomy): domain Eukaryota; kingdom Metazoa; phylum Chordata; class Mammalia; order Primates; family Cercopithecidae; genus Papio; species Papio anubis. Next base: position 7,983,100 of record NC_044980.1, read on the forward strand.
ATCTTCTGTCTAGTGGTTCTATGCAAGATTGAAAGTAGAATATTGAAGGATGAGAGAAAATACCTATGGAAGGAATTATCGTGCAAAAGTCTCTACGTCCAGCCCCAGGGCTGAGATTCAAACCTTGCTGAGGAGAATACACCCGTGGGCCACAGTCCAACTCTCCCAAAATAACAAGTAACAACAGCAACAAACCACTGTTCACTAACAGTGAAGTGTGTTGAGGTGCCGTGGGACATGGTTGGCCAGTAGGAAACTAACTCCAGAGGTACATATGAAATTCACTAGAGGTGGTATGCCTCGGCTAGCCAGGCTGTGAGAAGAAGATGAAACCCTTCCTCTTGCAGTGACTCTTCGGTGTCCTTAAATATCATGTCAGCTGGCAAATAATAAATGTTCACAGGTACAGGTCTAGCATCACCAGGAAGGGCAAAAAAAATGTAGCTTTCAGCCAAGGGGCAATAAATTGTTACATGATACAGACTGTTCCTTTAGCCTCTCAGCTTCCAGTGTACCCTTCTACACATTTTTGAGCTTCTGTACAATAATGGGACTCTGTGTTTCCACCTAAAAAGGGGAAGCCATCCTCCATATAACTGAATAAGCTATTGTTTTTTTCCTATCAGGAAGATGCACACAGTTGTAACACTCTGTTAGACTCCTTTCTTGGCTGTATTAATTACTGATCAAATTCAGTTATGGTAGCATTAAATATTCTATTACCTAAAGACTACGTAAAGTTCTTTTCAAACAACTTGCACATAAAATAAAAATGAAGAGAGAAGGAAATTGTTTATTAAATATAAATAATATAAATATGTAAATAAACTATAATCCTCAGTTTTGAAATTGGTAACAAGGCTATAGTTGATATCTCTTTTTTCTCTTTTACTAATCATTTCACCTTTCCTTCATCCATAACCAAAGCTGGTCAAGGCTCCCTTTCTAGTGGAGTGGCCCAAATCCTCATCCCTGTATGGTATTGATACTCAAAAAATCCATTTTCATTACAGTAGTTGTATTTTATTACAAATAATATAAATATGCAAATAAACTATAATGCTCAGTTTTGAAATTGGTAACATGGCTGTAGTTTATATTTGGGTTTTTTTGTATTTTTTTTTTTTTGGTCTCTTTTACTAATCATTTCACATTCCCTTTTCCTTCAGCCATAACCAAAGCTGGTCAGGGTTCCTTTTCTAGTGGAGTGGCCCAAATCCTGTATAGTATTGATACTTGAAAATTCTATTTTGATTACTACAGTTTTTATTAACTGTTAGTGTTGAGAATGGGGAGTACTAAGCATCAGCCCTGAGAACAATTACGGGTTGTAGACATAGACTTCCTTACCCTCCATTGGTAGCAGTAATGGATTTTTTTCCTCAATAATAAGAATCAATTCCTCCACCAGGCAGAGCAACTTCATTTTCTCTCTGTTGGAATAAAAAGGCCAAAATGTCCAGATAGCAGTCTCATTTTCCAATGCAGTGAATTCTCACCCTTTAGGAAACAGGACCTCAAAACCAGTAGATCTCTGGGCCAAAAAGCAAAGCTTTTGCAAGCTGGCTATTAGGAATAATTTTGAGAGGAGATGCACCACCTTCTACACCTTGATGCTTAGACTCATGTATTCTGCCTCTGGAAGGAGAGAATATCATATAGTGATCTCCAATTCAAAAACTATACTTCATCTTATAAAACAGAATGTCATTCTCTTTGGGCATTCTGCTCAAACTGGTACCATGACTGAGTCCCTAGTAAACCATCCCACTGTGCAATTAGACCATCTGCTTCCAGGAAATGTGATAAGACCAGTTAATTCTATGCACATCAGCCCATTGCTGTACTTATTGCTGTGAAGTGAGTTCCAGATCAGAAGCATTATTGTGCAGAATACCATGCTGATGGATAAGAATTCTGTAAGTCTATGCATGGTGCTGCTGACAAGGAAAATTGATATTCAGTATGTGGCTATTTCAGTGAGGATGTTTATATTATTACTCATATATACATGTTTTTATAAATATGAAATTGAATACTCTTTAACTTATTTTTCCTTTCTTAGCATTCTACGTAACTTTGTTCCATGCAACAAATTGTTGCATATTCTTCATCATATTGAGTGGTTCCAAAGTTTGCATGTCAGGAATGTCCAGTTTTTGCTTGTGGGAAGTTAGGTGAATTCCGAGTGTTTCATTACAAACAAGGCTGTGATGACGATCTTTGTAAGTCTGTCTTAAGACATTTCCCATAATTGAAGTTACAGGGCTGATGTCTGGCACATTCTTGAGGCTTTTGATTTGATGGTTAAATTATTCTTTGGAAACATTATTCCAGTTTATATTTCCATCTCATTTCCAAATACCTTCACCAGTGCTAGGGGAAAATTATCTGTTTTTTTAAAAAAGTCTTTGTCGGTTTTAGAAGTGAAGTCATTCTGGAATTGTGAAAGATGCCGAGAACTTGTATGTATTTAATTCGGAGAAGGAGTGGTCCATCTGCATGAATGGTGGGAGACATCTCAACCAAGAGATCACAGGAAATAGTTATTGGGCAGTGACATGGCTATGTGAAATAATGATGTAGTTGGCAGCCATTGCATTGAAAAGTTTCCTCTGTGTTAGTGATAGAGCATCTGTCTTTTCTTCAAGGGCCTCCAGTTATTTGTGGAAGTCCATAGAGGGAACTCTGTGTGTCCTCGTAAACGTACAAGTCTGCCTCTTTTCCCTTCTCTCTGGGTAATTTCTCAGGGGCCTATGAGCTCTGCCTGCAAAGTCTCTGGAAAACCCTCTTGCTTCCCATGCCTCCTGAGAACACTGAAGACCCAGAGTAGGTCTTAGAGCTTCTGGGCATCTAGGTTGAAGGCTGGGGCTGTGTAGAGGCTCAGAGGGAAAAGGGGCTGCCTCCAATTCTCAGAGAGAACTTTGGGTGGCATGGTTGTGCTTTAGCTACTGACTTTCGAGTGTTACCAGCATACTATGCAGAACCATTTGTAAACCAGGCTTGAGTCTGTACTTTCTCAGTCAATTGCTCCTAAGGAATTTCCCAAGAAGCCATAGGAATAAATTGAGGGAAAGGAAGCAGGGCACCAGAGTCAGTGATGAAGGATTTGGAGCCACCTGCTCATGGGACAAAACTTATTGTGAAAGTTTTTACGGAAAAGTATCATAACCCATTGATGAAAATTATACAGAATATTCTACAGTGTAACAGAGAAAAAAATTTCATGGTCAATTAAAAAATGAGATAAAGTAGCCTACACAAACCAATTCTTCTCTTCAAAAATTAATTACCTAAATACACCCAGTAATTAAATAGAAAATATTATACTTATTTAATTAATCTGAATCTAGATGAATCATGTAAAAATGAAACATTACTTACATCGAATAAAAGGTTCATTAAGTTCAAAGCTTATCTTTAATGGTTAAACCAATCAAAGAAAAAACTTCAAGGGAAGAAAAGAAATAACATACCTCTTCTCATATATAAAGCAGATTCTTTTTTTTTTTTTTTTTTGAGACGGAGTCTCGCTTTTTATGCTGTCCCATGGGTACTGACAGTGCTGTGACCTGGGAACATTTGGAGGACGGGCTGAATCAGAAAGGGGCAAAGGACTGTTGCATATCAAAGGACTGTTTGAAGAGCAATTTAGGATATAACGCTCATCTCATTTTATTGACTTCCCAGGCAACAAGTGCCCTTCAGCACCAGGTCACAGAAAAAAGAAACAGTTCATCTAGATATCTTCCTAAGTTAGAGAATCATCCACAGCAATTTTTAGCAACAATTATCCTGGAAGACAGAAATTTACAAGCACTGAATTAGGAAGCAAATGTGACTCTGGTTGAAACTGGAATGAAAACAAACAACAACAACAACAAATAAAAGAAACAATAGGGACAGAAAATAAAAAATACAGGGAATCTCAGGTTGGAGAATTGTTCTCTTGACTTCTTTTCATATGATTATATTTTTGTTGGGGAAGCAAGGTGATGGGATGAATCTGTTCTTTCTAATGTAGGCTATCAGAGGCTGAATTTGTCTACTATCTCTAGTTCAAGAAGTCTGTGGCAGAATTCTCATTTTGTGTACATGAAATAGACCTAGTACTGATGGTTTCCTGACAAGGAATGTCCACGTCTCCCATGGGTACCTTTTTAAGGATGAGATCTTGTGACCCATTCTTGTTTCCTTGTTCTCCCCTTGTTTGGTAAAGAAGTGGCATCTGCATTGTCCTATGGCTGAGAGTTTCTGGTTTTGTAAATGGCCTAGGATGCATTCAACTACCGACCACTTCTTACCTTCATTACATTATCTTCACATTTTTGTATCAATCTCAGCAAGAATACATAGCTGACTTTCTCCTGGATCTGATGTAATTGGTTATTAGCATTTTTGTTCTCTCTTGAATGTGCTTTTTCTTTTACTGATGTTTAATCTTCACTGCCATTGCATTTGTCCTGAGTTTCTCTCATCTTGTGTAAAAACACTATCTAAAGTCTTAAAGTACACACAACTATATTTAAGACTGCTATTACCAACGTGATTGTTTTTCTGTAGGTTAAATTACTGGGTTTTTAAAGCAATTAACTTGACCTGAATCTTCAGCCTCAAAAGCTGTACGTGTGCTATTAATATGTCCATCATCTTGTTCCAGGATAGAAGGTACTTCATGTACTGAAGTCTCATTCAGGGTCCATTAACTCAGAGTTCACTGGAGTCAGGCGTGCTGTGCTGAATGTTCCCCTGACAACCTCTGTAAGAAAAGGAGGCCCTGAAAAGTAATAACAATGCAAATAAAGAGCATTTTCTCCAAGTTAATAATAACACCAAACCTATATTGTCCTGGCTTTGCTTTTTAATAGTGTCTCAAATTCCAATGTGAAAGTGTGACACAAAATAAGATATAAGTACCTAAGAGGAATAAAGGCCAAATGTTTACAAAGAATTCCTTATATTCTAGGGATCATTCTAGGCTCAGTTTAGGCTGCCATAACAAAATACGTAGGCTGGGGGCTTAAGCAACGGAAGTGTATTCTTCCCAGTTCTGGAGGCTGGAAGTTCAGGGTCAGAGTGCTGGTAGGGCTGCTCCTGGTGAGGGCTCTGCTCCTGCCTTGCCAGTGCAGCCTTCTCGCTATGTTTCCATATAGAGGAAGGAGGGAGGTTTGGTCTTTCTGTCTCATCTCCAATCCCATTATCATTAACTCATCACATCTTCTCTTTATAAATCCCATCGTGGGGGTGCCTACCCTCATGAACTCACCTAACCCTTGTCCCTCCCACGGACCCTACCTCTAATACCATCACTTTGGGGGTTAGGGCTTCAATGTATGAATTTTGGGAATGCACAATTCAGTCCACAGCATCTTGGCTTCCCTCTAAGGAAGGAGATCTTGGTAAAGCGTACCTCTGAGTAGTTGCCCCAGAGGCTCACAAAATGATGTAGAGTGTGCCAGGCAGAGAACACAGAATAAGCAAAGCCTGCAGGAAAAGCACATTATGATGTGCCCATTAGCACAGCAGAGGCCCAGGACTGAGCCAGTGGTCCCAAAGAGGGGCATTCAGAGTGGGGTATCTGGAAAAATTGTCAGAAGCTGAAGCTGAAGGGAGGGTGGACTTTGAGTTAATACTGAAATGAGTTAAGATTTTGGGGGACTGTTGGGAAGGCATGATTGGTTTTGAAATGTGAAAAGACATGAGATTTGGGAGAGGCCAGGGACAGATGATACGGCTTGGCTCTGTGTCCTCACCCAAATCTCATCTTGAATTGTAATCCTCTTTTGAGAAAGGAACCTGTAATCCCCATGGGTTGAGAGAGGGATATGATTGGATCATGGGTGCAGTTTCCCCATGTTGTTCTCATGATAGTGAGTGAGTTCTCACAAGATCTGGTGGTTTTATGTGTTTGGAAGTTCCCCCTTCATTCTTCTCTCTCCTGCTGCCTTGTGAAAAAGGTGCTTGCTGCCCCTTCGCCTTCTGCCATGATTGTAAGGTTTGGAGGCCTCCCTAGCCATGTGGAACTGTGAGTCAATTAAAACTCTTTCCTTTATAAATTACCCAGTCTTGGATATTTCTTTATAGCAGATTGAAATGAACTAATATAGCATGGAGTGGAGGGAGTGCAATAGAGTTGGGATGGGCAAGAGAAATAGGATAAATTTTGAACCTGCCAAGCTTGAGGGCCCTGTGAAACCTGTAGGGGAGATGTCAATAGACAGCTAGCCATGTGTCCCTGCAGCAGGTATACTAGTTAAAGTGACTCCAGCTGCTGTAGCAGATAAACATGTATGTACACTTAAAGCAGAGCAGAACCAAAGCAAAATCCTGTGTATATAATATCTCAAACCTAAGTAGAAGGCGATTACTGCTTACATACATAAATCCCAGGGTCAGTGTTCCTGGCTGGCAGGTTTTCCTTTGAGCAGTGATTTAGGAGCCCAGCCCCCCTTTTCCTTGTGCCTTCATCATCTTGAACATGTGGCTTCCAGGATCCCCATGCATGGTCATGGGGAGGAAACAATGTACAAAATTGATTGAGAGAGGATGGATTGGGTCATTTCTGCAAGTATCAGATATCACATAGACTCACTTGCCATTGGCTGAAATTTAGCCTTATGGCCACACCTAACTGCAAAAGAAGCTAAGGAAGGAGTACCTAGAAACTGTGTTTATCAATCTCCATATCTCAGGGCCCTATACTTAGTATCTGTGCAATAAAGTTAGGTATTATCGTTAGATGAGCGATTTAGCCTTAGGTGAAATGTATGAGAATACAGCATTATGTGGAAGTTGGAGAGAAAAGTCCCAAAGCCAGAGAAGACAGTGCATAAAATTCTGGGAACTATTTAAATGAGGCTTTAGAAGTGGCCTGGCACAGTGGTTCATGCTTGTGATCTCAGCACTTTGGGAGGCCAAGGAGGGCGGATCACAAGATCAGGAGTTTGAGACCAGTCTGGCCAACATGGTGAAACCCAGTCTTTACTAAAGATACAACATTTAGCCCAGCATGGTGGTTCGTGCTTGTAATCCCAGGTACTCGGGGCCTGAGGCAGGAGAATTGCATGAACCTGGGCGGCGGAGGTGGCAGTGAGCCAAGATCACACCCCTGCACTCCAGCCTGAGTGACAGGGCAAGACTCTGCCTCAAAAACAAAAACAAACAAACAACAACAACAACAACAAAAGCTTTAGAAGTAGCAATGGAGTATTCATCATCACTGCCATATGTCACAGGATAAATAAAGCTGATAAACATAATGCTGAGGAAAACAAATTTGATAAAAGGGTACATGTTGCATGATACCATTCATATAACATCCACAATCAGATCGAATTACCCTGAAGCGCTTGTAGCTAAGACAGAAGTTAACTTTATTTGGCAACGTGATTGGTGTGAGGGAGGAGAGGGCTGGAAGGCAGCACTTTAACATTTTTTAATCTTGATCCAGATACTGGTTTTATAAGTGTATTCATTTTGTTAAAATTTATTGAGGTGAGCACTCCTGATTTGTGTAAATTTTGTACATTGCATTTAAATAAAGCATATACTTTAAAATAAAGTTTATACTTCAAATTTTTCACACACATACTCTCATATAGAAATTAATTAATACCTAACTCTCCCTAATGAGGAATTATTGACCTTTATTTCATTTTCTCAATTTATATATTCCGATCCTTTTATACATTGCTTACTGCTCTACCCTTAAAGTAGGAATTATTTTATTTCAAAGGTAAATCTTTCTAGGAGATTATTTTTAGATAACTGAATCCAATTGCTTTGGATATTTTGATGTCCAAGGCAAGCATTTTATAGTTTGGACTCATTAAAATAACTTACTGTATTAATGGTCTTGAAAATTATTTTCAAACAGTACTTTTGTTGTCTGTGGTGGAGACAGCTCTCAGGCCACCAAAGACTCATGCCTCTTTTCCATAATATAGCTGTTTTTGCTGGCCACTTTTTATCTAGATGTAGCCACATGACTGACTTCTAGCCAACTAGATGTGGACAGATGTGATTGATGCTGCTTCCAGGCCTGATCCTCAAAGCCCACCAGACATACCCACCACTCTGTCTCTCCCTCAACCAGCTGAGAGGTCACCAGGATGTGGGTAACTTGAGGATCCAGGCGGTACACAGGTTGAGCTTCCCATGGTATGGGGCCGTGAATGGGCCCACAGAAATGAACCTGCTCGTTGTACTTTATAGGAGCAAGAAATAATTTTCTATTATATCGAGTCACTGAGATTTTAGGTACATCTGTTCCTCCCCTAAACATCGTACTTGTTTTCCTTGTAATAGCTGTCAATTGCTCGCTTAGAAAATTGAGTCTTGTTTCTTTGTAGGACCTTCACAGTGTACACAGCCCAGGACTTCAACACTCTACCATGCACCATCTAAGCAGTCTATCCCTGAATCAGTCATTATATTATTAATTTATATTAACATTAGCCAGCCCTCTTAGTTAAAAGTTCTTTATTATCTTGCCTTATAAGGAGAACAAAGAAACCCACTTACATGGAGAGAGCCTGGCAGTGGTTCAGATTTTGGTCTTCTTTAATTTGCTGCTGCTTCGCATATTTCTTTTGAATGGAGCATTAGGTAAAGGTGAAAGATTGATGGGTGTCAATGCTTAAAAAGAGAACTAGCTTCCAAGTTGTTCTATGATCCATAGTGTTCTATGATCCACAGTGGTCCTGATAATTAGAAATCTACCGGTACCTACAGCCTCCATGTGGGATGCCTGGGTTAAGTGGTGTTTTCTGCCATGAGATAGTATGTGGCTGTCATAAATAAAGACAAATACAGCATGCTCAGGGCCGTGGTGTTTGAAGATTCAGCAGGAGGTTGCTTTGCCTTTCAAGAAAACTCCGGGACTGGGTGATGGGGACTTCCATTGATGGTAAATTGCTTTATTTCCCTTCTCATTAAATTGAATCCCACAGGACCAGTGAGCTCTGTGATGAAACAAAGCCTGCTTGTCCCTTACTCTAATTTATTTTAGATCTAATTTAAAGAGGAAAGTTTTTTCCAGGACAATAAAATATTTCCAGACCTAAGTTTGCATTCTCTCAATCAGTATCTCTAACAAAATGAATTCTATCAAGCACAGTTTTGTGCTCATTCATTGAGAGAAGCATGCATAGAGGGAACTGCACTAATAAGTGTGCAGCTCAAGTGAGTCTATATATTCACATGCATATGTCCCAATAGAACATTTCCAGCACCCTGAGGGCACCTGAGTGTTCCTGTCCACTCAGTATCCCTCCTGCATGCAGCTGCTGTTTTGACTTCTATTATTCTAGATAAGTCTAACCCAGTTTCTCAATATTCGTTCAATACTCATCTAACTTTTGCCTATATCTCTCTGCTCTGGGTTTTAGAAAAATAGCTCTAAGTAGTGTTTACTTATTATTCAGTTGTTAAAAGCTGTTTTATTCTTTTGGGTTTTCCTTTAGGTTTTATACCTGGTACTACATATGTTGCCATTTTTAAAGTAAAATATTTAGAATTGAGGAACTTTTGAAAAGATGAGTCTGCAAGGGCAGCATAAAGTATTAGCAAAATAAGGACAAAGTGTGTGTCACTCATTCGAAGCCCACAGTGTTCCAGGCTGCCAGGGCCTCTGACAGGGAAGGTGCTGAGTCTACCAACCCTGACTCACCAGTCTTAGCATAACCTGGAGCCGAAGTGAGCCACAGAGCAATAGTGGCGATCCTTTATGATCCTCAGTCTGTCACTGAATCCTGAATTCTGGAATCATCTTTGAAAACGGTCATAATTTCTACAGCCTCATAGCTAAAATAAGGCTGTATGTGGGTCCATACATTCACCTGTAACCTCTATTGACTGCTTTTTAGCTTTCTAAAAGTCTTGAGACAAAGCAGAGTAAGTTGTCCAGTTTGTTGCTTCTCTTTCAAAATCATTTTGGATATTCTAGCTTATAAGCATTTCCACATACATTTTAGAAATATCTTGTTCAGTTTCCTTAGAAACTTGTTAGATTTAATGTGGAATTACCTTAAATGGATCACTTTGAGGAGACCTCACCTCTTGACAATATTGAGCTTTCTAATCCAATAACAAAATACATGTTTTCATTTATATAAATCTTTTATAATTTCTCTCAGGAATGATTCATACTTTTCATCATATAGGGCTTGAATATCAAATTCAAGGCTTTTATTAAATTTGTCTCTGGTTATCTCCTGGTTTGGCATAATCATGAATTTCTAAAATTTTATTTTTCAAATGTTTATTTGCATATAAAAGTCATTCTATTTTTGTATGTTGACTTTGTTCCCTGTAACCTTGCAAACATAACTTATTAGTTCTGCTATTTTTATGTAATTTTTTAAGGATATTCTGCGTAACACATTCCTGTCTCTGAATAAGAATAATCCTGTTTCCTCATTTCTATTCTGTATTTTAAAAATTTCTTTCCCTTGCCTTATTTCAATGGTTGAGATCTCCAGTATAAGGCTTAACAGAACTGGTGAGAGCAGAAATACTTGACCTTTTCTTAAACTGAGAGAGGAAGTTTTTATTCTTTCAAATTCTGTATTAGGTTAGTTTAGGTTATGGAAGGCTTTTTTAAAAATTAATCCTAGTCTTCTGGTTTTAAAAAATATAATGAATAAGTTTTGAATTCTCACAAATCATTATTTGCTTCTGTTGAAATAATCATAGAGTTTTTCTATATTGTCTCTGTGTGGAGAATTTAAATGATTGTGGTTTGAATGATGAACCAACTTTGCATTCCTAAGAATAACCTCACTTGACCTTTAAGTATTAGTCTTTCTATATATTTCTGCATTTGTTTTGCTAAACAGTAAGATTTTGTGAAGGATTTTGCATAAATGTTCTTGAGAGTCATAGCTACACTTACTTGTACTATCTTTGGTTTTGGTAATGAATGGGGCAATGCTGGCCTTATAAAAGGATTTGTCAAATGTTTTGTCCTTTTACTTAAAAAAAATTACATAAGATTGGTATTACTTTTGTGTTAAATATTTGATGGAATTCACCAGTGAATCCATCTGGGACTTAGATTTTTATGAAAAACTTTTATTAAACATTTAATTTTGAGTTAAAGGTTATTCGAATATTTTCCTTTTTGTTTCAATTTTGTTTTCATCTTTTGAGGAATTTATTTACTTAAGTTGATTTTTTTGACAAATTTATTCATCATATATTTCATAATTCTAATTTCTTATTTAAAAATTTTTTTTATTATACTTTAAGTTCCGGGATACATTTGCAAAACGTGCAGGTTTGTTACATAGGTATACACATGCCATGGTGGTTTGCTGCACCCACCAACCCATCATCTACATTAGTTATTTCTCCTAATGCTATCCCTTCAGCCCCCCACCCACTGACAGGCCCCAGTGTGTGATGATCCCCTCCCTGTGTCCATGTGTTCTCATTGTCCAACTCCCACTTATGAGTGAGAACATGCAGTGTTGGGTTTTCAGTTGCTGTATAAGTTTGCTCGGAATGATGATATCCAGCTTCATCCATGTCCCTGCAAAGGACATGAACTCATCCTTTTTAATGGCTGCATAGTATTCATGGTGTATTTGTGCCACATTTTCTTTATCCAGTCTATCATTCGTAGGCATTTGAATTGGTTCCAAGTCTTTGCTGTTGCAAAAAGTGCTGCAATAATCACACGTATTCATGTGTCTTTATAGTAGAATGATTTATTACCCTTTGGGTATATACCCATTAATGGGATTGCTTGGTCAAATGATATTTCTGGTTCTAGATCCTTGAGGAATTGCCACACTGTCTTTCACAATAGTTGAACTAATTTACACTCTCAACAGTGTAAAAGCATTCCTATCTCTCCACATCCTCTCCAGCATCTGTTGTTTCCTGACTTTTTAATGATTGCCATTCTAACTGGCATGAGATGACATCTCATTGTGGTTTTGATTTGCATTTCTCTAATGACCAGTGATAATGAGATTTTTTTCATACATCTGTTGGCAGCATAAATGCCTTCTTTTGAGAGGTGTCTGTTCATATCCTTCGCCCACTTTTTGATGGGGTAGTTTGTTTTTTTCTTGTAAATTTGTTTAAGTTCCTTGTAGATTCTGGATATTAGCCCTTTGTCAGATGGATAGATTGTAAAAATTTTCTCCAAGACACATAATGGTCAGATTCACCAAAGTTGAAATGAAGGAAAAAACGTTAAGGGCAGCCAGAGAGAAAGGTCACGTTACCCAAAAAGGGAAGCCCATCAGAATAACAGTGGACCTCTCTGCTGAAACCCTATAAGCCTGAAGAGAGTGGGGGTCAATATTCTTAAATATATTTAACAATAGTCAAGACCTATTGTTGTGCTGTATTCAGGAGACCCATCTCATGTGCAAAGACACACAGAGGCTCAAAATAAAGGGATAGAGGAATATTTAACAACCCAATAGAAAGAAAAAAAAAAAAGTAAGAGTTGCAATCCTAATCTCTGATATTACATAATGGTAAAAGGATCAATGCAACAAGAAGAGCTAACTATTGTAAATATATATGCACCCAATACAGGAGCACCCAGATTCATAAAGCAAGTTCCTAGACATCTACAAAGAGACTTAGACTCCCATACAACAATAGTGAGAGACTTTAACACCCACTGTCAATATTAGACAGATCAACGAGACAGAAAATTAACAAGGATATTCAGAACTTAAACTCAGCTCTGGACCAAGCAGATCTAATAGACATCTACAGAACTCTTTGCCCCAAATCAACAGAATATACATTCTTCTTGGCACCACATCAAACTTATTCTAACATTATTCTAATTTTTAAAGGATCTCTATGATAGTCCATCTTTCATTTCTGATCTTAGTAATTTTTCACTTATCTTTGCTCCTTTGTCAGTGTAATAAGGGTTTTAAAATTTTACTGATGTATTCCAAGATCAAGCTTTTGCTTTTATTGATTTTCTATACTGTTGCTTTATTTTCTGTTTTGTTGTTTCCACCCTTATGATTTCCTTACTTACACTTATTTTGGTCAAACTTAGTCTTTCCTTCTTTTTCTAGCTTTTTTAGGTAGAAGCTTAAGTCATTGATTATGACCCATTTACATTTAATGTAATTTATGATATTCTTGGGCACATGATTAACATTTTATTGTTTATTTTCTATATGTGCCACATTTTCATATTTTCTTTTTTCCTCTTTTCCTGATTTCTTTTAGATTAAATGATTATTTTTAATGTTATATTTTATTCTCCACTTTTAGATTATTTGTTAAATTTATTTTATTTATTTTTAATAATTGCTCTAGGCTTTCCAATTCACATATTTAGCTTAACATAGGCTACTTCTAAATTATATTATAGAGCCACAGGTAAAGGATGAGAATCATACAAAATTTACCTTCATTTTTCCCTTCCAACCTATATGCTAATGTTTTCATATATTTTATTTCTGTATATGTCATAAACTTCAAAGTACATTCCTATTATTTTTGCTTTAAACAAGTAGTTTCAAAAGTGTAGTCTGTGGTCTCCCGTGGTTCACAAGATCTTTTCAGGGTATTCATGAGGTGGAACAATTTTCATAATTGTAAGACACTGCTTACACTTTCATTCTCGTTCTCTCACAAGGGGAGTTTCTCAAAGCCTACATGATATACGATATTGCAACAGACCAAATGCAAAAGCACATATTATGCTTTAGCTTCTCCTTATTAAGTCTGGCATTAAAGAGATTGGCAGAATACTTTTTTAAATGCCATTTTCCTCAAAATTGTTTTTCTCTCTTGAAAAATGTAGTTACTTTTCTTAACAAAGTATTATTTTTGTTAATATAAAGGATTATTACTAGTTTTAAACAAATTAATAAATATTTTTATTAATAGATATTAATACATATGTCAGTTTTAATTTCTAATACAGAAAATATTAGTAGATATAAACCACATCGACACATTATCTGGGATCCTCTATAATTTTCACAACTACAAAGGTGTGATGAGACAGAAGTGTATGAGAAATGCTTCTTTAAACTAAATAGAAGTCTAAAATACTTGTCTTATTTACATAGATATTTATCATTTCCAAGTCTGCACATTCCTTTATGTATATACAAATTTTCTTGTACTATAAGTTTCCTTCAACCTGAAGAAATTTCTCTATCCTATCTTGTAGAGAAAGTTGGCTAAAAAAGATTGCATCTGATTTTGTTTGAACTAAATATATCTTTATTTTGCCTTCATAATATAAATTTAGCTAGATTTAACATTCCAGGGCATTCCCCCATCCCCTATCCTGCCTGCCTATCACTTTGTGACATTCATTATATTATCCTTCCCTGCCCTCTTCCAGCTACTGAGAATTATTATTTGAGAAGGTCAAAGTAAATTTCATGTTAAGAAAAGAAGGTGATTGGAATGAGAGGATGGATATTAACTTAACATTTAATACAACATGTGCATCTGCCCTTTTTACCAATTCATGGTCTATAGGCAGAAGCTAGGGTATGTGAAGTTGAGTTGCATTATTAAGTTTATAATCTTCACATAACCTCAAATCTACAAAACCTTTGTTCAACAGTCCAAAGAAATTTAGATGAATTAAAACTCTTACTTTAGTCAATGGTACTGTGTGTTTTGAGAAAGAATCAGTTGGGTGACCTTTCTATTTTTTTCCTGATATTTATTCTGCTAAAGTGACATAAAAAAAACTTTATTAGAACATGAAAATTCTTTATAGAATGTCATATTATTATCAAATTGTTTACTTGGCATTTAGGCACAGGTGTTTTCTTAGAAATTTTAAAGGGTACTGAGCTTTGCTTCTTTGATGCTGACAACTTTGACTCTATTTTAGCAATAGATGCAAACCCCAGAGCTTCCAGAAGACAAAAACGCAAACCTAGTTGCTGGAAGAGAACAAGGTAAAGAACCTATTGCCATCAAATACCAAACCAAAATTATAAAAAAAAAAAAAAATGTAGTAACATCCAAACTTTAAAAATATATGAATGCTTAAGAGTGTCTGCTATGTGTAGAAGCTCAAGGCTGCCCCCTTCAGAGAAAACAATGCCTTGAAAGAAAGGTGGAAAATCAGCTTGTAGAGGGGGGGAAAAAATTCTAATAGATCTCAGATGCTTTCATCTCTATGTTGTACGATTTCCTATTTACAACTATTCTATTGGTGTTGGTATTTCTAGGAAGGCTGTGGCATAAACCAATGCACAGTTACTCCCTGTGCCCTTGGCAAAGAGCAGATGTGATTTGCTGAGAGTACACACATCCAAACCCTATAAGCTTCTCACCAGCTGCCTTCACTCTTCTCAACCACTTGCCTTCACCCCAAATACTTCCTTCCTGGCTCTATCCAAGTTTTACTCAGTATTTAGGGGCCCCCATAATCAGCAGAACCTTCATGAAACTGCCCCATAGAATGCTGATGGTATTAGTGCTCTTTTTCTCAGCAGTGCAAAATAATGTTCTTTTATTTTACTTTAAGACTATGTTGGTTGGCTATTTACTTGCCTGTGCCCCTCTTGAGCTGTGCAAAGGGGTTACTGTCAACACCACTAGAATGTGGTACAGAGAGAGTATGGAGTTTACTGGGGACAAGCTTAGGATCAGAGAAGTGGGAGGTATACACACCCTTGAACTCTCAGTACCTAACATCATAGTCTTCATACCTATGTCCAACAAGCTGGTATACAGCGCCTTCATGTCTCTGATCCTCTGCATATGTATATGGCTTGGGAGCATGGAGCACTTGTGTAACTAGTACCAATGGATGCTCTCTGGTTTAAAAGTGGCTTTATCAGGAAGAATTAGCAGTGGCTGGTATCAGCTTGTTCTATTGAATTAACTATGACCTGCTGAGCCACTTATCTGATGAACTCCTAGAAGAATAAAGAATCTAAACCTTTAAAGTCAACTAGATTTGTCCCCTTGGGGAAAAAAAAAGGACCTTGGCCTTGTTTATTTTTTTAGCCCTAGGTTTAGCACAGAGCCATGCAATAAATACTCTTTATGAACTGAGTGAACATCAATGACCAAAATATAATTTACACTCTACTGTTGTGGACAGGGACCCTGCATGCAAAACAATACATTAACTAATGTTTGAGGTCTGTAAAAAATCTTTGCTATCATTTTTCACCAGAATATTCCACCAGATTCCCCTCTGGGTTTCTCAAGACTCATTGTTTGAACTACAACCCAACAGGTGAGTGGTATCAGGCTGTCCACTAACATATGAGACTCTACAATCTGCTGTACTTGGGCTCAGAACCTTTCTTGCTACTTTAGCTTTCCATGAGCCCCTGGCATCCTCTCATTTGTTCATTTGACCTCACTGTTTTGCACACTACTGCCTCCAACCTACCAGCATCAGAGACTGCCATTTCATGACTTTTTATGCTATACTTATTCTTGAAAGCATTCCTGTGAATAACCAAAGGATAAGACTTTTCCTTCAATTTTACCATGTGCTTCTAGAATGCAAATACACACTATGGAGTCTGTTAACAAGGAAGATGCAGTTCCAGCTATCAGACAAGTTACAGGCCCTGCTTTTTGACTCTGGCAGTTCAAAGTATTTTCAAATCTTCAGCAGAAGAAAGAGAACAAATGGAGAACATGCTTGTTGCTGTCACAGCGGTTATTCTAAAGTTTGAGTGCTGTTTGGTTTTGTATCACCCTATTTTGCAAGGCATGAACCAAGAGCAAAGATACAAGCAATTGCATTTTGAAAGGACAGGAACACTGGGGAGAGTATACTGACAACTTCAAATTTGAATTAGTCTAGGATCGCATCAGATAGAGCCGTGCCTGTATTCTTCAGTTATACAACTAGGGACACTTTTTATTGCAGTCTGAGGTTCAGAAAATACCTGATTGATGTTTAATTGGAAATACTTTCTCATGCCTTTGTCTCAGTTTACTCGTGGCTTCTGTATTTTTTGCAGTCTCGGGTGGAAGTTCCTGTTACAGACTAAATTTCTTCATTAGTAATATATCTTCGTTAGCGAGCAGCTATGGTGAATGAACCTTGCTAGGTTCATTTTTAATATAATTTTGTGCCTATGATCTCAGCTAAATGCCATCTACTTAGTTCACTGCCACATGTATAAGCTAATAACCACATCTCAGGTATGAAATGTTAAAACCAATAAAATAAAACCTCAGTGGGGGAAACTGACTTTCTGTGAAGCTTCTC
This sequence comes from Papio anubis, assembly GCF_008728515.1. Taxonomy (NCBI): domain Eukaryota; kingdom Metazoa; phylum Chordata; class Mammalia; order Primates; family Cercopithecidae; genus Papio; species Papio anubis. Next base: position 8,000,306 of record NC_044980.1, read on the forward strand.
ATACAGACTCTGTGGGTGTTTATGCCCAAATCACTGACCACTAGATTACAAAACTACATCCCACTGCTTTTTTTTATGGCTGTCGCGATAGGCAAAATCCCTAGAAAATCTGTTATTCTCAGCCCTAGAATCATAAAACTCTGAAACACATTGAAATTTGTAAATCACATTGGCCAAATCCCAGAAATTGCCAAATAAAGTCATAAATATGTTTTATAGCTGTAACAGAAGAAAAATAATCTCTTTTTGGTAAGCCAAACACATTACTGTATTAGGATCATCATCATCACATATTAGACTAAGTTACTTGCAGAAAGCCACCATTTTCAAAATCCCCCAGGGAGGTTTGAGAAGTTCAGTTACAGTGTATTGGTCAGAAGAAAACTGTGGTGCTTCAACAACAAACAATTCTAAAATCTCAGTAGTTTTCAACAATTCATGTTTGTTTCCAGGTTATACAATGAAGTCTGGCAAAGATACTGTGCCTGTAATAATCAATGCACTGCCAAACTGAAATAATCAAAAGGGTCAGATTTGTATTCTAAAGAGTTTATTTAATCAGAAAGCTAGGAATAGCCATTCTGGGATGCACCACTATAGAGAAACAGGGATAGTGCTTAGAAGTTAAAAGCCAAATTCTTGCTAACAGGAAGAAGACAAAGAAATATAACGGGATTACATTTTTTATACAAGGCTGGGCTTATGAGTTACAATAAATTATTCATAGTTTGTTTTATTTTCTCTGTGGCTTGTTTTCTTTTCTTTATACCTGGATTTCATTTTCTTTCCAATATAAAAGAGTGTATTTAACATTCCATGTTAAGTCACTGTGATAACCATGAAGGCTGTGTGAAAAAGGTAAGAGGATTGGAGAGAGGCAGAGAAAGGTGGCAGAATAGAAGGCTCCATTGATCATCCCTCTGGCAAGGAAAACAATTTAACAACTATTTACACAAGGAAAGCACCTTCATAAGAACTAAAAATCATGTGAGTACTCATAGTTCCTGGTTTTAACTTCATATTGCTGAAAGAGGCACTGAAGAGGTAGGAAAAGCTGTCTTGAATTACCTCTAACAACCCCTGGCAGCACAGTGTGGTGTGGAAAGCATCCCTGGGCACTGGCAGAGGGAGAGCACAGCAATTTTGAGGCATTGAACTCAATGCTGTCCTGTGAAAACAGAAAGGTAAACCGGATGAAACTCAGCTGATGCCCACCTGTGGAGGGAGCATATACACCAGCCCTACTCAAAGAGAATCACCAATTCTGACAGTGAATTTAAGTTCCTGAAAGCCTCACCACAGTGGGCTAAAGTGCCCTGGGGCCCTAATAAACTTGAAAGGCAGTCTAGCCACAAGGACTGCAAGTATTACATGAGTCCTAGGGCTGAGCTGGGCACAGAAACAATAGTTTGGGCACACGTGAGCTACTGAGACACTAGCCAGGGCAGCCAAGGGGGTTTGGCATCACCGCTTTCCTAATCCCAAGCTGCACAGTTCATGGGCTCTAAAAGAGACCTGTTCCTTCTACCTGAGGAGTGGAGAGGGGAGAAGAAAGAGGACTCTGTCTTGAATCTTAGATACCAGCTCAGCCACAGTAGGATAGGGCACCAGTCAGACTTGCGAGGTCCTCTTTCCAGACCCTAGCTCCTGGACAACATTTCTACACATGCCCTTGGCCAGAAAAGAACCTGCTGCCTTGAAGGCAAGGAAGAGCCCTTGACCTCTGAATAACCAGTAGCAATAGCCAGGTATTATGTTGAGGGCCTTGGGTGAAGCTCTGAGACTTGCTCGTATCAGTTGACACTCAGCACATTCCTAGCTGTGGTAGCTATGAGGCGAGATTCCTTCTGTTTGAGAAAAGCAGAGAGAAAAATAAAGGGGACTTTGTCTTGCACCTTAGATACCAGCTCAGCCACAGCGGGGCAGAGCACCACCTGGGCTCTTGGGGTCCCCTACACAAGAACTTGTCTTTTAGACAGCATTTCTGGACCTGACCTGGGGCACAGGAGAGCCCACTTCCCTGAAGGGTGAGTCCAAGGCCAGGCAGCATTCACAAGTTCACTCAAGAGCTCTTGGGCCTTAAGAAGAACACTAGCAATAGTCTGGCAGTATTCCTTGTAGAACTGTGGTGGCGGTGGCCATGGGATGGGACTCCTCTGCCTCCGGAAAGGGGAGGGAAGAGTGGGAATGATTGTGTCTTGTGGTTTAAATGCCAACTCAGCCTGCGGTACAGTAGAACACCAGGTAGACTTCTAAGGTTTTTGACTGTAGTCCCAGACTCCTGGATCTACCTCTGGACCTGCCTGGGGACTGGGTAACTTGCTGCCAAGAAGGCAAGGACACAGGCCTGACTGGCTTTACCACTTGCCGATTGTAGAGTCTGAGGGCCTTGAGTGAACATAGGCAGTATCCAAGGAGTGGTCACAGCAGGCCCTGGGCAAGACCCAGTGCTGTGCTGGCTTCAGGACTCACCCAGTACAGTCATAGTGGTGGTGGCCACAGGGCTGCTTGTGTCACTTCACACCCAGCTTCAAGCGGCTCTGAACAGAAAGAGAGACTGTTTCTTTGGAAGAAAGTAACAAAAGGGAACAAGAGTCTCTGCCTAGTAATCCAGAGAATTCTCTTGGATCTTGTCCAGAACCATCAAGGTGGTATTTATATGAGTCTGCAAGAACCACAATATTACTGGGCATGGAGTGCCTGCTAAAGTAGACACAGCTTAAATCACAAACCCAAGTCCTTTTAATAATAAAGATCAGAGCAGCAATTAATAAAATTGAAATGAAAAAATACAAAAGATCAACAAAAAAGTTGATTTTTTAAAAAGTTTGACAAAATTGACAAATCCTTAGCCAGAGTAACTAAGAATAAAAGAGAGAAGACCCAAATAAATAAAATCAGAAATGAAAAAGGAGACATTACAACTGAGACTGCAGAAATTCAAAGGACCATTGGAGGCTACTATGAGCAACTATGTGCCAATAAATTGGAAAATCTAGAATAAATGGAGAAATTCCTAGACACATAAAACCTACTAGGATTTAACCAGAAATAAATCCAAACCTGAACAGATCAATAAAAAGTAATGAGATTGAAGCCTTAATAAAAATTCTGCCAATAAAGAATCCTAGGACCTGATTGCTTCAGGTCTGCATTCTACCAAATATTTAAAGAACTAATACCAACCCTACTCAAACTATTCCAAAAAATTGAGGAGGAAGCAATACCTGCAAACTCATTCTATGAGGCCATATTACTTTGATACCAAAACCAGACAAAGACACATCATAAAAGAAAGCTACAGGCCAATATCTGATGAATATTGATGCAAAAATTCTCGACAAAATACCAGCAAACTGCAATCAATACATTAGAAAGATCATTAATCTTAACCAAGGGGGATGAATCCTTGGGATGCAAGGTTGGCTTAACATATGCAAATCAATCAGTGTGAAACATAAGATCAACAGAATGAAGAATAAAAACCAGATGATCATTTCAATTGATGCTGTAAAGTACTTGATAAAATTTAACATCCCTTCATAACAAAAACCCTAAAAAATGGGTATAGGAGAAACATTCCTCAACACAATAAATGCCAAATATGACAGACTCACAGTTAGTATCATACTAAATGGGGAAAAACTGGAGCCTTTCCTCTAAGATCTGGAACATGACAAGGATGCCCACTTTCACCTCTGTTATTCAACATAGTACTGGAAGTCTTAGCTAGAGCAATCACACAAGAGAAAGAAATAAAGGTCATCCCAACTAGAAAGAAAGAAATCAAATTATCCTTGCTTGCAGATTATATGATCCTATATTTGGAGAAACCTAAAGACTCCACACATACAGACACACACACACACACACACACACCCCCACACACACACAAACTTTTAGAACTAATGGACAAATTCAATTATGTTGCAGAATACAAAATCAACATATAAAAAATTGGTAGCATTTCTGTATGCCCAATGGTGAACAACCTGCAAAAGAAATCAAAACTGATCCCATTTACATTAGCCACACATAAAATTAAATACCTAAGAATTAATTTGAAGAAATGAAAAATCTCTACAATGAAAACTATAAAACACTGATGAAAGAAATTGAAAAGGACACCAAAAAATGGAAAGATATTCCATGTTCATGGGTTGGACGAATCCATATTTATAAAATATCCATATTACCCACAGCAACCTACATATTCAATGCAATTCATATTGAAATACCAATGAAGTGCTTCACAGATATAGAAAAAAAATTCTAAAATTTATATAGGACCACAAAAGACCTAGAATAGCCAAAGCTACCCTAAGCAAAAACAAAATAAAATAAATTTAAAAAAGGAAAAAGAAAGGAGGAATCACATTACCTGACTTCAAATTATACTACAGAGCTATAGTAACCAAAATGGCATAGTACTGGCAGAAAAACAGACATACAGATCAATAAAACAGAAACCAGAAACAAATCTACACACCTAGAGTGAACTTATTTTTGACTAAGGTGCCAAGAATATACACTAGGAAGAAGACAGTTTCTTTAATAAATGATGCTGGGAAAACTGGATATCCATATGCACGCACACACACACACAGAAAACTAGGCCCTTATCTCTTGTCATATACAAAAATCAAACCAAAATTGATTAAAGACTTAAATTTAAGTCTGCAGACTATCAAACTACTTTGGAGTAAATCTCCAGGACATTGGCCTGGGCAAAAATTTCCTAAGTAATACCCTACAAGCACAGCAACCAAAGCAAAAATAGACAAATGATATCACATTAAGTTAAAAAGCTTCTGTACAGCAAAGGAAACAATCAACAAAGTGAAGAGACAGCCCACAGAATGGGAGAAAATATTTTAAAACTACCCGTCTGTAAAGGGTAATAACCATATATATAAGTAATTCAAACAACTCTATAGGAAAAAATCTAATAATCTGATCAAAAATAGACAAGAGGTCTGAATAGACATTTATTTAAATAAAGCATAAGACATACAAATGGCAAACATAGGAAAAGATGCTCAAGATCATTGATCATCAAGGAAATGCAAATTGAAACTACAATGAGATATCATCTCACGCCGGTTAAAATGGCTTATAGCCAAAAGACAGGCAATCATAAATGCCAGTAAGGATGTGGAAATTAGGAATTTAAGTTAATACAATTACTATGGAGAACAGTTTGGAGGTTCCTCAACAAAAAAATCCAGCTACCGTATGATCCAGTAATCCCACTGCTGGGTATATACTCAAATGAATGGAAATCAGTATATCCAAGAGATTTCTGTATTTTCATGTTCACCACAGCACTGTTCAGAATAACCAAGATTTGGAAGCAACTCATGTGTCCATCAACAGATGAATGGATAAAGAAAATGTGGTACATATACACAATGGAGTACTATTCAACTATAAGAAAGAATGAGATGCTGTTATTTGCATATGGATGGAACTGGAGATCATTATGTTAATTGAAATTAGCCAGACACAGGAAGACAAACATTTGCATGTTCTCCCTTATTTGTGGAATCTAAAAATTAAAACAATTGAACTCATGGAGATACAGAGTAGACGGAAGGTTACCAGAGGCTGGAAAGGGTAGTGAGGGGTAGAGGAGAGGTGGGGATGATTAATGGGTACAAAAATAATAGAAAGAATGAATAAAACCTACTGTTTGATGGCACAGCAGGGTGACTATAATCAATAATAACTGTACATTTTAAAATAACTAAAAGGGTATAATTGGGTTGTTTGTAACACAAAGGATAAATGCTTGAGGGGATGTATATCCCATTCTGTATGATGTGTTTATTATGCATGACATGACTATATCAAAACATTTCATGTACCCCATAAATATAGACATACTATGCACTCACAAAAATTATGTAAACATATTGCATACCCACAGAGTAGACAAATGGTTAACAGAGGCTGGAAAGGGTAGTGAGGGGTGGAGGAGAGGTTGGGATAATTAATGAGTACAAAAATAATGGAACTAATGAATAAAACCTACTATTTGTTGGCACAGCAGGGTGACTATAATCAATAGTAACTTAATTGTACATTTTAAAATAACTGGAATAGTATAATTGGATTGTTTGTAACACAAAGGAAAAATGCTTAAGGGGATGCATATCCCATTCTCTATGATGTGATTATTATGCATTGCATGACTATATCAAAACATTTCATGCACCCCATAAATATACACACCTACTATGTACTCACAAAAATTAGAAAATTAAAAAAATGAATGGTAAGAAGGAAGTTAATCTATAAGGAAAGTCAACAAGAAGAAGGAAGGATCTTCCCTGGCATCCTTCACCATTTACATAATTTTACAAAATAATGCAGGTAAAAGACTTAATTCAGACAAACAACAGCTTACAGCTGCCTGTCACATGACTTGGGCCTGTAATTTACATTGCTTTAAGGTTAAAAAAAAAAAGTAGAGTTCCAATAGCTTAGATTTTGAATTACGTATTTTCAACATCTGGGCTAATGAAAGCAAAAGGTACATCCTGGTAGAAGTTACCACACTTGCTGCAACAGGTTAGGGAGGACATGGGAAGTGACATGCTGGCTCTGAGGGAGTCTGCCCGGCAGTTCTGCATTTCCTTCGGCTCGCATGGCAACGGCGAAATCAGCTACACACCAGTCAGACAACTTCTTAAGGGGCAAGGAAGTTTAGCCCTGCCATTCCCTGGGAAGGAGGACAAACACACATCTGTAAATGTCTCTAATGATCATTTGATGGAGAAACTGTTGGTAGAGAATGCAAGTTGAGAGCAAAGGCACAGTGACCCAGTGTAATCTTTTCAGTTGACAAGTCGAAAAACTGTGTGGTGGTGGAGAGCCTTGAGGCTTTTGGTTCAGCCCTCGGATGGCCTCAGGGCCTTTGGTGAAGTTATTAACTCTTTGGGGTTCTTTTGATTCCCCAGGAATGCTGCTTCTTATATGGGTAAAGTAAGGACACTCCTGGAGAGAGGAAAGGTACATGAACTTAGTAGACATCTCATTGAACTTAGAAAGCTCATTTCTCCAAAGCGAATTGGAAACTTGAAGATACGTGTGAACAGAATTGCCATACTATTGTTACTATTTTTAATTAGTTTTGGAATCAAGTCCAGAAGACAAAAAGAATCTTTGGAACAATTGCCTGACATGGAAATACTTGACCCCAAGATGTATTTTCTGTGTAAATTCCTGAACACAGATTCTCTGTGATATCCACCCAGGGACCAAAAGTACAATGGCAACCATTAATGTTAATTGTCAGAAATGCATCCCAGGTGAGAGATGGGTGATCTCCACAGTAACTAAACTTCAAGCTCTGACTTCCAGGGTAGTATCATATTAGTGCTCCTGGCTCATCTACATTCCTGCCCACAACACAATGCTAGTTATCTTCCTCAGCTGACAAACTTATAGTGATTGCTTTTCAAACAACATTTTATTTTTCTAGAATATTATTTAGCCCCTTGCAAATATAAGGCTTAAACTATTCAACCAGATCAGAGAATTCCTTCTCACAGAAGGTCATCAAGAAAGTGTGGGTCCCACTGACCACATGTAATACATTCAAAAGTAAAATCCAAATACTGAGGATTTTTTTTTCAACCTGATTAATTACTGCTGTGACTTCTAGGTTAAAGTCTACAGGAAACAAAAAGTAAAAGAATGGGCAGAGCCGCTGTCCGGGCATGACAGAAGAATTGAGTCTTTCTAACCTCAATTATTCTCCAGCCATGTCATTGTCTCTAGGGAGTGTGGTGTGTTGGTTCAGACAAGCAAGAAATGTCACATGTTTTCTCACAAGAGACATACCAGGCTCCATGAAACAGCTGCCTCTAAACCTCTAGCAATGACAGGAAGGGATGAGCAACTGGAAAGCAACTGCCACTGGGATGGGGAACCTGTGGCAAGTACAGCAGATGGGAGTGCAGCCCAAGGCTTTTGCCTTGACTATGCTGGTGGCCCTCAGGTGTCCAAGAGGCTGCAGGTGGGCTGGGTCATCAGCCAGCGTCTGTGCAGGACACACCTCCACACACAGGTGAGTGGTTTCTGCACTTGACAGTGAGCTGGAGGTGGCAGGGGGGTCTTCATAACACATCACCTAATACTAACATCTGTAGCTCCAGTGAATCCTCTGAATTTCAGAGGGGCCACCTAGTACTTATCTTAGTTCAGCTCCATGGTTACAGTCTCCTAAATTGTTTCGTTCCAAATCCCCTTCCCTGCAGCCTCTAGTACACCCTGCAACTGGGAAGTTCCTTTGTTTGATACCAATTTGATCATGCCACTTCCTTGGTTGGAAGCTTGCACTGGCTCCAAACTACCTGTCACAAGAAATGTGGAAGTGCCTCTTCCTCCTCCCAGGCAGAGGCTGAGAATGCAAGGTGTCTGGGCAGGAAGTCAGCTGGTCTTTGCAAGTGTTCCTCTTGAAGCCCCAACCAGATTTCCTGCAAGTGAGGGAGAGACCCATTGCAAGTCAATGGACCCCAGTGGTTCTGCATCTTATTCCTAGCCAGGCAGAAGGGCAGGGTTTCATAGCATGGGATGAAGAAAAGAATACTAATCACTCACTCACTTGAAAAAAATCAACTGTCAGATACAACCATGAAGACTACAGTAGAAAACAATTTCTACCACCTTTGAGAATTGTTTTTGACAGGGGTGTGTGTGTGTGTATGTGTGTGTGTATCTGTGTCTAATTCATCAGTCTCCCTTGAAGCATTGGAAGTACACAACAGCATACCTGCTGTAACTCATATTTGACTGTGGGCAGAGATAAGGGGCCATGATCCCTGACGGGGCTGAATAGGGACTGTCCCTGGCATCTCTGTCAGCCCTGGGATCTACAGCTGGGACTGGAATGTCAAAACCTTTTATGGAACATTGTAGTACCTGGAACGCCAGAGTACATCTGAGGTCTGACTGGTACTCGTGCTTCTGGGAGAAGAGATGTGTTATAGAGCGAGCCCATGCTGGGTTTTGAGAGTCATTTCTGGAAAGATGGGTAGAGCCTGACCCAGCAGAAGTTGAGGAATTGCCTTTGCTCCCAGAGTCATGGGGATGTGAACAGGAGAAAGCATTATGAAGTGGGTGTGCCCTGATGCACCTGTAGGGCCTTGGGAAGGTGGTGCTACAGGGAGTTAAGGAAGTATCAAGCAAGGCAGGTGAGGTCTCCCCACCTTGGAAGCATTCTGTGTGGCTTCATCACCAGGGAAAGGGCAGTGGCTCAGGGAGGGGCAGGGGGCTGTTAGGTAAGTGGAAGGATAGAGAGAGGATAAGGGAGGGAAAAGTGGGAAAGGTGTTGAGGGGCCAGGAAGGAGCTGGAAGGGCAGGAATGGATAGGGATGAGGATGTTGGCTGGGAGAGGAATGTGGACATGAAGAGTAAGTGCCAAGACCTGGCACACACTTGAGGGCTAAACATACACTCTTGCCCCTTTTTATTCATGACCTGGCAAAGTGCTTTTGGCCTCTGAAGAAAGGAGAGGAGGATGATTAGATCATCATGTGTCTACTGAATAATAGTCTCTGTAGTTGGGCTGTTAAGGTCATTTGCAACCTGAGCCCAATCTGTCTGTTTAACCCCACTGTTCTCTCATACATTCCTGAAACCACAACTGTGTTAAAAATTGGTGCTTTCTCAGAGTGCAAAGAACTTCTGTCCTCTACAGCTTTACAGTATCTAATCTAGAGATCGATGCTTTTCCTATCATTCATATGTGGACATTAAATATATCTACAGCTTTTAACAAGCTCCACGTCCCCTTCTCCAAGAGCTGAACTTCCAGGTCAGGTTGTTTATGGCAACCTCATGAAACGTACCGAGAGACCTTGTATTCGCATCAGTCATTCATATCTGTTTCCTATTAGATCACATCTTCTTTTAGGTTTGGGAATATGTTCCACTTTTAATTCCCAATTGTAATTAGAAATGTGAATTGTAAAATTAAAATAACTTTAGATATAGAAGCTACTAAAATTGCCATCATTTAACATTAAGGGCATTTTTCATTTCTTGTACTAATTCCTTAGAAAAAGACAGTTGAATTGTGTTTGCTTCATAGTCATTCAATGGTTTTCCTTTAGCTATAGCATAAATTCAAATGGCGAAGTACATCATTAATGGTTCTCCATAACTTGATTACATCTTTGCTTCCTCCTCTTTCTTCAACCCACACATCCCCAATAATCCAGAAACACAATGTCCAAGGTGGAAGAACCCTTTTTGCATTACCTGAGGTCATGCTTCTTAAAGCCTGAAGACTCCATGAAATAAGTTTCCTTAACATAGAACTCCTTTCATTATGTTTGCCTGGCTTCTTCTCCCCTTCCCTTCCCTTCTCTTCCCTCCCCTCCCTCTTTCTTTCTTTTCTCTTCTTTTGAGGCTGATCTCAAACTCTATTGCTGTGAAGATTTCTGCTCTGTCACCCTCCTTCTGTGCCCACAACAGATGCTCCCATCTCTACACAGCACATATCTTAATCTGACTTGTATTCCAGTTGCCTGTTTATATAGCCATCTCCCCTGATAAAGTATCTTTCCTTTGAGGAAGCGATGTTGCCTTATTTTGCTGTTTTGTCTCTGATTCAAAATTACTAAATAAACAATTGTTGGTTGTGCAACCTTAAATAATGAGATTACCAGAGGAGTTTTTTAAATGGTAACATCTGCTGTTGATATGGGAGAAAAAACACAAGCACTAGAGACTGATTAAAGATTTAAACATGATAATTAAGGATTTAAATATAAAGTAGTAAATCATAAAAGTTCTAGGAGGAAAAACATAAGTTCGTAGAGGATAACATGATGATAAGGATTTTCTAAGTATAATACTAAAGGTTAAAACCTTAAAGAAAACAGTTAATTTTCATTTTCAAATTTTTAAATTCATACATTGATAAAGCATGACGAAGTGAATAGAAAATAGACACCAATATTTGCATTTTCATGACAACCCTTCAAATAATAAATGATGAATGCAAGTAGAAAAACTACGAATGCATATGTATCAGTTTGCTATGCTGCATTAGCAATGTAAAGCAGACCGGGAGCCTAAACAACAGAAATGTGTGGTCTCACAGTTCTGAAAGCTGCAAGCCTGAGATCAAGGTGTGGGCTGGATTGGCTTCTTCTGGAGCCTCCCTCCTGGGCTTAGAGACGGCTATTTTTCTCTCTGTGTCTTTATAAAAGCTTTCCTATGTGTGTGCGTGTGTGTTCAAATTTCCTCTTGCAGTCATATTGGATTAGGGCCCTCCTTGCTGACGCTATCGAGTTTAACGTAATCACCTCTTCAAGTGCCTATCTCAAACAAGGTCTGGGGTATTGGGGCTTAGGACTTCTATACAGGAGTTTGGGGAGAAGGTGCAATCCAGCTCATAATGATATGGGAGGGAGCCGGGGAAGTGCTGGGTAGTGAAGGGCGAAGTCCCTGGTGAGTACTCCACCCTGAGGCCTGTGCCCACAGACCTAAGTGAGGACAGGCATTTCTGTTTTCATGCCCAAAAAGGTGCCTTTTGGCCCGCCACGCCCCCCATCCTGTTCCCATATTAACCTGAGACCTAGTAGGCACCGATACAAGAGGCTGGACGTCAAGAACCGCAGAGGAACACTTCGGCAGACACCAGTGGGGACACCAGCAGACCCCCGCAGACACCAGCAGACACCGGGAAGACCAGCGACTGCAGAGGACCAGGGACGCCCAGAGGAGTTCAGCTGGGGCAGTCGGAGAAGACTTCCGCTTCCGGGCCGCCCAGCTGCACGGGAGACCATCTTCACACTCCACTCCCCTTGCTGAGAGCCACCTCCACGACTCAATAAAACCTTGCACTCACCCTCCAAGCCCACGTGTGGTCTGATTTTTCTGGTACACTGGGCAAAACTCGGGATACAGAAAGCCTTCTGCCCTTGCCATAACGCAGAGGGCCTAACTGAGCTGAGGAACGCAAGCCGTTTGCAGGCTGCAAAGCTGAAAGGGGACGCTGTAACACACACCCACAGAGGCTTCGGGAGTCCTAAACACACCGCCAGATGCTTGCCTGGGGTGGGGGCCCAACAGCACTCCCCACAACCTCTGCTCTCCCTAGGGGTTTGCACAGTGTGACACTGAGCAAGTGAGCCACACCCCTGTGGCACGTCCTGCAAGCAGGATAAGAGAACTCTCCCGTATCAATAACAGTATGTTATTATGTTATTATGAAATTATCCAACAACAAATTTGAATAATTAATAAAATGAACTAAACCTTTGTTCTTTCACATTATTTATTATTAGGTTAGAAAACAAACAAAAAGAAAGCTAACCAGTGTTGACTTACTAGCTTCTAAGGTGAGGCTGTTGGAACTGGCCCCCTGAAACTGCTGAGGGGTGTCTGAAATGATGGAGACTTTTTGGCGGTCTCATTACATCTCCTAGCAAAAGCCATTCTGTGTGCACATCCTCTGACCCAGCCATTACACCTCCTAGGGCAGAAATAGGCCCAGTTCTCTGAGATGTGTATGAAAGAATAGCCACCATGGTACTATTATATCGTTTATTTTATTTGGAATTGACTGTGACAAATGACAGTAATTAAGAATGTAGATATTCTCCACAGTGAGTATTGTAAATCAGTCAGTCAAGCAAAGCATATAGGGTGTGTAGTCAGCCCTCTGCCCCACAGCTCTAGCTCCTAGAGCTATGGGATGCTGTTTTGGAAACTGATGCTGTTTGGTGTAACTGTGGGTCTCTTCCCTCACCACCAGGTGCCTTGGCATGAGAAAGGCCCAGAGTTATGGCATAAGCCTTGGGAGCAGGGGTCACAACCCAAGGAGCTGGCACGAAGTCTCCTACCTGGCTGGTGAATTGGTAATTGAGACTACATTATGTGGAGCAACAGCCAACAAAGGTATATTTCTCATATACGTGTATCTGTGGGCTGGGATTCATAATCATAGCAGGTGCTATAGGACTGGAAGTTTGTATCCCTCATAAGTTGAAGTCAAAACTCATATGTTGAAACCCTATGCTCAGTGCGATGATATTTGGAGGTGGCGGTCTTTGGGAGAAGATTCAGTCAGAAAGGGGGAGCCTTTGCTGCTGGGGTTAGTGCGCTCATAAGAGAGACCCCAGAGGGCTTCTATGCCCCTTCTAATATGTGATGATACACTGAGAAGATGGTTGTCTATGAGGAAATGGACTCCTACCAGATACTGAATCTCCTGGAGCCTTGATCTTGGACTTCCCCAGGCTCCAGAACTGCAAGATATAAATTTCTATTGTTGATAAGCCACCCATTCTATGGTATTCGTGACAGCAGCTTGAAGGGGAGGGCACCAGGTATCACGCAGTGCAGGGTGGTGTCACGTTGATCTGATGAGTGGGTCATATCAGAATTCTGAGATAAGAAAGCTGCCCTGTTAATTTGATTCACAAATGACAGGATTTCATTGAAATGTTTGTTATACTTACACTGCATAGAAACAGTATGAAACCCAGACATCCACGTAATAGTAATTAATTTGGTGGTTATAAATGGACAGTTTATCCAATGTCCCCCCTCACATTTTAATAGAAATGTATTCAAAAAACATTTTAATGGTGTTTAGAAATAGGGATCACTCAAAATGTGGTTCCTGGACCATCAGCCCAGCATCCCCTGAAGGCTTGTCAGTGGTGCTGTGGTGTGAGCCCCACCCCAGACCTCCAGAAACGGAACCTGCACTTTAATAACATCCCGTGGCGACTCCTAATCCCAGGAAAGCATAAGAAGCATAGTTCTGGGAAACTACTCTCAGTCAGTTGAGAATAGTGAATGAGGGCATGGAAGACCTCTGGCAAAATGAAGGTCATAAATGGCAGTTCCATTTGAGTCTTGGCTTTAGAACAAGAAAATAGACCAGGGAATATGACTGTTCAATATATGTGAATTGAATTGTATATGGTGAGCCTCAAAGTTTTCTGCACATTAAAAGTACCTGGGAGGTTTTTAAAAAATACAATATTTGATCTCCCACTTACCAGACCTGTGGGGTGCAGCTCCCAACAATAGTATTTAAGACTCTCTAGGTGATTCCAGCCTGCAGTTGATGCTGAGATCTGCTGAACTACGTTGCCTTGCCTTCTCCTGACCCACTCAACCATCATTGAAAACTACAAGCCCCTTATAACAAAATTTTGATATCCTAGAATAAAAACCACCACATGGAAACACTATATCCATATGTAAACTGATATCTTCATTTGCTCTGGTTTTACCAGTCACTTCTTAAACAAATAGCCATTTGTGTCATATATTTCACTCCATAATTTTGCCTTTGACAAACAATTCTGAAATATTTTACATTCTAAGTTCTGAATAATTTTCACTAAGATAGGTTCTAACTAAGTCTTTAATAGTATTTAATGTTTAAAGTTATATTCTTTCTGTGTTCTGAGTACTTCTGAAGATTACTATCAGAGCTTGCACGTTGTAAAAATACACAATCTGGGGAAAATTGTAGCTATTTGAGTGGCTAGGCTTCTGTTTAACTGTGCACTTGTAATTGGCAAGCTACTTTGCTATAAGAAAGTAGAATAGAAGGGAAAGGACCCGCTGATTGGGCTAAGGACAGGTGCACTCTTCTGTAATTGTTAACTTTCTGAAGTTGCATTAAGCAAATGCATGCATAGCAAAAGCACAAACGAACTGAGAAGAGCTGGTACAGATGGGTCCCATGTGCTCCTTCTAAACATTCTTCTTCAGTGCACAATGTATTTGAATGTGGGCTTCTGTGTGCCAGATTTTGTAGCACAAATTTATGTCCAACTTCTATTGTGTTGTGAAGATCACAAAATACACAGTGGCTACCAGATCTATTATATGAGAGACTTTCATAGCTGACACGTATTGTAATTTGATTCAAAGCATACAAACAATAACAACAAAGCCAATCAAGGAATGAGAACAATTCAGCAGGAGAGAATCATTTGAACAAGATTCAGTGCAATTGTTAACGAACATTAAGTCATGCGCCAGAGACCCGAATGCTGTGAATTCAGGGTTTGCTCTTACATTGGATTTTCAGCTATGAAACAGAAATAAAAAAGAAATGTCGATATCTGTTTCCTATTAGCTCCCATTTCATTTTAGGTTGGGTTTATGTCCTATTTTATTGCAAATTATGATTGGGAATACAATGGGTAAAATTAAATAACTGATTCTACAGCAGCTATTAAATTGGTACCTATTAACAGAAAGGCTAGCTTTTCATCTGCAGTACTGGTTCCTTAAACTACACTCAATACATCTTGCTTCCCAATCATTCAGTGGTTTTCCTGCTCAGCCCTGTGCCACTGTCCTCACTCAGTGATACCCATTCTCCTCTCCCACCTCAACAGAATCCTCGTAATTGCACCACCCTTTTTCCTACACTAAAGGAACTATCAAGATTATTCATACCAACCTGTAATTGATGAATAAACCAATCCATTATCTGCCACTCAAGGAGTATTTTTAAGTAAGAGCGGCTAAGAACCCTAAGTTCTTAATTTTCAAAATAAGACACACACATATCAGGGAGAACAGGAAGCCACATGATAGAGATGGTGAACTTTCAGGGATAACTCATTTTACTTGAAGAAAGGTTACATAAAATATTTTTTTTTCTAAAAAGATGAATGTATAATGTCACGCAGTACAAAATCCACATAACATTTACAGGTGAGATATAAATATTCACATATGAATTTCACTTTTTCTGAAGCGTCACTGTCAGCCACCCCCATATCTCAGTGGTCCCATTTCTCTTTCCTCTGCTTCGAGGAATAGTTCAAGAGGAAGGTTTTAAGAGGGATTGCCACAGGACAGACCCATTGACCTCTTGATGAAATCCACTAGAAGCAGGGGAACTGCTTATTTTTTCCCAGGTCGGATGAAGGTTGACACTCTGGGTGATGTTGCCAGTACTTCACATTCTCAACAGTCAATTACATACTCAAGGAGGAGCTGGAAACATGCAGCGGTCAGCCCTGCCCTACAATGACTGTGCTGTGAGAGTACAGAGAAGGAAAGATTTCACTGCTTCCAAAGCCCCAAAGACAAGCAGGGCTGCTCCCCAGAGCACTATGTTTTACAGCTCAGGAGGTCGCTTTATGGGTGATAAACTAGAATGATAATCCTTTTGCAGGGAAACAGACATTTGAGAGAGAATCCATGGCTCATGATGGCACCTTGGAAAGTCTGTGTTGTTACATCAATGGTCTCTTTGTCCAAGATGGGGATGAGATACATTAGACAACACACGATAGCTGAAAACGAAGAAATGTCAGGAACAATTGGTGTTTTAACACTAGCAAACGTCTGCAACAAATGGTCAGGTAAACAAATGGGGCAGAAGAAAGCTTCTCTCCACTCCTGCAAGTTCCTCCTCTTATCTTGCCTTCTAGGAAGGTAATGGTAGAAGAACAGGGGGTCTGAAAGGTTCCCCAACCTTTCATGGCTGCTTTTCACAGTGTTCCAGCCCAAAGTATATTGGTTTCCTTTATCCCTCACCCTGCTGCAAAGCTGCCATTGTGCTGACTTACTGGCTGGTGCAAGGCACCCCTCTGCTTAGAATGGGTTTGAGCAGCGAGTTCCTGAAAGAGAATGGCTTTACAAACTGGTTTCTAATTGGCTTCAGCCCCTGAGTTATGGTTTCAATGTATAATACAGAGAATAGCCTCACTCTCTGATCTGTCAGGAAGCTAGCTGCTATGGTTGCTTAAGGTAAAGAGAAAAGATGGTATGGATTTTTCTTTGCTCAGGACCCAGGGGCATCAGCTCCACTTCTCAACACTTACTATAGTGAATATAGACTCCTCTTTGAACACAGCATTTTGCTAATAATAATTCAATGGTTTATCCTGGTATGTGGCCACTTCCTATTATAGATGCACAGAGATGAGAGGTCTACAACCCATGAGAGTCTGGGCAGCTGCTGTGTGTGGAGATGGAAGCATCATCTCCTGGGGGCCAGGGGAGTTTCCTCCTCTCTGTCTGAATGCTTGAAAACACGGAAGAACTACAAAGGTAGAGTATAAAAGCATTAATGACATATGAATTATCAGTTCACCCAGTAATTGGGGAAGGCAGATTCAACAACTTGATAATGATCTGGAACAAACATATCTGGCCAGAATGTAGATTAATAAGAATCATAATATACTGTTTTTGGTCAGATAGATAAGTATAAACACTGGAGAATTATTTAGCATTACCCAAAAACAAAACAAAATAGTAGATTTTTCCATGACCTCACAATTTCTACTCTTTTGGAGATACTAAAAATTAAATGGATTATACATTCACAAGAATATAAGCACTATTATGTTAATTTCAGTCTGATTTGTAATAATACATTTTTAAATATAAAATTTAATTGAGAGTTTAATGGATACATAATGTGTGATGTATCTATACAAATATATTTATATTTATACATGTATCTTGATAAATCTAAGAAAGATGTTGAAATAAAATCTTGATACAAAAACATGTATGTAATGGACTGCTTATATAAAATTATAAAAATTCACTGTATTTTATCAGACACACATCTATAAAATTACACAGCATGTGTTACCATCAGAGAAGGGAGTAAAAGGATGTGAAAGGGTATATAAATGAATTATCCTCAATCTATAGTGTTTTACTTCTTTAAAATATAAGTGACTTACCAGTGATAACATCACGAAAAGAAGACAAATGAGATTGAAGTGTGTCCTGAGGTCACTCAGGAGGAGGCACCAGCATCCCCACTAGCACGTCGTTGCTTTCAGTGGTACCTTCCGTGTTACTTACGTGATCAAGTCTTTACAGATGACAGTCAAGGTACTGGTGAAATGGGAGTGTTCCCTGATGCCCCTGCAGGAGGGGTGTGGCTTGTCTGTTTGACCTCCATGTGCTCAAACCCCTTAGGGGAAGGGGAGCATGCAGATGGGCAAGTGCAGGAGCCAAGGCGAGCACCTTTCGGGCTCCGGCCCCATGGTAGTGTCTAGGGGTGGGTGCCTGTGGCTCCCAAAGCCCCAGCAGTCATGTTACAGTGCTTTTTTAGCTCTGCTGTCTGCAGATAGCTCAAGTGCTAACCAGTTCAGTGCCCCCTTCGTACCCAGGTTCTTGTCCCACATTCAGGAAGAATCAGGTCACATGGACAAACTGAAGGATGGTAAATGCAAGATATTTTATTGCCAGATGGAGGTGGCTCTCAATAGGATAGATGGGGGAGCTGGAAAGGGGATGGAATAGGAAGATGATCTTCCCCTGGTAATCCTGTGGCTAATCTCCTCTCTGACTGCCCCCATCCTCTAAGTTCAGAAGCTCCTACTCCTCTTTCCTTCTCTGCCGTGGCACTCTTCTGCTCCTCAGTTGTTCTGTTTGTTTGCTTGTCTGCTCATGGAATCTGGGGTTTATGGTTACAGGATAGGGTGGTGGGCCAAAAGGCAACATTTGGGTAAGAAAACAAAAATACCTGTTCCAATTTAGGGCCGCGGGGTTCCAGGCTTGAGAGTAGGGTCTTTGCCAGGGAACCACCCTCTTCCACCCAGTATTTCTCTGTCTTCTGTCTGTATCATTGGAAGTACAAAAGAGAACCTGAATAGTAATTAACTTTATTCAGAATGTGGTAAATCCGACAGAACAAATAACCTGGCTTTCTATAACCAATAGATGACAAGAAAAACAAAGAAGGGGCCAGGAAAAAAACCTAAGACCAAAAAATATTTGTTGACACTTTCTGAAATTTGAACAATGAATGAATATTATATGGCATTCAGGAAACACTAGAGTTTTGTTATTTACAATAATGGTATTGCCTCCTTATCTGTTAGATTCATAATGGCAAAGGGTAGTAAATGGTAAAAATGAAAGTAGATTGGCCAAATATGATTGTTAACACTCATAGAAATCAACAGTCAAAAACCCTATGTGTATGTGTAGATGTGTGCATGGGAATATGTATATAAGTGGATGTCTGTATATTTCACTGTGTAGGTTAAAACGTGTGTGTGTACATACACACATACATAAACATACACACATATATACATATACACACATTTTATACACGTTTGTTTTGAGATAGGGTCTCAATTTGTCACACAGGCTGGAGCGCAATGGCACAACCTCAACTTACTGCAACCTAGACCTCCTGGGTTCAAGTCATCCTCCTCAAGTGAAACTCAGCTCCCCAAGTAGCTGGGACTATAGGCACACACACCTATACTCAGCTAATGTTTGTATTTTTTTGTACAGACAGGGTTTCACCATGTTCCCCAGGCTTTTATACACTTTTTATTTGTGGGAGTCTCCTCAGGACACACATATATGATATTTTTTTTTCTCTCTCTCTCTTTCTACCTGAACACTTTACCAAAGAAAAGATAATATTTAATAATAGTAAAATTGTATTAAAATACCAACATAAATAATACAGCTAATGGAAGAGAAAATTCATGCAATTCTTCTAGAGTTTTATTTGATGATAATAGAAGCTCAAAATCATTATTATATTTAATCTAGGGGTCCTGTTTCATGCATTTATAATGAGGAATAAATTAGAAGTCAAGTAAAATGTTTATGTAAAATAATTTTATTATGGTATTATTAACAGATTAAAAATAAAAATAATTATATACTCTTCATTAAGAAAAGGTTGAAATAAATTATGCTCTAACAGACCCAAAATTGCCCCTTAAGGGATTTACATGAATAGAAAGACTCTTGCAGAGGAAGATTCATAATCTAAATATATTTATTATTATGAATTATTCTATGTGCTTAATAACTCAATCTATCTAGTAAAAAATATTTAAACCTGATGAGATATTCTAAAATTGTAGTGAACAAATACATATCTGACCTATAGTATCTGTCAGATAAACTAAATTTTCCTCTAGTAACAAGTGACACTCACAGCTCAGTAATTAAAACAACAAATATTTACTATGCATTCAGACCATTCTGTAATCTGCTTTGTGTCATTGTCATTTGCATGCCAAACCCACCCTGGTGAGACTCCAGCTGTCTGGAACATAGGTGAACAGGAAGCAGAGAAAAAAGGGAACACGATGAACAATCTGCTGGCTCAGACAGCAACACCTGGAAGTGTCACATGCCACTTTCGCTCACATTTTATGACTGAAGCAGTCATACTGCCACGTATAAATTCAGGAAATTGGGGAAGTACAATTCTACTAAGGAAGGACAGTGAAAACAGCTGAAGAATTTTAATCTGTCAAATGGGAAATAGTGAAACTAAACCTCCATGAGAATATATACAAATTTATATTATTTAAAGCAGAAATAAAATCTCAGAAATTTGTGCATGCGTGTTGTCCCTTAACCACACCTATATTTATATAGGGAATTTATAATAAGCCATTTAAGTAAGTTATAAACATATGTATTTTGAAGCATATACTGATGGGGGAAATAGCCAACCATTAAAATATGATGTAGCTAGATTCATACTTTATCCAAAATTTAACATAAAAACAAATTCTTAGAAGAAAATAGGTGAGCATTCTTATATGTTATAGGTGGTAAAGGTCTTATTGTCAGGGCATAAATTTTGCAAGCTATGAAAGATCTATAATACAGTATTGCTAACTGTACTCTCACTGCTGGGCATTAGATTTCCAGAGTGTTTACAACTTGCATAACTGAAACTTTATACCCTTTGACCAATATCCCTCCATTGCTGCCTCCTTTCAGTCCTTCTCTCTGTTTCTGTGACTTCAACTTTTCTAGATTCCACATAGAAGTGAGATCATGCAGTATTCGTCTTCCTCTACCTGGCTTATTTTGCTTAGCATAACGTTCTCTGGGTCCATCTATGTTGTTGCAAATGGCAGGATTTCATTCATTTTAGTGGCTGAATAATATTCAAATTTTCTGTATGAATGTATGTATACATACAAACATACACAAAAATAATACAAATATTTTGTTATATTAATATATATTACTTTTTATTCATTTATTCATCAATGGACATGTAGTTTGTTTACATATCTTGGCTATTGTGAATATTGCTGTAATACACATGGAAGTGCAGATACTGCTTTGACATATTGATTTAAATTCCTTTGTGTATATGCTCAGAAGTGAGATTTCTGGATCATAAAGTAGTTCTAATTTTAATTTTTTGAGGAACCTCTACACTATCTTTTTTCTTTCTTTTTTTGAGACAGAGTCTCACTCTGTTGCCCAGGCTGGAGTACAGTGGCGTGATCTTGGCTCAGCCTCCCAGATTTAAGTGATTCTCTTGCCTCAACCTCCCAAGTAGCTGGGATTACAGGTCTGTACCACCGTGCCCAGCTAATTTTTGTATTTTTAGTAGAGACTGGGTTTTTTCATGTTGACCAGGCTTCTGTCACCTAGGCTGGAGTACAATGGTGCGATTGCATCTCACTGCAACCTCTGCCTCCCAGGTTCAAGCAATTCTTGTACTTCAGCCTCCCTAGTAGCTGAGACTACAGGAGCATACCACCATGCCCAGCTAATTTTTTGTATTTTTCGTAGAAATATGGTAGAGATGGGGTCTTGCTATGTTAGCCAGGCTGATCTCCAATTCCTGACCTCAAGTGATCTGTCCACCTTGGCCTTCCAAATTGTTAGGATTACAGGTCTGAGCCACTGTGCCTGGCCTCTATGCTATTTTCTATAATGGTTGTACCACTTTACATTCCCATCAATAATATAAAAGATTCTCTTTTCTCTGCATTCTTGACAACATGTATCTTTCATCTTTTTTATAATAATCATTCTCTCTAGTGTGAGATAATCTCATTGTACTTTTAATTTTACATTTTCCTGATGATAGTAATGTTGAACAGTTTCATATAGCGTTGTCGATTTGTATGTCTTCCTTGATAAATGTTTATTTAAATAATTTGCATTTTTAGTTTGTTTTTTGGTGTGTTTTGTTGTTTGCTGTTGGGTTGTATGAGTTTCTTATACATTGTAGACATTAACTATTTATAAGATACATGGTTTGCAAATATATTTTCCTATTCAGTATATTGTCTCTTCAAGCTGTTGACTTTTTGGGCTGTTGATTCTCTATGCAGAAGTTATGGAGTTTGATGAAATCCCATTTGCCTATTTTTGCTTTTGTTGTCTGTGCTTTTGTTGTCATAGTCAAAATATCATTGCCCAGACCAATGTAAAAAAATATTTTCCCCTGTGTTTTTTTCTAGTAGTCTTCCAGTTTTGGGTAATACATTTAAGTATTTAATCTATTTTGAGTTGATTTTTGAATATGGTATAAGATAAGGGTCCAATTTTATTTTTTTGAATGTGGATATCTTATTGTTTCAACACAATTTATTGAATAGATTGGGTATTCTTATTGGGTAGTCTTGACATCCTTACCAAAGATCAGTTAACCATAAATGTATGAATATATTTCTGGGCTCTATTCTGTTTGATTGGCCTATATGTCTGTCTTTATGCTAGTGCCATATTGTGTTGATTCCTATATCATTATGCTACATTTTGAAATCAGAAAGTGTGGTACCTCCATCTATGTTCTTGCCCAAGATGGCCATGACTATTCAGGGTCCTTTTTGGTCTTATTGAGGGAACCAGTAGAAAGCCTCAACAGACATTAAAAATATAAAAGTGAACCAGATGAAAATTCTGAAGGTGAAAAGTTCAACAAAATAAATAAAAAATTAATTGAATTACTTAACAGATGACTGGAGTTAGAAGACAGACAATAGAAATTAACCAATCTGAAGAACAGAGAGATCCCAATTGAAAAGAATGACCAGCTCTTCAAGAAACTATGAGCAACATCAAATGATCTGGTATACATGTCGTTGGTTCCTTAGAGGGAGAAGAGTGTATAATTAGAGCAGAATAAAATATTTGAAGAAATAATAGCTAAAGCTTTTCAATGATTGATAAAAAATTACTCATGCATTCAAAAATCTCAGTGAGACCCAAGTAAAATAATTATTAAAGATCCATAGCTAAACACCTTTTATTCAAAACACTATAAACCAAGTTTTAAAAAAATGACCTTGAGAGTAGCCAGAGGAAATAGACACATTATGTACAGGGGGAAAAGGATGAGAATAACTGGGAATTTCTAAAAGATAACAGAAGTGCACTTTTTAAAGGGTTGGATATTAAAAAAAGAAAACAAAAATCTCTTATCAGAAAAACATCTTCCAAAAATGAGAACAAAATCAAGATACCTTCTTGCCAACAAAAGCTGGGACAATTTGCTGCCAGCACACCTGTACTGCAAGAATTTCTAATGGCTGTCCTGATTGAAGGAGAAGGTGTATAGTTGGAAAAGCGGATCTACAGGAAGGGATCATGAGCACCATGAATGGCGATTAGATGATTAACTATAAAATAAGGTATGGTCTTTCTTCTTTTAATTAATTTAAAATAAAACTGACTTTTGAAGAAATAAACAATAACACTGTAAAGCAAGTTTTTTGACAAATGAAGAAATAAAATATATAACAAAAATAGCAACAATTAATAATTGAAGAAAGTACTTTATTACTCCCCGTATTATGGAAGAAAAAGGACAGCACTGTCAATTAAATAGCTTACCTAAAACCACATGGTCAGCAAGTGAGATCAGGACCTGACCTGCCACCCTGCTCTGTTTATCACTGTTATTATCAACCTCTCTTATTAAGTTTTCATAGCATTTGTATAATTAAATTCTCACATTATGTTTATATGATGAACATTATATTATATGTAATACCATTATATTATATTGATTCATTCTTATAATTTCATACTTTATTCAGTTTCCTTAGATTTTATCTAATATCCTTTTCTTATACCACTATCGGGGGAACCCATCCCAGATAATTCAATGTTATTTCACATAGGTTCTTTTCTATTTCCCTATGTATCAGCCAGTCGGAGAAATAAAGGGAAAGAGTACAAAAGAGATAAATTTTAAAGCTGGGTGTCTGGGGGAGACATCACATGTCGGCAGTTTCCGTGATGACCCCTGAGCCATAAAACCAGCAAGTTTTTATTAACAGTTTTCAAAAGGGAAGGAGTGTGTGAACAGGGTGTGGGTCACAGAGATCACATTCTTCAAGGGCAACAAAAGATCACAAAGCAGAAGGTCAGGGTGAGATCACCAGGTCAGGGCAAAACTAGAATCGCTAATGAACTTCCATGTCCTGCTGTGTACTCATTGTCATTGAAAAACATTTTAACAGGGTTCAAGAGCAGAGAACCGGTCTGACTAGAATTTGCCAGGCTGGAATTTCCTAATCCTAGCAAGCCTGGGGGCGCTGCAGGAGACTAGGGCGTGTTTCATCCCCATCTATGTCTGCATAAAGGCAGACACTCCCAGGGCGGCCATTTTAGAGGCCCTGCCCTGGGAATGCATTCTTTTCCCAGGGCTAATTATTAATATTCCTTACTGGGGAAAATTCAGCGATATTTATCTTAACCGTTTTTGGTAATAAGAGAAATATGGCTCTGTTCCGCCCGGCTTCCAGGCAGTCAGACCTAATGGTTGTCTCCCTTGTTCCCTGAAAATCGAAGTTACCACGTTCTTAAGGTGCCCAGATTTCATATTGTTCAAACACACGTGCTTTATGAACAATTTGTGCAGTTAACACAATCATCACAGGGTCCTGAGGTGACATACATCCTCAGCTTATGAAGATGACGGGATTAAGAGATTAAAGACAGGCGTAGGAAACCATAAGAGTATTGATTGGGGAAGTGATAAATGTCCATGAAGTCTTCACAATTTATGTTCAGAGACTGCAGTAAAGACATGCGTAAGAAATTATAAAAGTATTAATTTGGGGAACTAATAAATGTCCATGAAATCTTCAGAATTCAGGTTCTTCTACCATGGCTTCAGCCAGTCCCTCCATTCGGGGTCCCTGACTTCCCACAACATACCAGGATTCCATCCAAATTACGAAATTACATTGAGCAGTCATGTCTCCTTAGGCCCTCCTTGGTTGTGACAGTTTCTCAGGCTTTCCTTGTTTTATTTTTATTTATTTATTTATTTATTTTTGAGACGGAGTCTCGCTCTGTCACCCAGGCTGGAGTGCTGTGGCCCGATCTCAGCTCACTGCAAGCTCCGCCTCCCGGGTTCCCGCCATTCTCCTGCCTCAGCCTCCCGAGTAGCCGGGACTACAGGCGCCCGCCACCTCGCCCGGCTAGTTTTTTTTTGTATTTTTTAGTAGAGACGGGGTTTCACCATGTTAGCCAGGATGGTCTCGATCTCCTGACCTCGTGATCCGCCCGTCTCGGCCTCCCAAAGTGCTGGGATTACAGGCTTGAGCCACCGCGCCCGGCGGCTTTCCTTGTTTTTAATGACCTTCAGAATTTTGAGTAGTGCTGGTCAGGTATACTGTAGAATTCTTCTCCTTTGGGGTTTGCCTGCTATTTCTGTCTTGATTATATTTGGATTGTGGGTTTTGGGAAAGAAGATCACAGAAATAAAATGTCATTTTCATCACATTCTACTAAGGGTATGTACTTGGTACAATGAACATAACTAATTGCTATTGATGTTAACTGTGATTACCTACATGAGGCAGTGTTTAACACATACCAATAAAAAAACATAACACAAGGCTGCATTAAACAACTGGAAATATGATAGATATATTTTAAAGGCTGAGTTAAATGACACAGCTTTTTATGACTTTCAAGGGTGCTAAATTTCTAGATGGTCTTATTATTAAGAGCCATGAACTACTCAGTAGTAGATTAACTTTGTAAAATAAATGTTATTTTACCCAATCTAAGAACTTCTAAGTTTTAAAGGCGATGTTAAAAAAAATGAAAACAGACTTCATAGATTGGAAGAAAATATGTGCAAATCACATATTTAATAAAGTGCTTGTATCTAGAATACGTAAAGAACTCTGAAAACTCAATAAAGGGAAACAAACATGTTAGTAATAAAATGGGAAAGGATTTCAAAAGAAGATTTCACAAAGGGACATGTAAGAATGGCAAATACACAAATAAAAGTTTCTCAAACTCTAGTCATTAGGGAAATGCAAATTAAAACCAACGAGATATTATACACCTACAAGCAGAATTAAAAGTAAAAAGACAGCTTATAAAAACTGCTGGCAATGATGCAGAGTAACTGGAACTATCACACACTCTCAAGGAGGATGTAAAATGGCACAACGACTTAGAAAACAGTTTGACAATGTCTTAAAAGTTAGAATTCCAAAGTTAAAAGCTTCATACGATTCAGACATTCCACTGCTAAGTATTTAACCAACCTAAATGAACACATCTATGCACACAGAGACTTACATGCTAATGCTCATCTTACCTTTATCGTCAATAACCGACAACTGGAAAAGTCTAGATGCTCATGAGCAGATGAGTGGGTGCTATACCCATACCATGAAATATTTAGAATATTAATAATCAAACAGAATGAATGATTGTATTTATACACACAACAACCAGAATAAATCACAAAATATGAGTGAAAGAAGTATATTTTCTAAGTGTATGTACATGTATCCCTGTAAATATACCTACTTTACAATTCTACAAGATTCAACTAGATCAGTGTTGACCTGTGGACGGGTGTGCTGAAGAGGGAGAAGAATTTTAAAATGGCACAGGCACTCTTACGAGTTGATGGGTATATTCACTATCTTGATTGTGGTGATGGTTGTATATTTAAGCGTACATTTTACAGTTTCTGTATGTGTGGGTTTTTTATGCCAACTTTATCTCAATAAAACTTTTTTAAAGCTTCAGTAAATTTATGTATTTTAAAATGCAAAAATAAGTCGCCTTTCTTTAAATTTTTAACCTTCTCCTATTAAATTATCTCTGATGTATTCTTAATGAAACTGGAAATTGGAGCATAAATGATTGTGAGAGTTGCTTCCAAATATTTTTGTTAGCTTTCTTTCTTGGTCTCTCATATTTAACCTTTAATTAGGCTTAATTTATGATGGATAACTAATTGTTTAAAGTAGTGTCCTGCTGAGTAGAACATGGTGCTTAATCTAGTGGAGCCGCTGATGCGAGGCTCTGCTTTGTCATCACTCTCATTTAATTGAGTATCATTAGTGGTTATTTATTAAAAAACATGTTGCTATTTAGAGTTTTGGACAAGAACAGTTTACTTGGGAGAGTGACTAAAAGAATAAATTCCCCCACTATTTAGAAAGGAGCTCCAAGTCCGTAAGTCAAATCCCACTTTTAAGAAAATCCTGACCATTTTGTAATAGTTTATACATTTTGTGGTAAGTATTTCTACTTCCATACCTTAACATTAATCATGAACACTGGAAAAGAATTTCAATAAAAATAGTTTTAGATTGTAACTATGGCAATGACTGGCTCTAAATACTTCTTATAAAAATTCTGGTGACTGTCGTGAATTAATTACTGGTAAAATAAGTTATGCCTCTTTATCTGCATTTTTGAAGACACAGACTTAGATTAGAATTTAATGTAATATTATCTTTGACACTTTATACCTTTGATAATGTTTTTAGTTTTGTATCCTGAGTGGAAGGGAAATAAAATTCTATTGGCAATCAGCCATATTCATTGTTAAGGGGTTCTTATTTTTTAAAATGAACAATAAATTTTACAATACTTTTAGATTTACAGACAAAATGCAAAAATAGTTTGGAGAGTTCCTGTATACTCTATGTTCCATTTCTCTTGTTGTTAAGGTCCTGTGTTTTACAGTATACTTGTCACAACTAATGAACCAATATTGTTATATTATTATTAACACTATACTTTATTTGGATTATAAAAAGTTTTTCTCTGATGTGTTTTTTTCTGTTCCAGGATCTAATATGGGATAAATATCAGATTTATTCATCATGTCTTCTTATAAGGCTCATAAAAAATATATAGACCTTCTTATAAATCCCTTCCTACTAATTACTGACAGTCTTCCTCCCTGAATTCCAAACATGGCCATAGTTTTGTTCAGTGGAACTACACATAGGTAAGAAGAGATTTGCATTTCACATAATAATTTGCCAAAACATGGATTCAGATGAAATTTCTCTAAGTCATCTGCTACTGAGGCTAAACCTGCCAATTGCCTTAAACCTTTAATCTTCCTTCAACCTCATGTGGCAATGCTGTGTGTGGCCATTCTGGTTGGCCTCCTGTGAGGCCTTGTCCTGTGCAGGGAGAACCCAGAAGTGGAATACATAGTTCTGATACACACCATAATCACTGTGCTGAGGACAGCGGAGGGTGATTGCCACCCCTCTGGCATGATCCCTGAGCTGGCACCGAGGATACATTCACAGGGGGAAGTGGGTCAGACTGTCCCCAGAAACCTGTAAGCTTTGAATTCTGCTGATAGTTACAACTAACTAAAAAATATACAGTCTTTATTTTATAAACATCACATCTGTACTTTTCTCTATAACATCTGGCTATTTATTATCTCAGTATAATAATTGTAGTTGAGTAGAAATGTAAAATCTTAGAGATACATGAGTTTTCAGGAATCATCCAAACTAAGACAGTGTGGCAATTCCTCAAAGAGCTAAAGACAGAAATAGTATTTGACCCAGCAATCCCATTACTTGGTATATACCCAAAGGAATACAAATTGTTCTATTATAAAGACACATGCATGCATATGTTCACTGCAGCACTATTCACAATAGTAAATGTATGGAATCAACCTAAATGCCTATCAATGATAGATTAGTTAAAGAAAATATGGTACACATATACCATGGAATACTATGCAGCCATAAAAATAAAGAGGTCATGTCCTTTGCAAGGATATGGCTTGAGCTGGAGACCATTACCCTTAGCAAACTATCACAGGAACAGAAATCTAAATATACATGTTCTCCCTTATAAGTGAGAGTTTAATGATGAGAACACATGGACTCATAGAGGGGAACAACACACACTGGGGCCTGTTGGAGGGTGGAGAGTGAGAGGAGGGAGACAATCAAGAAAAATAACTAATGAGTACTAGGCTTAATACATGGGTGATAAAATAATCTGTACAACAAACCTCCATGTACCCCTGAACTTAAAGTAAAAGTTAAAAATAAGAAATCATCCAGCCTAATGCCCACCAAAATTCACATTTGAAATATTTCGATATTTTAAGGGTTAAATGTATTTTTTCTCCATCCACGTTCAACATATGTCTTGTTTGGTATTTTAGAGCATCACAAAACAGATCACCTTGCCCTTCCACCACAGATCTTTTCAAATCTGTGGCATACGCTATGAAATTCTTCTTTAATCTCTACTAAGACTGGACCAATGCTTGTTGTTACTAGTCCTCTCCAATGAGGCTTCCAGACCCACCCCGTGTCCTGCCCACCCTCTCCTGAAATATGATAGTTATTGGTCTACCTCCTTTGTACCACAGAGTTGTTCTCTGGGCACTTTCTAATTTTATCTCTTTAGCTTTTGTCCCCACTAAAATCGAACTTTTTTCTTAGCCCAGATGGCACAGACCACTAGGGAGGAATCCCTTGTTGTTCTTTTATTGTACTTATTAGATGTATTCAGGCTTAGAGCTAAGACTCTATGATAAGCAGCTTCACAACCTCTCTCAAAAGTGGCTTGCTGAAGCTCAGATAATCTGGTTTTAAAAATCATATGTGGAAATAAATGAAGGCCAACCAACTAAGAACAGCAAAGGCTATTAATTCAGAGCTTCTTAGAGTATAGTAGGAGATTCAACCAATCCCACCTGCATTTAGCAAAGACTCCAAGACAGGCAGAACAGCTGGAAAGTTTCATGGGGGAGAAGACGGAAGGCTCTAGGTGTGCCCTGACTGGAGGATGTTGGCCTGGGGAAGCTGCAGGTGGGCTAAGGAGAAGCAGGTGTTTTATGAGATGCGTTAGGAGCATATTTGCCTTTTTTTCTAGTTGGTCCTAAGTTTGAAGCAGGGACAAAAGTTAGGGAAACTGCCCATTAAGAATCAAGTCCTGGCCATTTTGGGCCAATTGTTACAGGTGTTATTGTTTCGTTTCCCACATCACTGCTAGAGAGAGTGCCCTGTCTTCCTACAAGTCTGACTTAGAGAGAGAAGGCTGGCTTCCTCGGCCGATTACTGTAGGTCATGGGTTGGTTTCCTGGGCAGGATGCGGTAGATTATAGGAATTTTTCTGCCTCTCCAGAGTCCCCCAGATGCCGGAGTGATCCACAGGACATGGCTCACAATTGTGCTTCCTTGAGGTTTGCTTCATACCATAGCATTTAATAGAATATGCAGGTTATAGCTCTGATGGAAATCAATTAGAAATTGAATGAACTAGTATGTTTTGGTGGTACACAGATATATCTATGCAGTATCAAATGTCCATGTATTTCCTCTCTGGGAAATATTCAGTGAATTAGAAAAGGAAATACATTATGTAGCCAATTTAAAAATAGGTCTTGCTATATGGATGCTCTGGTACCTTTGTAGAGTACACACGTATCTCCTGTATGTATGATCAATCAGATTATCACAAAAGCATGGACTTCAGTCCCTCAACAACTTTCAGACCACAGGATTTGCAGAGAATTTGTTGCTTGAACATCAAACAGGCTTAAGAAAGTCAAACAGAAGATGCAGAAAACTAAATTACAATAAGAGTAAACCCTCGGGAAATAACAAATATTTATTTTAAACCACATTTCTGTGTATTTGATGAGAAATGTCTTAGGGGGTCCTCCCTTCTCTCCTGGCACTAATGGGTATGGGGTAGCGAGTGTGGTGGGAGGATGAGAGTCATAGTAATTATCTGTCTATTCTCTTCTCCTGCAATTGAATCTGAACCAATTTTGGCAGAAACTAATTTTGTTTGTTTGTTTTACTATCATCAATCCCTGGGAACAGATCCCTAATCCTTCCTCCAAAGACAAAAAAAGGAGAATTTCTGATTCATGGGAGGTGCTAGCGAATGTTGTTAAGCACATGCATGAATGCAGCAATGAATGGATGAGTGAATGAATGACTTCACTGCCCTTTTCCTGTTTGTTCAAGGGGTCAATAAAACTTTTGTATTCCATGGATACTTTATCTTTCACATATTTAGAATAAATGCCATACTTGTTGCTTCAGATGGCCTTCTTGTATTACATTCACAGAATGATATTGATTGAAATACAGTATCTAAAGCGAAACACTAGTATATATTTCTCATGCGGGCTTACTTGAGACCTTTGGGCATAAGCGATTGATTAATGAGGGTCTAAAAAGGAAAAAGAAAATTATTTTGTGTGTTTTAGACAGACACATTTAAACAGTAACAATTTAAGCAGTAGTGTTTATCCACATGATGAAGAAGCTGAGAATCCATGCTGGAGTGTGTGAGGCCACCCAGGGAAGAGCCACCCTAGACAGCTGTTGCCACCCTGGGCTTGAAGACCAAAGACAGGAGGCAGGCATCAGAGCCCAGAGCTGGGGCCACCCAGTGGCAAAGGCAGGCACAGAATTCTACAGGGACACAGAGGAGACCCAGGCACTGCCAGCCTCCACCTAAGAAAGGAGGAGAAGAAAAGCTCTGGTTTCTCCCTCTCCTTCCCACTCTCATTTCCTGCTGGAACTTCCTATTGGCTGAATCCTGCCAGATTAAAGCTGTCCTGGGAGAAGAGGAAATGCAGCTTGTAGGGATCAATCCTGTGTGCAGGGAAGGGGTGAAGAGTGGGATGAGGACCAAGAAAAATAAGAAGCAGCCCAGGGTGAGGGAGACACTTTCGATGAATATTCCTGAATCTAGCATGACTAGGGCCATGGCTGTGATCAAGTTATTAACTTGCATGAGCAAACCCACTGCCAGTGGAGTTTTCCTGACCCCTCATATTCAGAAAATAATTGATTCCAACCTTCCTTCCAACGACTATGGAAATCTGAAAACATTCCCCAGGTCTCTCCAAATTTTTAGCAGATCTACATTTCCCCATCTATGTTGTCAATGTAGTATCTCTATGAATTAGATTGTCGTGTGTGTGTTTTAAGGAAGTCCTCATGTAATTGCTCTGATATGATCTCAGGTCCAAGAAACAATGTGTTCTGCTTTATTTCCCTCATCAAAGGCATTTGATACATCAGGGTAGAAGAGTCTCTACTGGAGACCTGGCATGGGGGGTCACGTCGCATACTACATGAGGTAGAACTTACAATGGCCTGGGTCTCCTGACACTGATAGTCTCTCACTCGTTTATACAAATAGATACCTCCATTCCTATTTTATCTGCTTTTTTCCTTTCTTTCCTACTTCTATATTAACTGTTCACTCTCTTTTCTCATGAATAGTGCTTAGGCTCTCAAAATCCTTGTTTCTGTTGAGTATATAAGTTACCCCTGACATCACTGATAAACTACACTCCACACCCACCTCGAAGTATTTCACAGACCAATGAGAACTCTCCTGTGATAGGACCTTTGTGGAAAATATAAGTTCTTAGATTGGATGAAACATTTATGGATTTTTTTTTTCTCTAAGTGAATCTATTCTCAAGCAGTTTATAGCTCCTAATATTGAGATCATCTAGAGACTCAGCACTCTTGAAAGTCATAAAATATGTGTGATTTCACTTTGCCTTTAAGATACATCTATCATATTTAAAGTTATTTAATATACCTTAGCATTATATCATTTATGTATGTTAAAAATTACCTCATTCAGGTGATCAAAGTCAACATCAATAGCAATTGGTTAGGTTCATAGTATGTACCCTTGGCTGGGGGTGGTGGCTCACACCTGGAATCCCAACACTTCAGGAGTTCAAGACCAGCCTGGCCAACATGGTGAAACCCCATCTCTACTAAAAATACAAAAATTAGTTGGGTGTGGTGGCGGGCGCCTGTAATCCCACCTACTCGGGAGGCTAAGGCAGGAGAATCGCTTGAACTCAGGAGGTGGAAGTTGCAGTGAGCCAAGATGGAGCCACTGCACTCCAGCCTGGATGACAGAGTGAGACTCCATTGCAAAAAGGGAAGGAAGGAAGGAAGGAAGGAAGGAGGGAAGGAAGGAAGGAGGGAAGGAGGGAAGGAGGGAAGGAAGGAAGGAAGGAAGGACCCTTGATAAGATGTGATGAAAATGGCATTTCATTTTTGTAGTCTTCCTTCCCCAAACCCATAACTTCAATCTAATCAAAAGTAAAACATCAGTCAAGTCCCAGTGGAGAGGGATTTTACCATATACCTGACCAGTGTTCCTCAAAACTGTGAAAGTCGTTAAAAACAAGGCAAATCTGAGAAAATGTCACAGCCAAAGGAGCCTCAGGAGATATGTCTACCAAATGTAGGCTCCACCCTCAGCCTACCCTGGGTGATGTCACCCACCTATGGTGGTTGTCATGCACTTGGATAAAGGCAGAGTAGCATCTGATTCATTGCATAAACAATGAGGCTGAGTCCCTGATGCCAGTTCTGGCACCAAAGTCAATGTCATGAGACTCTATTTGTGGGATTTCCTCTCCACTTTGCCTGAAGTTTTAAACTCCTTTTAAAATATTAAAGGCAATTAAGAGAAGAGTTTTACAATTGATAATGGAAATGCTATAAAATCATGACATCATGATTTTTTATACGATATTTGCTCAGGGCAGATTGTCTTGTATTTAATATTTCCTTTCTGTCATTTCTGTTGCGATTTTTTTTTCATTTAACATTTAGCACTGTACTTTCCTTTTTGCCAAATCTTTGCTTTTGCTAAGAGATGGATTAGAATAGATTAATTTCAGTGTGTTTTTCTCTGAATTTATCTTACATTAGAAACGTTCTACAGGAAATGAGTTAAAAATCAGCATTTTATTTTGATCATAAATTACAAGCTGTTGTGAAAATAGAATTTACTTTTTTTAAAGAAAAAGAATAAAAGAATATAGCTGGTATAGGTAGTATTGTGACCTGAATTTCACTGCTTTCTTTAGAAAGTAGGCCTGAACGAGGCAAGTTTTCTCTTCTCTGATGTTAACTGTGACAAATTTTAGAGCAACAAAAAAATTGCTTGGATTCTTAAGGGTTTTGATATATTTTCTCTGTTGCTTGATAAAAGCCAAAGCCATTCTATGAAGTGCAGGTCTTTTGGGTGTTTGCTCTCTTTTTTCATTGATTTGGAATGAAGATTTCTGAAGCAGCAGGGATTAACATCAGGCCCTGATTTTGCAACTGTCTATCGTCTGCAGGACCATATTCCAATATGCTTCTTAGAAATCAACCCATGGATGGTTGGGGCAGCTGTCAGGCTCTCTCAGCAGGTGGATCTATGAGGACAAAAGAAATAATAATAGAGAAGGCAGGAGGAAGCTTTCAGAGGTAATGGGTATGCTTATGGTAAAGATTGTAGCTGCGGTTTCATGGGTGTATATTTGTCTCCAAATTCACCAAGTTGTACACGTTAAATCTGTGCCATTTTTTATATATCAAGAATTCCCTCCTTAAGTGGTTTTTAAAAAGGAATCAACCCAGTTTGCAACTGGAAAGTTAAATATGTATTTCTAAGAAGCATATAGGTAGAG
This sequence comes from Papio anubis, assembly GCF_008728515.1. Taxonomy (NCBI): domain Eukaryota; kingdom Metazoa; phylum Chordata; class Mammalia; order Primates; family Cercopithecidae; genus Papio; species Papio anubis. The sequence continues at coordinate 8,034,798 of NC_044980.1, forward strand.
GTAGCATTGTGACCTGAATTTCACTGCCTTCTTTAGAAAGTAGGCCTGAATGAGGCAAGTTTTCTCTTCTCTGATGGTAACTGTGACAAATTTTTGAGCAACAAAAAATTGCTTGTAAATAGGAATACAAAACGTTTGTGCCTTTAAAAAAGTGGATGGCACTATAAATCAAATACAAATCATTATCATCTTTCATTTTCCCTTTCAATTGAGTAATTATAGAATTTGGGTTGAGAGCGAAGGTATTACATTGCGTAAGAGTTCTAAGATAGTCCATTACATTACAGGGGAAAATAGAAAAGAGCAAACCTTTTTTCATGTGTGTAATACAGGTACGTTTCCCCCAAGGAAACTACCTTTAACAGTTTTACTAATGACTTAGGTAATAAATGCTCATTATAAAAATAATGACAACACGAACAAAAGACCATCAGCAAATATCAAACAGCAGTAAAAAGGATAAAGAATCATGAGAAATTTAAATACTTAATACAGGTAAATTTTCAGTGACCATTAATTCACACCCTTAGTATGCACACTCATATAAACATATGCTAATTATAAGTATATACAGTATTTTACATAGAATACAAATATAGACAATATGCACGTGTGGAGTAAGAAGCCTAAGGAAATGGTGCCAACATGAGAGATATTGCCTTACCAAAATATTTAAACAGTGTAACTCAGTATTAACTAATTCCCAATAATTTAAACTCAAAGTTCTAGTGTTTCATTTCAGAATGGCAGGTGATTATATGGGGACAATTGCTAGACCTTCTGCATTACTTTAAAATAGTTCCAGTTAGAAAAAGTAACAGCTCCCCAAAGATGTTCATGCCCTGGTTCCTGAAACCTGTGAATTTGCTCCATTACATGGCAAAAGGGCTTCACCAGGTATCATTAAATTTATGGATGGGGAGATTTAGCTTAGATTAACCAGGCTCAGATCGCATGAGCCCCTAAAAGCAGAGAACTTTCTCCAGCAGAAGCACAGAAATAAGGCACACAAGAATATTGTGAAATTTGAAACGTGAGAGAGACTTGAATTTGGCTTTGAAGAGGAGGGAGGTGATGAACCAAGGAATTGAGGTGTCCTTTAGAAGCTTAGAACATCTCTCAAAAAGCTAGGAAGGAAATGGGGACTTCAGTGCTACATCCACCTGGAAGTGATTCCTGCCAACAACCAGAGTAAGCTTATGAGTGGATGCTCCTCCGCCTCGAGGATGGAACACAGGTCTGTAGACATCTTGATTTCAGACTTGTGAGACCAGGAACACAAACATCAACCAAGCTACCTGGATTTCTGCTCTATAAAATTATGAAATAATAAATTTGTTGTTTTAAGCCTCCAAGTGTGTGGTAATCTGCCATGGCAGCAATAATAAAACAACTATAATACCTACATTTATTTCATTCTTTTTTGTTACAGAGCAATTGGAATATCTAAGCAGTACAGTTCACCTTCTACTAAGCAACCTTATATTTTGGCTTAAAATGCAGCAGCAAGAAGGGGTATGCTTGGGAGTAGTAAATTTACCTCAGAGACAATGGTTTTCTGAGTATAGGCAAGAGTCTTCTGAAGCCTTCAAAATCAGTTACTTTTTTCAGAATAAAGAGCCAATATCAAGTTGTGCAAAACAATATGGGACCGGTGAAAACAAAACTAAAATAGTTGTGCTTAATTTAAGCAATATAATAAATACTCTTATTTTTAATTCTATTTAAATAAGTATATCCCTATTTAGATATGTAAAAATAATAGTTTAATTTATAATTTATTAATAATCAATTTGCTTATTTTGTAGATTTTAAAACAATTTTTCTAGCTCTTGTATTGGTAGGGTAACACTGGCTGTACTTACATTTTCCAAACTTTCAATAACCAAAATCTTTTCCACCATGTCAGAACACACATTTTAAAATTTAGCCCTAGCTTTCACTAAAATCACTTAGTTTTATCTAGATCTCATGAATCCTGAATATACCACTTTGGAAGTCTGACTTTTTTTTCTCTTAAAATATTTATTGATTAGTTTCAGCATTTGCTCAGAGCTAACAACCTGCTTTCTCTTTAATGAATGAAAAAAATCAAAGACACTTTAACTGAAATGTTTGTTCTCAGCTTTGTTGAAAGAGATACATTTCTCACTGGATAAAAAACATGGTTGTCCGAAAGTAATACAGGAATTTTCGTGATCTGAACTTACTTAAACTAATAATAAAAAATACTCCAGTGCTAATCGTAGAATCTTGGGTTTGGTCTTCTCTCCTCAATTATTTGCAGCACACACCAAACAGCAGAGAATGTTGGACTGTCTTTTGAGGCTGGAGAAAAACTAGCGCATGCCCATGGATATTGGTGTAGGCAGATAAAGCTATACCATCTACAGGTGATTAAGATAATGTTCCACAGGTGTCATTAATTTGTGGAACTGGCTCTCTGTATTCTTCAATTAAGTGATTTTAAAAATCCTTCCGGGTCTCTATTTTGAGTCACTAAGACAATCTCAGGGCAAGAGTACCTGCTGCAATTGCTGTTTCTGTGGAAGTGAAAATCTCAAACACCTAAAATGGCAGAAAGAACACTAAAATGTATTTGAAAGTATTACAGGCTATATTCTCTTTGTCTCTGGCTTTGGTCCATCTTACAGAGAGCTGATTGGTTCATTTTGACAGCGTGTTGATTGGTGCGTTTACAAACCTGTAGCTAGACACAGAGTGCTGATTGGTGCGTTTACAATCCTTTAGCTAGACAGAAAAGTTCTCCAAGTCCCCACCCCTCCCAGAAGCCCAGCGGGCTTCACCTCTCCCTGGCCCTGGCCGGGGGACTTTGCGGCACCTAGTCCAGGCACTTCGGCAGCCCAGAGGGACCTCGTCCCAGACAATCAAGAGGAAAAGAGGGGAAGCGAGAAAGAGACAGAGACCTGCTATCGTGGCCAACACGGGAATGGCAACACGGGAATGGCGGTCCACGTACGGGATTCAGTCTCAGATCGAGCTCAGCAGGCACTGGCCGGCCTCGCCAAGGGCGGGGCTTGCCGAGCTCCCGCTCACCTGGAACCCTCGCCCCTGCGGCCCGTGAGCGCTGCGCGCAGCCCTGGCTCCCGCCCGCGCCTCTCTCCACACTTCCGGGAGCCGGCTCCTGCCTCGACCAGTTCCAGAGAGGGGCCCCCACGGCGCAGTGGCGGGGCTGAAGGGCTTCTCAGGCGCGGCCAGAGCGGACCCCGAGGCCGAGGAGGCGCCCAGAGCCGGCGAGGGCTGCTAGCAAGCCGTCACCTCTCACCAGGAGCCGCAACTGCTGGTGCTGCGTTCACGGCTTTGCTTTGTCTTTCAGGTGGAGACGCGCTGACCTGCCCCAATATCTATTGTTTGCTAAATTACTCCAAGATATAGTCAAGGGCAAACACCCATTTATAAACACAAATCATGTCAGGTTTTCAGGACCAGCACAAACAATGAAGTAAACCGCACCCTCCTTGAATGTGTGGCAAGTTTGTGAGGATTTCATGAACCCGTCCTGCATTTCCAGATCCACGCTGAGGCCTCTCCCTGGACACAGGTCTGTGGATCAGCCTGTACTTGGGCGGTTTTACCTTCTGTGTCTGTTTGTCACAGTCCTTTTGTCCTAGTGCTCATCACTGCACGTTCCCAGCTCCAGCAAGTGGCCAACGCTTTTGCCTCCACAGCCACAGGCCCGACAGCCGAGCCCCACGGTGGCAGGTGGCCCTTCCATGGCTGAGGTCACACACCCAGTCTCGCACGCTGCCCTTCTCGGGGCCTCGGGCACCTTCGGCTCTTCTCCAGGGATTGCACTTGTTCCTGCTGCCCGCAGAGGTTTCCTTCCTGTGATGACACTCGGAGGGGGCGCTTTTCTTTCCTGGCTTCGACCATCACAGAGCTGCTTTGTATTCGCCGGCAGCTGCCACGCTTCCCTGAAAAGGCGGCTTCCGTTCTGCTGGAGATGAACTGATTTGTCTGACGGCCAACTTAAACAAGGAGGTACTTTGAGACCATTTTTTTGGTATCTGTCTTTTTCTCTCGACATTCGGCTTCGTAGTTGTGAGACTCTAAATACACGTGGGGTTTAACACAAGGCCTCGGGGGTTTTGAGGATTCCAAAGTGATCCCTGTATCCAGTTATGACCACAGAACGAGGTCACAGGGGAGAACAGACCACTCATTGTGACATTTGACACCAGGCAGCAGATGATACAGTGTTCCCCTTGTCTGTAAAGAAGGCGAAGTTGCATTTCTGGTTTCCAAATCCAGAAATTAAGAGTTCACTTAATTGCCAGAAATCTTCAAGGGTATGGTAGGCTCTGAGCATTGGCCTGGCCCCTTATTTCCTGGCAGTAAGTACCAGTTCCTGAAATTCTTTTTCTACTATTAAATGTAACCTGCTGACTTGAAGAAGCATTTAGTCATTTACTGTGACTGTAAACAAAAAATAACAATGTTGGCTGGGCAAAGTGGCTCACGCCTGTAATCCTCACACTTTGGGAGGCCGAGGTGGGTGGATCACCTGAGGTCAGGAGTTCAAGACCAGCCTGGCCAACATGATGAAACCCCATCTCTACTAAAAATACAAAAAATTAGCTGGGCGTGGTGGTGGGCACCTGTAATCCCAGCTACTCAGGATGCTGAGACAGGAGAGTTGCTTAAACCTGGGAGGTGGAGGTTGTGGTAAGCTGAGATGGCTGCTGCACTCCAGCCTGGGTGACAAGAATGAAACTCCAATCAAATAATAATATTCATAACAATATTCATAATAACAATGCTCAGTGCTTATCTTGTTTCTTGCTTTCTCCCAAAATGTTAGTAGTTACATGTAAAAAATGAATTCCCTCTTTAGTTAAACTAGCTTCCTATGTGGTGTCCACTTGCTGACATAGCATAGCAGGGATCCCTTGTGTAAAAAATATCCCTCTTCAAAAGAATGAGGACTGACACCCCTAGACAGCCTTACTGACACATTTTCTTGTCTCCACTACCCTCTAGTACATCAATAAAACCTCTCAGTAGCCAGGCTCCCAGGTGGCACCAATTAACCATGCCTCCTGGTAGTGCCCTCCACGCTAATTTGGACGAGCCCTATGTAACCAAGAGAATGTGGTGGTGGCAATGCTGTGTGACTTCTAAGACTAAGTTATAGGAAGCTTCTGTGACCCTGTAGAACATCTGCCTTGATTTTTCAGACCTCTCCGTCTGTAAAAATCCAGGTGCCAAATAAGAAGCCTAACTACCTTGAGACCACCATGATTTGAGGAATCCCAAATTGGCCACGTGGAGAAGGTGCCTGCCTGATCTACCCCAGCTTTTCCAGCCCTCTCAGTCCAGATGTCAGGCACACGGTTGAAGAAGCCTTAAGATGTTTCCAGCCTCAGCCCCAGTCTGCCTGTAACTGATGGAGGAATCCAAGAGGGAAATGTCCAATTGAACTATAAACTTCCAGAACTGCGAGAGGCAATCATAAATTGTTGTTTTAATTCTCTTAGTTTTGGGATGATATACAGCAATAAACAGAACAGCACTTCATAATTGACCAAATGGGAGAATGTGTGTTGGAGAATTAACAAAGCCATTTTGAATTGAAACTAATGAGAACACTAACTTTGTTCACCCACACAACCCCCATCCTTTCAGCAAATGCCCTTTACTTAAATTCTTAGTTTTAGCAAACATGTATTTTGAAAAATATGTACACATATGTATATGTATAACATATACATATACATGTCAATCACCTGGGTCATAAAGTTCCTAAATTTATCTGCAACACAGTATGATCTTTGCAATTGTCATGTACATTTTCTCAAAATCTCATAATCCTGAAAAGCATTAGACACAGAATACAGACATCCTTATTGGATATGGGACCCAATTTTAAATTTGTCTTTACTTGTTAGCCTTTTGGGATGTCTGACGTCTTACAAATTCAAAACTGTTCTTTGCATTTTTGGAAAATTTAATGGCGTTTTCTGAAGTGTCTCCACAGAATGTAACTTTTGGTTAACTTCATGTAATGCATATGAAAGAAAAAAAGCCAGTTTTTGAGACTCTCATCTTAGAATGATGGCATATAATGCCAAAGAGAAACATGGAGAGAGTCCAGCCTAACAACACATGTGTTCCTAATCCTGTAATCTGTTTTCTGCACTCCATGGAGGATGGTATTTTAGATTTAAAAGCAAATTTCATCATGTCTTTCTTCTAATAAAAACTTTAAATGATTTTTCAGGGCTCGTAGGATGTAAAGACCAAAATTTTTAATATATGTATGAGATCTCTGCATGGTCTCATAGTATATCTACTGTTCAATAAAAGTATTGCAGTAATTCCATATTCCAATGGAAAAAATATACACCTAACAGCATACAAATATTTTAAAGATGCATTAGATACTAGAAGACAATATTATTTATAAACTTGGTACAATTAACAAATATATACATAAACAGTGAAAGCAAAAGATTAAAAAGCATAAATGGCATAACAAATTTCACTCAATAAAATTATATTTTCTAGAATCAATAACACAGTCAAAGAAAGAAAGTGAAGGAACAAATTGGGAGGAAGTATTTATTACATGCACCTAACAAAGGGTTCTAAAAATTGATACAGAAAAAAGCAGCAAAAGCAACAAATAAATAATTGACAAAGGATATGAATGGGCATTCATAAAACACATAGAAACAGATATGAAAGATAAAAATGTTATCTCTCTCCAGTCATCAGAAATCTGAATACTAAATGAGTGACCTTGTTGCCCATCTTGATCAAATCAAAACCAAAACCAAAGAAGTAAATTATCTTGAAAAATTTAGTAATGATAATATTGTAGGAAAGTAGCCTTTTCCTACCGAGTAGTTCTATTATATTTTAAATATGTTTCAACAGATGTCTTTTTTGAGATGTATGATATTTTTACACAGAAGACTGAGATGACAGGGTTCTCATCAGTTGTCCAAGAGTCAGTAGCTCCCATTTAGGGAAATCTAGTCACTGCTATGCTATTAAAACTTCTCACATGAGCTTGGAGGATGGTGGCAGGAGGTGGGTGGGGGGTCCTAGAGGAGTCATCATTGTGAAAAAGAAACGTTTTAATGATTCACCTCACCTGGAAACAAATGAAAGTGAGGCCCTGACATTCTCCAAAATTATTGCAACCATGAGTTAGATGAATCCTCTCCTGGGACTCTCTTTTAGACTTAAGACATGGATACATGTTGCTCTGACTTTAATGAGAGACCAGTTTTATAACAGTACCGGTAAAGATGACTCTAGTTTTCATATTTGACATTTTTAATCATCTTCATCCCTTGCCAGTATTCATTTTGAATGCAAACTTCTGTTTCAAACACCCCAGGGCTTCCAGTACATGTTTTTCCAGTAGACTACCAGGGCCGAGGTGCCTCACTCTTTATCTCCATCACTAGGAGGTGCTCAGTGCAGAAATCTGCTGCACTCCAATGCAGTATGGGTGCCAGAGTAGAACCCCGGCCCGCAGGCCCTCTGACCAGCTCTTCGTGAGTGGTGCAGGATTGTGCATGGAGGAGAAGGCTGTGATCCACAACCCTTGCAAAGAGTGATGAGCAAATGCATGACAGTAGAATTGACCATGAAGTATATGAGTTTTGAAAGACTGAATTACTATTGGAGACACCATCGCTACTGATCTTCATGATAAAAACATGTATTTAAAAATTCTGTTACAACACACAGCATTTGGTTTGTAAAAACACCGTCTCTTATTGCCAGCATTGCTTCTGAAGCCCTGTGGTGACATCTGTTTTTTTTCGGAAGGGAGTCTTGTGTCTCCTAGTAGATATTCTCTGCACATACCTGACTTTGAGGGAGGACTTTGCACAGGTGCGCCCTCTCACATGTGTGTTCATTAGGTGCACTTAATGGTCTATGTAAAAATCATCATTTTAATGATCACGCCACAAAGACATAACATTTATTTCAAGCTTACATTTTATCTTGTAAAATTTCTCTTGGTATTAATTCCTCAAGCAATTTTATTCAGCTCCTGTTGCTCTGCTGGGAACTAGGACTGTCATCTGGATCTATAGTAAGAATAAACAGTCACTTTTTAATTTCAGGCAAGAAGACAGTGTAGACTGGGCTCCCAAGTACATCTACATGGATTTAATGGACAAGGTAAGTAGTTCTTAAATTTAATATATCTTACTTCTCTGTGTTTGGTAGTTGGCAGCACTTGGAGGGAACCCTGTATATATTTGCTGTAGGTGGTTGGATGTTTTGTGTTATTATAAAGCAGCATTTAACATGGGTTTCTTAAGAGTTGGTTCCCTCACCCCTTGTAGCTCTCTCTATGATCAACACAGGCAACATTGGCAAGCGTGTGGTGTCAGAAATTGAGATGTAGCTGTTACAGCTGTTACAGTTTACATGAGCCACGGTTATGTTTTTGTCTTCATGTGTATTGGGGATATATCTTTTTCCATAGCACTTTCTTTCTCCTGATCCTTGGGTACTGGTTAGTCAATCACAGATTGGTTAAAAAAAAGTATAAAATGTAATTTAATATGAGGTGTTTTAAAAGTCATTTCCTATTTGTTAGAATAGTTTTAAAATATGCCTTTATATATTTATTTATATTTTTAACATATATTTTTTATTGTGATAGCTTTTGGTGTACAAGTGGTTTTGGTTATATGCATGAATTATTTTGGTTATATGGTTTTTGGTTGTAGTGATGATGTCTGAGATTTTAGTGCACCCATCACCCGAGTGGTGTATGTTATACCCAATATGTAGTTTTTAATCCCTTAACCTCCTCCCACCCCTCTCCCTTCTGAGTCTCCAGTGTCCATTATACCACTCTGTGTGCCTTTGCGCATTCATGGCTTAGCTCACACTTACAAGTGAGAACATATAGTATTTGGTTTTCTATTCCTAAATTACTTCACTTAGAATCATGGCCTCCTGCTCCATCCAAGTTGTTGCAAAATACCTTATGTTCTCCTTTTTTATGGCTGAATAGTAGTATTCGTTGGTGTATATATGCCACATTTTTTTAGTCCACTCATTGGTTGATGGGCACTTAGGCTGGTTCCAGATCTTTGCTATTGTGAATTGTGCTGTGATAAACATACACATACAGCTATCTTTTTGATACAATGACTTCTTTCCCTTTGAGTAGATATCCAGTAGTGAGATTGCTGGATTGAATGGTGGATCTACCTTTAGTTTTATGAGAAATCTCCATACTGTTTCCTATAGAGATTGCACTACTTTACATTCTCACCATCAGTGTATAAGCATTCTCCCTTGACCACAGCCATGCCAACATCTATTGTTTTTTGATTTTTTAATAATGGCCATTCTGACTGGGTTAAGATGGTATCTCATTGTGGCTTTAATTTGCATTTTCATGATGCTTAATGATGTTGAGTATTTTCTTTTCATATATTTGTCGAATACTTGTATGTCCCCCTTTAGGAAATGTCTATTCATGTCATTTGCCACTTATTGATGATATTATTTGGTTTTGTTTCCTTGCTAATTTGCTTGAGTTCCTTGTAGATTCTGGATATTAGTCTTTTGTCAGGTACAGAGTTTGCAAATATTTTTTCCTGTTCCGTGGGGTGTCGATTTACTATGGTGATTATTTCTTTTGCTGTGCAGAAGCTTCTTAGCTTAATTAGGTTCCATTTATTTATTTTTGTTTTGCTTGCATTTGTTTTTTTGGATCTCAGTCATAAATTCTTTGCCTAGGCCAATCCAGAAGTGTTTATTCTAGGTTTTCTTCTAGAATTTTATGGTTTCAGGTCTTAGATTTAAGTCTTTAATCTATTTTTGAGTTGATTTTTTTTATATGGTGAGAGATGGGGATCCAATTTCATTCTTCCGCATGTGGCTATCCAGTTTTACCAGAACCATGTATTGAATAGGGTGTCCTTTCCCTAATTTATGTTTCTGTGTGCTTTGTCAAAGATTACTTGGTTGGAAGTATTTGGCTTTATTTCTGTGTTCTCTATTCCATTCCATTAGTCAAGTGTGTCTACTTTTATGCTGGTATCAAACTATTTTGGTAACTATAGTCTCATAGTATAATTTTAAGTTGAAGAATTTTAGTCTATTCATCCAAAAGCAGTATAAATAAAGTGATAATTCTATGTGTCTTGCAGAACAGTTCTCTGCTGGCTCTGATTTGCTCCAAACCTCATCTGCTAGTGTTCTTTCTGGTCTGACTCATCTCTGTTTAATATGTAATGAAGTAGATTTAAGTGTTATCCTTAGGATGTGGTGCTCCCTTGAGGCAGGAGAATAGGGTCTGGAGTCAGGGAATATAAGGTCAATTCACGCTGACTTCCTAGAACTAAATCAAATGAAAACACTTCAGCAATGACAGGAAATATCCTCTCCATTTTCCTAGGGCATACGCCAAGTAAATGACTTTGTAACTTTACTTCATCCTATTCCTTTACATAAGAGTGTACACCAAGTAACCAATGGAAACCTCTAGAGGGTATTTAACCCCCCGAAAATTATATAGCCAGGCTCTTGAGCCCCTATGCTCAGAACTGCTCACACCTGAGGAGTATACTTTCATTTTCAATAAATCTCTGCTTTTGTTGCTTCATTGTTTCCTTTGTTTGTGTATTTTGTTCAATTCTTTGTTCAACATGCCAAAAACCTGTACATATTCCACTGGAAACACCCTCACTCCCATTCTAATATTCTTTCTTCAGTGGGTAATAAAAGTCGGCTTCACGTGCATATGCTCTGCCAGATGGCAGAAAAGGCTGGGCTTTAATTAATTAATTAAAAACTTCACGAAATATCCACTGAAGACTCGTTATGCCACAGGACTAATGCTTGGTGCCAGGGAGATGGAGAGTAAGGACTCAGATCCTATGCACCAGCAGTTTTGCTGCTCAGAGGGGCAGACAGGCAAGACAATGAAGGCACAGAGGGGAGAGCAGAGCCTCACACTGGAGCATCCCCAGCCTGCTCCATTGAGAGTCAGAAAACATGACTTAGAAGAAGTGAAACCTCTACTCCATCTTGGAAAATAAATAGGAATGAGTGAGACTGGATTTGGCTGGGGAGGGAGAACAAAGCCATTGACTAGTGTGTGCCCAGACACCAAAGGATGCCTTGGCAATGGTCTGGGAAGCAGAGGCTGACTGTACCCTGAAAATGGTGGGTGTAAATCCCTCAAGATATGTATACCTGGGACAAGAGCTAGATTTCCATTCAGCCCCAAGCTTATTTTAGTAATCAGAATGCAGGAAGGCCACACCTACACATATTAATTCCTTTCCCTCAGACTTCTGCCTCTAGGTACACACGAATAAACTTTTATTTCCTTTGAAGCAAAAGAGTTTCTCTGACTTTTAAAGGGCAGAGCTTTCTGGGCCCTGGAGGGAATTCTGATGCATCTCCCAATCTTCTTTGTGTAGATGCATGCCCATTTTATTTAGAACTCTCTTGTAAATGGCCAGAATGAGAACTAGAACATCTAATTCCAACTATTTGCTTGGTGTAATTGCTTTTATGTGTGTCCTGGTGTTTGAGAGATTTTTCTAAAGGCCATTCCTAACAGTTGAAGAACCTGTTGAACCCAATGGGCAAAAACAGGAATGTCTGTTTTGTGACATTGATAGGCTTTTGACAATTTAGTGAGCTGTGGGGGGTAACCACTTTGAGGATTAATAACTTAGATGGCCCTTTTTTCTGTAGGCTGAGGATTAGAAGATGTTTGTAGACAATTTAGTGTCTCTTCACACTTGGAACAGCTGATAATGAGTAATTCTTCCTGCTTTACTTTGGAGGTAGAAAACTTAAAAAAAAAATAAGTTACAGGAGAGAAAAATAAGGAAGTTATCCCATCAGAATGTACATGCTGTAAACCTGGTCTATTCTGACTTTCCTTGGTGGTTTTCAAATAAATTCCTCACTTGGATTCTGGAAGGAGATTCTATAGAGTGAGGCTGCAGTGCAGCAGGAAGCCCACTGACCCAGCCATAGACATGTTTTTATCCCAGCTGGGTCCTGCTGCTAACTTACTGAGCACATTCAGCACAAAACAAATAGTTTCTATGTTTGATTTGGAAAATGGAAAGTTTGGATCAGATAGTATCTAGGGTTCTCTTAGTTCCAAAATTGTGTGCTTTAAGTCATTGCCTTTTAACTGCTTTTATTTTTTCTCCGAATTTTTCTTTTTAAAATAAATGTCAAAATCTGTAATTTCCATGGGTAAAAATAGTAAGTAACAACAAGTCACTCATCCTCACCAGATGTCAGCTATTATTCTAAGCAGGTAAATACATTAACTCATTAATCCTCATGGTAACATGAGAGGATGGATATTATTTATTGTGCCCATCTTACAAATGACAAAACTGAGGCACATGGAGGCTCAGTGAATTGCTCAAGGTCACATGCAGAGATTATGAAAGACTTGAAACCTGAGAGTGGCCCTGGAGCCTGTGTAGGGGCTCTGCAGTTTCACTTTCTATAGCACAGGGAGGAGATTATAGATGGGAAAGCGGCCAGTCTGATACATCAGGTTAGGACAGGCATTGCTGCTTTCTAAAACACATCACAGTTTCTGACTTCCCAATCTATTATTTAGACAGTGGATCTTGAGTTCCATGAGTGCCAATTGGTCTGGTTTGGTTTGGTGGCCCTGGGAGGTAGCACAGATCCAGCACCCCTTGAGCCTCTGGTGAGTCATAAGGTGACTGAGTGAATGTTAGATAGCCAGGTAGTAAGGGTCCCCAGAGAAACTCGAACCAACCTGCACACAGGGCGGAGTGCACACTGGGATGGAGCCACAAAAGTTCATGCCATTTGCAGCCGGGAGGAGCCTGGAGCCCTCTCTTCCTGTGTGGAACCTGGGATTCAAACTGCAAGGCGGGAAGCACTAGAGGAACTCTGGCCTTGTGGAGAGCCCCTGTTTTCCCTCGATTTTTTTTTGTTTTGTTTTCACCCAATAAAACTCTGCTTTACACACCGTTCAAACCATCTGCCAGCCTAAACTTTCATGGCTATGGGACAAGGACCTGTCTCGAGCTGAACTAAAGAAAAGTCCTGCAACAAGTGGACAATAGAATTTGGGGAAGGCAGAGGTTTAACAGAGTTTTCTAGGCTTCATCCATCCTATCAATTTTGGTAAGGACCAGGATAAACCACTTATTTGTCAAGATTGACAGTTTTTATTCTTCGAAAATTTTTATTTTGCCTCACTTTTGAGAAGTGGCATAAAATTACATATTTACAGAACAAGTAAATTTGTGAAAGTAATGGAGATTTATAAAACAATTGACTATAATTTCATTGATTATAATTTATAATGCTACCAAATAGAACAAATCAAGGGGTTGTGAGTTGCCATAAATTACCTTTGATTAAGGCCTTCTTGGATCAGTTCCTTGAAAGAGTGAATTGTTATATTCACTCTCTCAGTGAATATAACTGAGGGTCTGGCCCAAGGCTGTGGGCTTTCACCTTCATTGCTTGTGGTGCTTGTGGCCATTTATCTTGAGTGACAGGTGCATGCTAGTCCCACACCAGAGTGTTTTAGCATTCTAGTCAGCATTTTCCCAGCTTCCACAGTGCTAGTATTATAAATGCCATGTCTTCTGTGTGAGCTTGTACTTATGAAGACACCCCCAGAACAAAAATAAGAGTCTACAAAGGGGAATCATATAAGAAGAGGATGGTGGTCTTATGTGAAATGTGTCTGCTAGATGGAAAATTGCCCAAATTGCATACCTATGGATGGCCAGAATGTCTGAAGCTGAAATTCTAAATCATTCAATATCATGTGGCTTACACTATCTTTGATGGATCCAATTTTTTGTCCTCAAATAAAAATGTTTGACTAAAACAGTGTAATCATAACAAGGAATACATAATGGGGCATGCAAATGAAAAAATAGGCCACTCTTCTGATCCACTTGAATTATTATATTTTATCTTATTTCATTGTGTATGTTAATATGAACTTCCTTAAGGCCTTTCTAAAGATAGATATTGTATGAGTCAACCAATCAATCAACAAGTAAACTATAAACAATGATCAGCTCAGTGTATCCTGTTTGAATCTAAATTTTTGGTGCTATGAATCTATTTATATTAATGACAAGTATAAATATTGTTATGCTACCCTGAGGGGATAAACATATATTAGCAGAAAATATTTTAATTGGAACAGCATTAGCATTCAGCTCTGATTTACTCATTGAGGAAGAAAGTCACACAGAATGAATTTCCTGAATTTGTCCCCATGTTATAAATAATACCTTATAAAGAAGCCTATATTATAATGCTAAAGATATGTTTATAATATATAGTTTTATGCAAAGCTTTTCTTAATGAGAAAATGCTTTTATTCCAACGATTATCATTTTATGGTGTGTTTCCTTTAAGTGGTATTGTTACTAAGACCGTATATCTTAAAACAAAATGGAAAGATTATTAAATGCAAAAAGTGATCTTGGATAAAAATATTGATAAATTTGAGTGACCTAAAATTCTGGTTAAATTGTGCATTGCATATTAAATTGCATTTGCATATTTTTAGTCTATTCATCCAAAAGCAGTATAAATAAAATGATAATTCTATCCTTTGTGTGTATTAGTTATATAATGTTTTGTGGGATAAAATTTTGTAGCTTTAATAATAACAGGAAATTTCATGCCAAATTCCTATGTTTTGTCCATATGTAGATAAAACAACTATTTTTGCTTTCAGTCTTAATTCTAAACAAAATATCAGCTCGACTTATTTTCATATTCCTCAATGTTTTTAACAAAGTAAGTCATTGTTTGTTGTTGGATGAATGATGCAAGCATAACATTTTAAGTCATACTTTATTCGATATATGCAGGATCAAATCAAAGGCTTCAAGTAGAAATCAATGCATTTCATTTATCTTGTGTAGCCAACTATACAACAATGCAACACAATTAAATTAGATTATTAATTTATTTTAATTTGACATAATATAATTACAAAATTATTTGTATTTATATGAAAATAATTCCATAATCATAAAGTTTCCTTAACATTGCTGAATAATATAAGATGCACTTGGGTTAAATTTTGATTATTAAATTTAGATTTTCTATGTGTGTATATACGTGTGTGTGCTTGTGTGTGTGTGTGCAAGAGAGAGAGGCAGGGAAAGAATATAAAAGAAAAGTGTTAAGAAGGTAGTTGAAGGTTGAGGACATATTTGCATCTCATCTTTTAAGTGCAAAGATGTTTTGGATAAGTCAAGATACACTTACATATGATGCTCACTTTTAAAAGACCATGAGTAAAGCTTTAGGGCCTTTACCTATTGCAGGAAAATCTTTCAAATGTTTTAAAGTAGTTAAACCATTTTCTTCTTTAATATATTAATTTAGATCATGGTGTGGCTAAATGTGACAGGAACTTTTAAAATGGTGTTACATTTGGGAAATGTCTTTTCAGAGAAGTTTCTTCAACTTGAATTAAATCCATAGCTACCAGTGGCCTGATGTATGAAAATTCTCCCTGTTCCTTGGACAGCAAAATCTATGGTAGCACACATTAAATAAAGGCATAATATTTCCTTAATATGAGGAACACCCACCATTCCTGAGCCTCTTCTTAAAATTAACATTGTATTATCTGTTACTGTATTTCTGATTTTTTATTTCAAGAAAAACTGCCTTTTAAAAAGATACCATATTTCACAAGGGATCTAGATTTTATATTCTCCATTTCTGCTAAAGGGAAACACTAGGTGTGTAATGACTCCAAAAGTATAAAATATATATTTTATAGACATTTAATAATATACTACTGGATATCATCATATAGGTTAGTAATGTTTGCTATAAGCATAGTATAGTGTACAATGTGGCATATATTTAATACTAGGACTGATAGATATTAAATTGTGTAGATTCCATTGTTGTCGTTGTCGTGTTTTCAAACTGTATTTGTCACACCAGAAAAAAAAATAAAAACCAATTAACCTGTACATCCATCTCATGGCTCATTACTGACCATTTATAAAATATAGTGAGTTCATATTTTAAAATTACATTCCTGTACTTACTTGTATTAAGTTTAATCTATGAAACAGCACAAACATTAATACTGAATCAGAGACTTCTGGTTTCCATTTTTGGCATGTAAGGAGTCTGGAAATCACCACTGCATTGTAACAAAAAGTAAAAAGCTGGACAAACATAAAAAGAAACAATTCTTCCTAGATCTTTCTGAAAAGTAAGGTCACAAGGAAACCACTACCCCCAAAATTTAGACAAACAGATAGGTACAAAGAATCACAAGGTACTGGAGCAGAAACTCATGACCAAAAACTGCCATGGGAATCAATAGCAGAATATGAATAACTTAACTATATTCAATGAATTCCTGGAAGCTCAGTGTGAACAAATACATAAATTAAAAATTCCAGGGCGACCCAGGCATAGGAAGGCTCCCATAGTTTTGTGACTTTCACCACCTGCAGCTCTACTATATTATCAGAGTAAAGACCTGAGAAAAATTCCCTTGATTTGCTTCTGTATTTTTATGTAGATGTGAAGGGAATAACAGCAATTATACATGGTATGATACAGAGGAATATTTTGTTATTATAAGGTACTTGCACTATGAAGTAATACATTGCTATGTGAAGGTTGACTCGGATTATTCAAAAATGTATATTGCAAACTCTAGAACATGCACTACAAAAAGGTTTAAAAGGATAAGTATGATTTACATACTAACACAGGAGAGAAAATGAAATTATATAAAATGGTCAACTAAAACCCTAAAAGGCAGAAAAAGAGTGGGAAACAAAATAGAAAATGGCACAATGGCAACAAATACAAAGTGTAACAAATATGATAGATACTAATCCAATTATATCAGTAATCACTTTAAATGTCAATGGACTAAATACACCAATTAAAAAAGAGACATTGTCAGAGTAGATTAAAAAATGAGATCCAACTATATGTTTTCTATAAGAAATCCACTTTAAATATAAACATATGTAGATCAAAGGTTAAAAAATATATATTCCTTTCCAACACTTGTCAAAAAAGCCGATGTAGCAATGTGATTTCATACAGCAGACTTCAGAGCCAAAAATATTATCATGGATAAAGGGGTGCATTACATAATAATAAAGAGATCATTTCCTTGAGAAGATACAACAATCCTTGCTATAATAGAGCATCGACATACATAAGGGAACACTAATAGAAGTGCAAGGAAAAATAGATGAATTCACTGTGGGTCCATTCTCACATTTCTGTTAAATTTATAAAGGAAGGTTTAATTGGCTCATGGTTCTGCAGGCTGTACAGATGGAAGTATACTGGCTTCTGCTTTTAGAGAGGCTTCAGGAAGCTCCCACAATCGTGGCAGAAGGCAAAAGGGGAGTGAGATGTCTCACACGGCAGGACCAGGAGCAAGAGAAAGAGATAGGGAGGTGCCATGCATTTTTTAACTAACGAGGTCTTATGAGACCTCACTCATAATCACAAGGACAGTACCAAGAGGATGGTTGTATTAGTCTATTCTCACACTGCTATAAAGAAACTATAGGAGACTGGGTAATTTATTAAGGAAACAGGTTTAATTGACTCACAGTTCCACATGGCTGGGGAAGCCTCAGGAAAATTACTATCATGGTGAAAGGCCAAGGAGAAGCAAGGCACATCTTACATGGCAGCAGGAGAGAGAGAGAGAGACAGAGGGCACAGGGAAAACTGCCACTTTAAAAACCATCAGATCTCAGTCAGGCACGGTGATCCAGCACTTTGGGAGGTGGGTGCATCACCACTGGCCAACGTGGTGAAACCCCATCTCTGCTAAAAATAGAAAAAATGGCTAGGCATGTTAATGGATGCCCATAATCCAAGCTACTTGGGAACCTAAGGCAGAAGAATCACTTGAACCCAGGAAGTGGAGGCTATAGTGTGCTGACATTGCGCCATAGAACTCCAGCCTGGGCAACAAGAGCAAAACTCCAAAAACAACAACAACAACAAAAAAAAACCCCACCAGCTCTCATGAGAACTCCCTCACTGTCATGAGAACAGTATGGGTGAAATTGTCCCCATGATCCAATCACCTCCCACCAGGTCCCTCTCTTGACATGTGGGGATTACAGTTGCAGATGGGATTTGGGTGGGAACACAGAGCCAAACCATATCAATGGTGGTAAACCATTCATGAGAAGCTGTGCCTATGATCCAGTCACCTCCCACCAGGCCCCACCTCCATGATTAGGAATCATAATTTGACATGAGATTTGGGCAGGGACACAGATCCAAGCCATATCCACTATTATAGTTGGTGACTTAAATACTTCTGTGTCAGAAAAGATGGAATCCAGCCAGCAGGTAGAAAATCAGTAAATACATACTTGAATTCAAGAGCACTGTCAATCAACTGGATTGACATCTATTGACATCTACTGACTATTCATTCAGGGTACACATTATTCTCAGGCTCACATGTAATATTCCCCTGTGATCACACTCTGCTCATGAAACATACAATAACACATTTAAGAGAATAGAAATAATAAAATGTCGCCTTTTAGACCACAGTTGAATGACACAAAAAATACACATCAGAAAAATGACTAAAAAAAAAAAAATCTGAAAATACTTAGAGATTATACACAAGACTTTAAAAGAACACATGGATCAAAAGGAAAATTCAAGGGGTGGAGGAGGATGGTTTACGGGCACAAAAGAAGACTTAGATAGAATGAATATAATTTAGTATTTGATTACACAACAGGATATCTACAATCAATTCATTTTGCATGAAAATAACAGGATAATTGGATTGTTTGTAACAGAAAGAAAGGATAAATGCTTGAGGTAATGGATACTGCATTTACCCTAATGTGATAGTTATGCATCATATGCCTTTAACAAAATATCTCATGTATTGTATAAATGCATACACCTACTACATATCCACACAAATAAATTAAAATTAAAAAAATTGAGAATAATTTTAAAATATTTTAAATTGAATTAAAATAAAAATATAACATCAAAACTTATGGGATGCAGCAAAAGTAGTGTTTAGAGAAAAATGTATAGCATTGAATGTACGTATTTAAAAAGAAATATAAAAAATAAATAATTTAAGCTTTCTCTTTAGGAAGTGAAAAAAAAAGAGCAAATTAAAACCAAAGTGAGCAGAAGAAAAGGAAAATTAGAGCAGAAATCAATGAAATTAAAAACAGGAAACCAATAGAGAAAATCAACAAAACCAAAAGCTGGTTCTTGAAAAGGTTAATAAAATAAACTTGTACTCAGGCTAACTAAATTACAGTGAGAGAAGACACAAATTACCAATATCTGGAATAAAGGAAGGAACATTACCAAAGATCCCTTGACATCAAAAATAATAATAAGTCTTTTTTTTTTTTTTTTTTTTTTTTTGAGACGGAGTCTTGCTCTGTCACCCAGGCTGGAGTGCAGTGGCCGGATCTCAGCTCACTGCAAGCTCCGCCTCCCGGGTTTACGCCATTCTCCTGCCTCAGCCTCCCGAGTAGCTGGGACTACAGGCGCCCGCCACCTCGCCCGGCTAAGTTTTTGTATTTTTAGTAGAGACGGGGTTTCACTGTGTTAGCCAGGATGGTCTCGATCTCCTGACCTCGTGATCCGCCCGTCTCGGCCTCCCAAAGTGCTGGGATTACAGGCTTGAGCCACCGCGCCCGGCCAATAATAAGTCTTATGAACAAATTTATGCCAACAAATTTGATAAACTATAGGAAACTCATTTTTTGAAAGACATAATTTGCCAAACTTACCCAAGAAGAAATAAACAATATAAGTAGCCCATATCTATTAAACAAATTATATAAATAATAACTTTACAAAACAGAAAGCACTAAGCCCATATGAGTTCACTGGTGAATTCTACCGGACATTTAAGAAAGAAATTATACCAGTTCTATATAAATCATAGCAAAACATAATAAAAGGGAATGCTTTCCATCTCATTCTGTGAGGGCAGCATAACCCTAATACCATCACTAGACAAAGACACTGAAGGAAATGAAAACTACATATTGGTAGCTTTTATAAACATAGATGAATGCAAAAAAAATGAACTCAACAAAATATTGGCAAATTAAATTTAACATTAAGTAAAAGGAATCACAGACCACAAACAAGTTGGATTTATTTCGGGTATGCAAAGCTGGCTCAGCATTTGAAGATCAGTTATGTAATTGTTCATGTAAATAATTAAACAATAAAACTTATATAATCCTATTCATGGATTTGGAAATATCATTTGAAAAACTCAACACTCATTTATGATTTAAAAAGTAAAATCTCAGCAAATGCAAATGAAGGAGAATTTCCTCAAATGGATAAAAATATCTACAAAAGCCCTACAGTTAATATTATACTTAATCGTGAGAAACTAGAATCTTTCTTTCAAAGTATTATTATGAGCAAGGGAAGAATGTCTCTTCTCGCTACTACTTTTCAATCTTATCCTGGAAGTCCTACCTAATGCAACAAGACAAGAATAACCAAAGTTCTGCAGAGTGAGAAGGAAAAAATACAACTGTCTTTGATTGCTGTATTAATTTATTCTCAGATTGCTATAAAGAAATACTTGAGACTGGGTAATTTTTAAAGAAAATAGGTTTAATTGGCCCGTGGTTCTGTAAGCCATACAGAAAGTCTAGCAACTTCTACTTCTGGGGAGGCCTCAGGAAGATTCCAATCATGATGGAAGGCAACGGGGACACTGAACATGGCCAGAACAGGAGGAAGAGATAGAAGCAGGAGGTGCTACACGTTTTTAAACAGCCAGATTTCATGAGAACTCACTGACTACTGTGAGGGCAGTACCAAGGGGGATGGTGCTAAATTATTTATGAGAAATTCACCTCCATGATCCAATCACCTCTCACCAGGCCCTGCTTCTAACACTGGGCACTATAATTTGACATGAGATTTGGTGGGGACACAGATCCAAACCATATCACTTCCAGATGACATAACTATCTATGGAGAAAATCTGAAAGATTTGACGAAATAACTTCTGAACTAATAAGCAAATACAGCAAGATCACAGGATGAAAGATTAATATACATAAGTCAATTGCTTTCCTATATGCCAGCAATAAATAAGTAGAATTTGATATTAAAAATGTTACCATTTACATTAACAACCTGTCAAAAATAAACACTTATAAATCTAACAAAATACGTAGAGTATTTATATGAGGAAAACTACAAAACTCTGAAAACAGAAGCCAAAGTTGAACAAAATAAATGAAGAGATAATCCATGTTCATGGATAGGAAGATATAATATTGTCACGATGTCACTTCTTCCAAAATGGATATGTACATTCAATACAATCCCAATAAAAATTTTAGTAAGTTATTCTGTGGATATTGGTGACTGATTCTGAAGTTTATATGGAGAGACAAAAGACTTCAAAGAGCCAACCCAGTATTAGAGAAGAACAAAATGGGAAAACTGACACTACCTGACTTCAAGACTAAAATAATCAAAGCAGTGTGATATTCGTGAAAGAATACAAAAATAGATCAGTGGAACAGAACAGAGAGCCCAGAAATATGCCTACATAAATATAGTCAAATCGTCTTTGACAGAAAAGCAAAGGCGATACACTGAAGTAAAGATAGTTTTTTCAACAATTGATGCTGGAAAACTGGGCATTCACATGCCAAAAAGAAAATCTAGACTCAGACCATAACAGTCTTCAAAATATTAACTTAAAATGGATCCCAGACTTAAAGGTAAAATACAAAACTATAAAACTCCTGTACTAAATCATGGGAGATAATCTAGATGACCTTAGGTAAGGTAATGACTTTTCACATACAACACAAAAGGCACGATCCATGAAACAAATAAGTGATGAGCTGGATTTCATTAAAATTCAAAACTGCTCTGTGAAGAACAATGTCAAAATAATGAGAAAACAAATCATAGGATGTGGAGAAATACTTGAACACACATGTCAAATAAAGGGGTATTATACAAATAAATCATAATATTTCACAATAAAAAATGGGCAACCCAATTATAAAATGGCAAAAATATCTGAACAGACACCACACCAAAGTCAATATAAGATGATAAATAAACATATGAAAAAATGTTTGATGTGATATGTCATTAGGGAATAGCAATATCAAACAAACCTATCAAACAAACTGCACACCTATCAGAATGGCTAAAGTCCAAAACATTAATACCAAATGCTGGTGAAGATGTGGACCAACATATGAGCAAACTCTCATATGTGGCTGATGGGAATTCAAAATGATATGGTCACTTAGGTTTGGTTTCTTTAAGAACTAAATACACTCTTACCATACAATCCAGTGATTGCTCTCCTTGTTATTTACTCAAACAACTTGAAAACTTGTATCAACATAAAAATGTGTGCACAGATGTTTAAAGCAGCTTTATTCATAATTGCTCAAACTTGGAAGCAACCAAATACCCTTGAGGAGGTGAATGAATAAATAAACTGTGGTATATCCAGACAATGCCATGTTATTCAGTGCTAAAAAGAAGTGAACTGTATGGAAAGATACAGAGGAACCTTAAATGTATATTATTAAATGAAACAAGTTCATCTAAAAGGCTACATAATGTACGATGACATTCTGGAAAACGCAAACCTATGAGGCAGAAAAAAAGATGAGTGCTTTCCAAGGTTGAGGGGATGAATAGGTGGCACATAGAAGACTTTTAGGACAGTGAAACTATTCTGTGTGATACCACAACTGTGAATACATGTCATTATACGTTTGTTAAAATTCATAGAATGTGAAAGAAGAGTAAACTTGAATGTAAACTATAAATGTTTGTGTAATAACAATGTGTAAATACAAATTTATTGATTGTAACAACTGTAGTACCGTGATAGGAGATGTTGATAGTGGGGGTTGTAGGTGTTCAGGGTCAGGGACCTTAGAAACTTACTTTCTGCTTGATTTTGCTTTAAAATTAAAGCTTCCCTAAAATGATCTCTGTTAAAGAAAAATGAATCCTTACTTGTCAAAAATAAGATAATTGGATTCTCTTGGTTGAAGAATACAAAGGATACCTTTTTTTTTTTTTTTTTTTAAGAGAGAGAGTCTTTCTGTGTTGCCCAGGCTGGCCTCTAACACCCGGGCTCAAGCAATCATACTGCCTCAGCCAACTGAGTAGCTAAGAGGCACGTGCCACTGTGCCTGGCTCATACCTCATTTTTATCCAGTTATTTCACACTTTTCTAATTAACAAACCATGTTAAAATTTTTGAATGTATTGCATTTTAACATGGTTCCACGTTACTGTATAGAGTTTTATTCACCTTTTATATTTTACAAAATAACAAAATTACTAATATATTACTGATTTCATTAATAGCTTGTAGTTGTGCTTTTATTTCATTTTCAAAGGAGAAGAAATGACTTCTGTTACTATTTCTAGAACTACAGCCTAGACATGTGTGTCTTAAGAATAATTATACTAGATATACTAGTTTGCAAAACTCTAGAGACCTAGAGGGAAGGGAACTGCAGAAAGAGATGAATCTGAAGTTCTTTAAAGGATCTGTTCCATAGAGTACTGAGGAGCACATACAGGTGGAGCATCTACTGGAAGCTGGGACTTAGACCAAAAACTTCCCTTATCTCACCTAACGTATAATAAAATCAAGAGAGAAAATGAAAAGATGGCCTTCACCCTGAGGAAGACTGTAGAAGAAACATATTTAGGTAAATATCGGAAAGTTAGTATTGAATGTATAAGTATCCAATAGGTATATCAGCAGTAGTGAGTCTGTATGGGTCTGCAGTAACCTCAATTCTTGCCTCCTCAGAAGAGAGAATTTGACCGCAGGGCATATGGCAGAGTGGGAGACTGATGCAAGTTTTAGAGATGGGAAGTTTATTAAAAAGCTTTAGAGAAGAAATGGAGGGAAGTACACTTGGAAGAGAGCCAAGAGGGTGACCTGAGATATTCATGTGCGGTTTGACATTTGACTTGGGGTTTTACATGCTGGCAGGCTTCCAGGAAGTTGCATCTCTTCTCCCCTGATTCTTTCCTTGGGGTGGGCTGTCTGCATGTGCAGTGGCCTGCCAGCACATGGAAGGGGCTGCATGCAGAATGTGTTTACTGAAGTTGTATACATGCTCACTTGAGATGTTTTCTTTTATCCATTGAGCGTCACCAGTTAAACTCTGCCATTTCACCTCTTAATGCACATGCTTGAGCTTACTCACCTAACTCCTGAGGTCTTATCAGGAGTTGCTGATCATCAGTTTCAGTTTTTTTAATCTTTTGGGAGACGGCCTTTCCCTGCGGGCACCAGCTGTGACTAATTATTATTTTAGACAGATGGTTTAACAACCAGCTGACCATTACCTGATGGTCTCCTTACATTCCTGGTGGGGTGGAGCATAGAGGACTCTTTTGCCTTGCTTATGTTTGACTAACTACCTACTGTAACAGTTAGGCATCTAAGTGCATCTCTTAAATAGGCAATCGGATACCTGAGAGGGGGAGTTCAGTGACGAGATGTGTACTTGGGTTTCATTTTAAATGTTGACTCTACAGAAAGCCTTCTCAGGCTATTTTAGCTAAAACCCTTCATCTCCATAAATCTCTGACATAATTTCCTTTTTGTTTTCATTATGCTCGCTAGTTAATCTCATTGGTTATGCTTGTATTTGTTTGTTGGTGTTCTCTCTCTCCAACTGTGATGTAAACCCCATTAAGTAGAATCTGGTGTTCATTCTTTTATCCAACTTTTATTTTAGAATCAGGTGGTACATGTGCAGATTTGTTACAAAGGGATATAGTGTGATACTTAAGTTTGGGATCTGATTGAATCTGTCACCCAGGTAGTAAGCATAATAACTGATAGGTAGTTTACAGCCTTTTCTCTCCTCCCTCTCCCCATTCTGGTAGTCCCAAGTATCTAGTGTTTCCATCTTTATGTTCATGCATACTCAATGTTTAGCTCCCACTTATAAGCAAAAGCATGTGATATTTGGTTTTCTGTTTTTGCACTAGTTCATGTAGGAAATTGGTCTCCAGCTGCATCCATGTTGTTGCAAAGGAACTAATTTCATTTTTTATTACTGCATAGCATTCTATTACATATATGTGCCACATTTTCTTTATCCAGTCCAACACTTATGAGCACCTTGGTTAATTCCATGTTTTTGCTATTGTAAATAGAGGTATGATGACCATACGGGTGCATGTGCTTTTGGTAGAATGATTTATTTTCCTTTGGGTATGTACCCAGTAATGTGTTTGCTGAGTCAAATAGTAGTTCAACTCTTAGGTCTTTGAGAATTTTCCAAACTGCTTTCCACAGTGGCTGGAACAATTTACATTCCCACCAACACCATATAAGGATTCCCTTTTCTCTACAGCCTCGCCAACATTTGTTATTTTTTGACTTTTTAACAAAAGCCACCTGACTGGAGCCAGATGGTATCTCATAGTTTTGATGTGCATTTCTCTAATGATTAGTGAAAATGAGCATTTTTGAACATGTTTTCTGGCTGCCAGTACTTCTTATATTGAGAAGTATCTGTTTATGTTCTTCAATCTGTTCAAAGATTTTATACACTTGTCGTGGAAAAGTACTGCCCACAAAGGAGATGCCTGATAAAGACTGTGGAAAAAATGTCTGAACATATAGTCATAAAAAAGAAGAGAGGTATGTGAGCTAATGTTAATGATTTTGGAATTATCAACACACAGATGGTAACTTGCTATTTTGAAAGGATGAGTTTCCTCTGAAAATGAGATGAAAATAGAGTCCATGCAGATTTCTGAGAATATCATCATTTAAATAATGCACAGAGGAAGTCGATAATACACTAAGCAACCCCTAAGCAGGATAAACAAAATAAATTCATCACCTTGGGTACAAAATAGTTAAATTCATGTAAACCAAAGCTAAAATGAAACTCTAGAAAGTAAAAAGCAATAAGATGACACATTGCATACAGAGGAATGAAGGTATGAAAGGCAGCTAATAGCACATTAAAAACAATGCAAACATTGTCAGCAGAACAGATCTTCTCCAAGAAATGTTAAAAGTAATTCCATCAGGCTAAACTAAAGGTAGTTAAAAACCTAAATTTTCAGGAAGGCATGAATAACACTGGCAATAGGAAAATATGATACACAGAAAAGTAATCTTTTTTATTTTTTTAAAACACATGACTGTACAAAACTATGACATTGTATTTGTCTTTTATATGATATGAATATGTAATGCATATATATCAATTATAGCATAAAAATTCATGCATGTTAATATGAAATCTTGGTGTTTCTAGGCTGGTTCTATAGAAAGGGGTACAAAATGAACTCTAAGTAGTCTGTGAAGAATCAAGGATGTATTTTGTAATCCCAAGAACCATCACTACAAAATAGCATGCAAAGATTTATGGCTAAACTGTCAATGGTTATTCGTGCCTTACACCACATACAAATGTACTCAAAGTGGATTAGAGACCTAAATGTAGAACCTAAAACTACAAAGTTTCTGGAATAAAATAGAAAAACCATGTTGATGACTTGGAGTCAGCCAAAGAATCCTTAAATAGAATATAATATGGATGGATCACAAAAGCAAAAAAAAAGAAGTCTCATCAAAATTTAAAAATGCCCACAAAAGAAATAAATAAAAGGCATCCAAATTGGTAAAGAGGAAATCAAACCGCCTCTGTTTGCCAATGATATGATATAATCATATACCTAGAAAACCCTAAAGACTCATCAAAAAAATCTCCTAGATCTGATAAGTGAATTAAGTAAAGTTTCAGGATACAAAATCAATTTACACAAATCAGTAGCACTGCTATACACCAAAAATAACTAAGCTGAGAAAAAAAAATCAAGAACAAATCCCCTTTACAACAGCTGCAGAATAAAAATAAAATACTTAGAAATATACTTAACAAAGGAGGTGAAAGGGCTCTACAAGGAAACCTGGAAAACACAATCATTGACACAAACTAATGGAAACACATCCCATGCTCCTGGATAGGCAGAATCAATATTGTCAAAGTGACCATACAACCAAAAGCAATCTACGGATTCAATGCAATTCTTGTCAAAAAAGCCATCATCATTCTTCACAACTAGAAAAAAAAAAAAAAAAATCCTAACATTTACATGGAACCCAAAAAGACTACATAGCCAAATCAAACCAAGCACAAATAACAAATCTGAAGGCATCACGTTACCTAACTTCAAAGTATACTATAAGGCTATAGTAATCAAAACAGCATGATACTGGCATGAAAATAGGATAGACCAATGGGTCAGAATGGAGAACCCAGAAATAAAGCCAAATACCTGTAGAAAACTGATTTTCAACAAAGCAAACAAACAAAAAAAAGGCGGGGAAAGGACACACTGTTCAACAAATGGTGCTGAGATAATTGGCAAGCCACATGCAAGAGAGTGAAACTAGATCCTTATTTCTCAACTTATAAAAAAAATCAACTGAAGATGGTTCAAATACTTAAATCTAAGACTTGAAACTATAAAAATTCTAAAAGATAACATTGGAAAAACTCTTCTAGACATTGGCTTAGGCAAAGAACTCATGACTGTTAACCCAAATGCAAATACAATACAAACAAAAATAAAGAGATGGGAAGTAATTAAACTAAAAAGCTTCTGCACAGCAAAGAAAATAATCAACAAAGTAAACAGACAACCCCCAGAGTGGGGGAAAATCTTCACAAACTATGCATCCAACAAGGGACTAATAACCAGAATCTACAAGAAAATCAAACAAATCAGCAAGAAAAGAAACCCAAATAATCCCATCAAAAACTGGCTAAGGACATGAATAGACAATTTTCAAAAGAAGATATAAAAATGGCAAATAAACATATACAAAAGTGCTCAACATCCTTAATGGACAGGGAAATGCAAATCAAAACCACAATGCAATACCACCTTACCACTGCAAGAATGGCCAGAATTTAAAAATCAAAAATTAATAGATACTGATGTGGATATGGTTAAAAGGGAACACTTTTACATTGCTGGTGGGAATGTAAACTAGTACAACCACTGTGAAAAACAATATGGAGATTCCTTAACTAACTAAAAGTAGAGCTATCATTTGATCCAGCAATCCCACTCCTGGGTATCTACCTAGAGAAAAATAAGTAATTATATAAAAAAGACACTTGCATAGGCATGTTTATAGCAGCACAATTAGAAATTGCAAAAATATAAAACCAGCCTAAATTCTCATTAACCAACAAGTGGATAAAGGAAATGTGGCACACATATACCATGATTACTACTCAGCCATAAAAAGGAACAAAATAATGGCATTCATAGCAACCTGGATATAGTTGGAGACCATTATTTTGAGTGAAGTGACTCAGGAATGGAAAACTAAACATCATATGTTCTCAATTATGATTGGGAGCTAAGCTAAAAGGACACAAATGCATTTAGAATAATACAATGGACTTTGGTGACTTGGAAAGAAGGGTGGGAATGTGAGGGATAAAAGTCTAAACATTGGGTACAGTGTACACTGGGTGATGGGTACACCAAAATCTCATAAATCCCCACTGAAAACTTATCTATGTAACCAAACACCACCTGTTCCCCCAAAAACCTACTGAAACAAAAAACCCTAAAAATAAAAAGATGGCATAGTCCATACTTGCCTATAGCCTATGCAGCACATCCTTCTGTGTGGCTTACATCATTTCTAGATTACTAAAAATACTTAATACAATGTAAATACTAGATTGGTATTTTTATGCTTTATATTTATTTATATCATTTGTTGTTGTATTGTTATTGTTATTTTTATTCTTTTCAAATATTTTTGATTCACAATTGAATTTGCAGATGCAAAACCCACAAATACAAAGGGCCAACTGTATTACAAACTGTACATCTGATAAGGGCCCAATATCTAAAATACAGAAGGAGAATAACTCAATAAAACAAATAACACAATTTAGAAATAGACAAAGGATCTGAACAGACATTTCTCAATAGAAGAGATACTAATGGCCAACAGATACATAAAAAGATAGTCAACATTTCTAATAATCAGGGAAATGCAAATTAAAATCACAATGAAATATCATCTCACACCTGTTAAAGTGGCTATTATCAAAAATAGATGTGTTGGTGAGGATGTGGAGAAAGGGAACACTTGTACACTGATAATGTAAATCAGTGCAGCTACCTTGGAAAATAATAGGAAGCTTCCTTATAAAAATTACAATTGAATTACCATATGATCAAGCAATTCCACTTCTGGGTATATATTTGAAATGAAATCAGTATGTCAAAGAGAGGTCTTCAAATCCTATGTCCATTTCAGCAGCACTAGCCAAGATATGGAAGTAAGTCCATTAATAGAGGAAAGAATAATGAAATGTGGCATGTATACGTAAGGATACTACTCAGCCTTTAAAAAGAAGGAAATTCTGTCATTTGTGACATTATGAATAGAACTGGAGGACATTATCCCACAAGCCAGGCACAGAAAAACGAATTCTGTATGATGTCACCTATGTGGAATGTAAAACAGTTGATCTCATTGAAACGGAATAGAAAGATGGTTACATGGAGTTGGGGATAGTGAGAGGAACAGCAAAAGTGAAGATGTTGATTAAATGGTGGAAAGATTCAGTTTGACTGGAAGAACAAATTTTAGTGATTTATTTCACAGAATGGTGGCCACAGTTAATAATAATGTATTGTATAATTCAAAATTCCTAAAATAGATTTTTAACATTCTCACCACAAAAAAAGAGAAATTGGGGAACTGATGAAATTGCCAATTATCTTGATTTAATGTTTCTAAATGTACCTATAGATCAAAACATCACATTGTATCCCATAAATACACAAAGTTACTTTTTGTCAAGTGAGAAAAAGAGAATATTAACTGATACAACTTCTTTGGAAGGTAATTTGAAAATATGTTTTGGAAGTATAATTGCATATGTACTTTGATATATCAAATCCTATATGTGAAGCATTCTGTCAAAATTCTTGCACACATGTATTAATAAAATGATATACTGCAACTATTCTCAATAAAATACTGCTTGTGACGGCAAAATGTGGGAGCCAACCTAAATATTCTTAGCAATAGTCTGTAAGTAAACAGATTATACTCATAAAACAGAGCAGTAATAAAATCACATTTCATTGTATACCCCTTTATATTTTGTGAATTTTAAATTTTGTGAACTTTTTGTTCAAGCAAAAAACAAACAAAAAAAAGAATTATAAACTAATGAGCTAGTATCCTCCAAGAATAAAAATAGAGGCATATTTAATTTTGTAGCAAAATCCATTAATATTGGCATCATTTTAACTTCAAACATTTTACTCAATGCATATGAGATAGAATGTAAAGTCATTGTTTTGTAAAACATTTCTGATTGTCATTAATATTATTACTCTGGGAAACAAGAGTAATTAAAGAGCCTCAAAATGGTCAGCAAACTATTACAATGTCAGTTTCTTCATATGTTTTCCAGCATTTAATTGTGCCATTGGGAGGGTGTTAGGTTTGTTCTTAGAATTGTGCAGCAATATTTCACGTGGTAATCTACATTTCCCTAATGAATAATTACGTTAAGTGACTGTTTATTACCTATATCAATGTTTAATTTTCAGTATTGTTTTTGCTCTTTTGTATGTTTTGTTTGCAATTTGGAACATTTCTTCATCAGGAATATGTTTTGAAAATATTGTCACTGTATATGACTGGGTGTTTTTTTGTTTTGTTTTGTTTTCATCTTCATAAGTCTCTTTTCAAAGAGCAGGCATTACATTTTTTTTCAATAGTTTTGGGGGAACAGGTGGTTTTTTGTTACATGGGTAAGTTCTTTAGTGCAAATTTCTGAGATTTTGGTGCACCCGTCACCTAAACAGTGTACCCAGTGTACACTGTACCCTGTGTGTAGTCTTTTATCCCTAACCTCCCTAGCCTGCACTCTCTGGAGTCCCCAAAGTCCATTATATCATTCTTATGCTTTTGTATACTCATAGCTTATTTCCCCCCACTTATAAGTGAGAAGGTATAATGTTTAGTTTTTCATTCCTTAGTTACCTACCTAACTAAACACTTCGAATAATGGTCTCCAGCCATTCTGGGTTCTGTAGGATGGTGACCCTCTTATCACAGCTCCACTATGAAGTGACCCAGTGGGGCAATCTGTGTGGGGGCTTCAACCCCACATTTCCCTTATGCACTTCCCTAGCAGAGGTTCTCCTTGAGGGTCACACCTCTGCAGCAAACTTCTACCTGGACATCCAGACATTTCCAGACATCCTCTGAAATCTAGGCGAAGCTTCCAAACATAAGTTCTTTTTTTAAAAAATTTTTTTATTATACTTTAAGTTCTAGGGTACATGTGCACAGCATGCAGGTTTGTTACGTATGTATATATGTGCCATGCTGGTGGGTTGCACCCATTAACTCGTCATTTACATTAGGTATATCTCCTAATGCTATCCCTCCCCCCACCCCTCCTCCCACCCAACAACAGGTCACAGTGTGTGATGTTCCCCACACTGTGTCCTAGTGTTCTCTTTGTTCAGTTCCCACCTATGAGTGAAAACATGCGGTGTTTGGTTTTCTGTTCTTGTGATAGTTTGCTGAGAATGATGGTTTCCAGCTGCATCCATGTCCCTACAAAGAGCATGAACTCGTCCTTTTTTATGACTGCATAGTATTCCATGGTGTATATGTGCCACATTTTCTTAATCCAGTCTGTCATTGTGGACATTTGGGTTAGTTCCAAGTTTTTGCTATTGTGAATAGTGCCGCAATAAACATATGTGTACATGTGCCTTTATAGCGGCATGATTTATAATCCTTTGGGTATATACCCAGTAATGGGATGGCTGAGTCAAATGGTATTTCTAGTTCTAGATCCTTGAGGAATCACCACACAGTCTTCCACAATGGTTGAACTAGTTTACAGTCCCACCAACAGTGTAAAAGTGTTCCTATTTCTCCACATCCTCTCCAGCACCTGTCGTTTCCTGACTTTTTAATGATTGCCATTCTAACTGGTGCAAGATGGTATCTCATTGTGGTTTTGATTTTCATTTCTCTGATGGCGAGTGATGATGAGCATTTTTTCATGTGTCTGTTGTGAAGCTTCCCAAACATCCATTCTTGACTTCTGTGCACATATAGGCTCAATACCATGTGGAAGCTGCCAAGGCTTGGAGCTTGCACCCCGTGACACCACAGCCTGTGCTGTACCTTGGTCACTTATGTCCATGGCTAGAGTGGGAGGGATGCAGGGCACCAAGTCCCTAGGCTGCATACAGCAGGGAGACCCTGGGCCAGGCTCACAAAACCATTTTGTGCTCCTAGGCCTCTGGGCTTGTTGTGGGAGGGGCTGCCTCGAAGGGTTCTAAGATGCCCTGGAGACATTTTCCCCATTGTCTTAGGAATGAACATTTGGCTTCTCATCAACATATACAAATTTCTGCAGCAGGCTTGAATTTCTTGTCAGAAAATGAGTTTTTCTTTTCTGTCTCATTGTCAGGCTATATATTTTCTGGACTTTTATGCTCTTTCACCTTTCAAAACTGAATACTTTTGACAGCTCCCAACTCACCTTTTGAATGCTTTGCCACTTAGACATTTATTCTGTCAGATACCCAAATCATCTCTCTCAAGCTCAAAGTTCCGTGGATCTCTAGCACAGTGGCAAAATGCTGCCAGTCTCTTTGCATACCAAGAGTGACCTTACTCCTGTGCCCAACAACCTCCTCATCTCTATCTGAGACCACCTTAATCTGGATTTTATTGTCCATATTACTATCAGCATTTTGGTTAAAACCATTTAACAAATCTCTAGGAAGTTTGAAACTTCCCCACATCTTCCTGTCTTCTGAGTACTCCATGTCTCTAGGAAGTTCCAAACTTTCCCACATTTTTCCATTTTCTTCTCAGCCCTCAAAACTCTTCCAACCTCTGCCTGTTACCCAGTTCCAAAATTACTTCCACATTTTCAGGTATTTTTACAGCAGTGCCCCGCTCCCAGTACCAATTTACTGTATTTGTCTGTTTTCATCCTGCTGATAAAAACATACCTGATCCTGGGTAATTTATAAAGAACAAGAGGCTTAATGGATTCACAATTTTACATGACTGGGGAGGGCTCACAATCATGACAGAAGGCAAAAGGCATATCTTACATGGTGGTAGGCAAGAAACTTGTGTGGGGGAACTCCTATTTATAAAACCATCAGATCTCATGAGTCTTATGCACTGCCATGACAACAGTACGGGAAAAACTGCCCCCATTCAGTTTTCTCTACCTGGCCCCCCTGACACATGGGGATTATTACAATTCAAGGTGAGATTTGGGTGGGGACACAGCCAAACCATATTACTAAGTATTTTGTTATTACTATTATTATTATTATTTTTTCACCTCTTGTAAAAGAGGTTGAGTTCTTGATTTTTTTCTCAACTTGGTTGCTGTTGGTGTATAGCTGTGCTAACAATTTGTGTAAATTGATTTCCTATCCTGAAACTTTACTGAATTTATTCATCAGATCTAGGAACTTCTTTGATGAATCTTTAGAGTTTTGTAGGTATATGATTATATCATTGGTAAACAGTGACAGTTTGACTCCTTCTTTGTCCATTTGGATGCCTTTTCTTTCATTCTCTTCTCTGATTGCTCTGGCTAGGACTTCCAGTACCATGTTGAATAGAAGTGGTGAAAGTGGGCATGTTTGTTTTGTGCCAGTTCTCAGGGGAAATGTTTGCGACTTTTCCCAATTCAGTATAATGTTGGTTGTGGGTTTGTCATAGATGGCTTTTATTATCCTAAGGTGTGGCCCTTCTATGCCACTTTTACTGAGGATTTTAATTAAAAAGGGATACTAGATTTTGTCAAATGCTTTTTCTGGATAAAAAGACTAGTGAAACAAACAAAGGAAATCACACTCCTAAACATATATGCATTTAATGCTAGACCTTTCAAATTTATAAAACAAATATTACTAGGCCACAGAAATGACATAAACTGATACACAATATTAGTGGGGGACTTCAGTACTCCACTGACAGCACTAGACAGGTCATCAAGACAGAAATTCAACAAAGAAACAATGTACTTAAACTATGCCCTAGAACACATGGACTTAACAAATATTTACAGATCATTGTACCCAACAACTGCAGAATATACATTCTACTCCTGAGCACAAGGAACGTTCTCCAAGATAGACCATATGATAAGCCACAAAACAAGTCTCAATAAATGTAAGAAAATGTAAACTTTATCAAATATTCTCTCAGACTACAGTAGAATAAAATTGGAAATCAACTCTCAAAGGAGCCCTCAAAACTGTACAAATACATGGAAATTAAATAATCTGCGGTTGAATGATCAATGGATCAATGATGAAATCAAGACTGAAATTTAAAAATTATTTTAACTGATGCGTAATAGTGACACAAGCTAGGAAAACCTCTGGGATTCAGCAAAAGCAGCGCTCAGCGGAAAGTTCATAGCATTAAATGACTACATCAAAAAGTCTGAAAGACTGCAAGTAGATAATCTAGTGTCGTACTTCAAGAAACTAGAGAAAGAAGAATACATCAAACAAAGCAGAAGAGAAGAATAATGAAGATCAGAGCAGAACTAAATAAAACTTAAACAAAAATTACAAAATATGATTGAAACAAAAAGCTGGTTCTTTGAAAAGATAATAAAAATTAATCGACCTTTAGTGAGATTAACCAAGAGAAGAAGAGAGGAGATTGAAATATGTTCAATTAGAAACAAAATGGAGGATACTACATCTGATGCTACATAAATACAGAAGATCATTTAAGGATACCATGAACACCTTTATGTGCATTCACTAAAAAACCTTGAGAGGACAGATGAATGCCTGGAAATATACCACTTTCCTTATTAAGCAAGGAAGAAATAGAAACTTTGTACAGACCAGTAACAGTGAGATTGAAATGGTAACCAAAAAAATTCCAACTAAAAAAGGTCCAGAACCAGATGGACTCACAGCCGAATTTTATCAGACATTCAATGAAGAATTGATACTGATCCTATTGAAACTATTCCAAAAGATAAATAATTGCTCCCTAAATCATTTCATGAAGGCAGTATCACCCTAATACAAAATCAGATAAGTACATAACAAAAAAAGAAAACTACAGACAAATATTCCTAATGAACATGGATGCAAAAATCCTCAACAAAATATTACCTTACTGAATTCAACAGCGTATCAAAAAGATAATTCACCATGATCAAGAGGGTTTTATATCAGGAATGCAGGGATGGGCTAACATATGCAAATTAATAAATTTGATACACCACATAAGCAAAATTAAATATTATTCCATTTTATATATTAGACTTGAGTGTCAGTGAATTTTGGTATCAGCAGTGGCTCCCGGAACTGAGGAAATGCTGAAAAGTTTCAGTATTTTCTCCCAATCTGTGGGCTTTCTCTCAGTCTGTTACTTGTTTGTTTGTTGTGCAGAATATTTTTACTTGGATGCAATCCCATTTGTCTAATTTTGCTTTCGTTGCTGTGCTTTAGGAGTCCTATTAAAAAACACCATTGCCCAAACCAAAGTTGTGGAGTTTTTCCATTATGTTTTCTTGTAGTAGCTTTACAGTTTTAGGGCCTTACATTGAAGTATTTTACCTATTTTGAGTTGAATTTTTATACGTTGTGAGCTATGGGTCTAATTTTATTTTTCTGCATGTGGATATCCAGTTGTCCCAACGTCTATTTATGTATTCTTTTCCCATTGTGTGTTCCTGAAACATTTGTTTAAAATCAATAGACTGTAATTACTTGGATTTTTTTCTGAGCTTTCTATTCTGTGCCATTGGTTGATGTGTCTGTTTTTATACCAGTTTCATACTCCTTTGATCACAGTAACTTTGTAATATATTTTGAAATCAGAGAGTGTGATGATTCTAACTTTTTTATTTTTTCCAAAAATTGCTTTGTCTATTTGGGGTCTTTTCTTTTTCTATACATATTTTAGGATTTTTACTTCTATTTCTGTGAAGAATGTCATTGGCATGTTTAAATAGGGGCTTATTAAAACTGTAGATTCCTTTGGATAGTATGAGTATTTTGAGGGTATTAATTCTTCCAGTCCATGAACATGGGATATCTTTTCATGTATTTGTCTTCTTCAATTTATTTCCGCAAAGTTTTATTGTTGTGGTGCACAAATATTTCACTCTTGGATTAAATTTAATTCTATGTATTTTTAGTGCTATTGTAAATGAGATTATTTTATTAATTTATTTTCAGATAGTTTATTATTAGTGTATAGACATGGTACTAATTTTTGTATGTGAATTTTGTAAACTGCAACATTGCTGAATTAGTTTATACATTCTAACAGGTTTTTAGTGGAGTCTTTAGGGTTTCTGGGTATAAGACCATGTCATTAGCAAACAAACTTTCATTTCTTCCTTTCCTATTTGGATGCTTTTTCTTTTCTTTTCCTTTCATTTCTCTTTTCTTTCCCTCTTTCTTTCCCTTTATTTCCCTTTTTCACTTTCTTTTCCTTCCTTTCTTTCTCTCTCTTTCTTTCTTTCCTTCCTTCCTTCCTTCCTTTCTTCCTTCCTTTCTCCTTCCTTCCTTCCTTCTTTCTTCCTTTCTCCTTCCTTCCTTCCTTCCTTCTTTCCTTCCTTCCTTCCTTTCTCTCTCTCTCTCTTTCTTCTTTCCTCTTATTTTGCCTAATTGCTTATGCAAGGACTTTTACTACTATGTTTAAAAAAGTAACAAGAATGAGTATTCTTGTCAAGTCTCTGATCTCAGAGGAAAAGCTTTCAACTTTTTCCTCATTCAGTAGGCTGTTAATTGTGAGCTTGCTATAAGTGGCCTTTAATGTGCTGAGACACATTCCCTCTATATCCATTTTTTGAGAGCGTTTAATATGAATGTATATTGAATTTTGTCCAATTTTTTTTTGTTAATAGGTAAGGACTTACTATTGAAATTTTAAATATTGTTTTCTGGTTAATTTTTATATCTGCTGTTTCTCTCTTGCATTCTTTTTTGTGGTTTAATTATTTTCTTTATTGATATTATTTGAATTATTTGTTTTAATCATTTGTGGATATACTAGACATTTTTGCTTTGTGGTTTCCATGAGGCTTGCATAAAAAATCTTGTACTAATAAAAGGCTATTTTAAGCTGATAATGACTTAACTTTTATCACCTGCATGAAGTCTACGCTTTTGCTCCCCTTGCCCCACAATTTGCTTTGTTTCCAAATTTTATATGTTTTACAGTTTGTGCCTCTAAGAAATTATTGTAGCTATAGTTGCTTTCACCTGTGAGTTTTGTATTTTCATATTACTCCTTGGAAATACTTTTCTTTAGTTTTGAGAACTCATTTTAGCTTTTTTTTTTTTTGTAAGGAAAATGTAGGGATAATAAATCTCTTAGCTTTTGTTTGTCTGGGAATATTTTTTATCTCTTCATTATTTTTGAATGACAGTATTTCTAGGTACAGTATTCTTTATTGATAGTTTTTATTTGTTTGTTTTGCTTTTGAAGTATACCATTCCATTCCTTTCTGACCTCCAGGGTTTCTGTTGGAAAATCCCATGAGAATGTAATGGGGCTCCCCTTGTATGTAACAAGTCACCTTCCTCTTGCAGCTTTCAGTATTCTCTCTTTGTCTTCAAATTTTGACAATTTGATTATGATGTGCCTTGATGTGTGTCCCTTTGAAATCATCGTATTAGGTGTTCCTTGAGCTTTCTAGATCTGAATTTCTATTTCCTCTTCCAAACTTGGGCGTTTTTCTGCCATTATTTATTTGAACCTGTTTTATGTCCCTCTCTTTCTTTTCTCCTTTTGGTACATCAAGAATGCATATATTATTTTACTGGATAGTATTATAAAAGTTTTTGAGGCTGTCTTCACCTTTTTTTTTCTTTTTGTTCATCAGATTGGATGATTTTAAATAACCTGTCTTCAAGTTTGCTAATTATTTTTTTCTGCTTGATCTAGTCTGCTATTGTACACTTCCATTGACTTTTTGAGTTCAGCTGTTGTATACTTTGGGTCAATTATTTCTGTTTGGTACCTTTAATATTTTTTATCTCTATGTTGACAGTCTCAGGTTGTTCCTTCATTGCTCTCCTTACCACAGTAATCATCTGTACAGCCATCTTTTTGAATTTTCTGTCAGGTAAACCACATATCTCTATTTCATTGGGATTTTATTCTGCAGCTTTATCTTGTACTTTCATTTGGAACATATTTTCCCATCTTCACTTTCCTTGACTTTATGCATTTTTCTATGCATTAGGTAAACAAACAAACAAAAATCCAAAACAAAACAAAATGCTACTTCAAAGTCTTGTTAAACTGGTCTTGTGTCGGAGATATTCCTCCTTACTCAACCTGGATAGAGATATTAGGTGCCTGAAAACTCTTTATGCTTGTCCAACCTGCTGCCACTGTTCTTAGTGGCACCCAAGAAATTAGAAAGTGTCAAAAAGTTGTGTTATTGCTTTGAGGAAGTAGAGATAGAAGCCAGTCCCTTCACATGCAATTGAAGAGCATAGAGTGATAAATTTGTGGTCCAGTTTCTTCTTTTCTTGCAGAGAAACTTAGAGCCAGAATTTACTTTCTATACCTTCTGCCCTATGTCAAGGAGAGGGTCTAAGGCAGATGTCTGTACTCTTTATCACACTGCTCACTTTGAATGGGGAGAGATGGCTGCTGGACATTTGCAAGTTTAAAAGTCATCTATTTGTTCTCTTTAGTATAAGAGTGTAATGAGTGCAGAGCTTTGTGAACTCCCAGAATTAGGTAATTTATGAGGCAGTCCTTTGAGTGGAGGGTATAAATGTTAAAATTTTCAATATGTACAGAAACTACTCTAAGGGAGATTCTTCCAATCTGAATTTATTGCTGGAGCAAACTAGGACACAAAGTGTGGGGAGTACCCAGTCTCCTGTTTGAGCAAGTTTACATCCTGTACCTTCCTTACAGAAATTTCTAGTCTGGAGTTATCACCGAAGCAAGCCAGCAAGGAAGGCACATGCAGTGTCTATTTTCCATTTCAGGCATGGAGAAGTCTCCTTGCCTCCTTTCAATGAAAAATTGAAGGAGTTAATTTCTGGAGCAAGCTGAGGGAGAAAGCTGAGGAGTGCCATTCTTACTGTTTTTGCTGGCAGAGGCCTGTAACCTGTTTCTATGGAATGATTTCAGGGCTGGAATTATTGCTGGCGAAAGCTGGGGAAAAGGGCACAGAAACTTCTTGCCCTTTTATTCAAGCAAGCAGCCTTGTCACCCCTTTTGTAGGACGAATATTCTGGTCTGGAGTTATCATTGAATTAAGCCAAGGAAAAGTACACAGGGGGTTCCCCCTTTCCCGTTCAGGAACAAAGATGTCCCTTAGCCTCCCTATAATAAGAAATAGAAGAAATTTTCCTCAGAAACAGGCCGGGGAAAAGTTGTGAGGAGTGCTGTTTCTCCCATTCTTATATGTAGAGGCCTCCAGCCTCTTTTGTGGGAGAGAGTTGTAGGGCTGGACCCACTCCTGTTTGCAATAAAACAGATGGTTCTCACCCTTCTTGCAGAGGGAACTTTTTGTCTGGAGTTATTACTGAAACAAGCCAGGAGAAAAGGGTACAGAAAGTGTTAGGCTTCCCGTTTAGGCTGGAAGAGATTCATTTTTTTATTTTCTTAGTATGCTTCCTGATACTGGCTTGATGCGGGCCCAAATGACAGGGAGCTGCTCGGAAAGTGTGCAGCCAAACTCTTTCTGGGAGATGTTACAGTATCTGGGAGTGACCATGCGGTTCAAAACTCCTCTTTGTTTTTTGTGCTTGAGAAAAATTTTCTGATGCCCTGTCACGGCCATTTTTCAAGTAGGGTGATGTAAGAGCCATGCCCTTCTACAGGAATTGTAAAAGTTGGACATTCTATGTGTGGTATATGCCT
The DNA here is from genome assembly GCF_008728515.1 of Papio anubis. Taxonomy (NCBI): domain Eukaryota; kingdom Metazoa; phylum Chordata; class Mammalia; order Primates; family Cercopithecidae; genus Papio; species Papio anubis. The sequence goes on from NC_044980.1 coordinate 8,074,819, forward strand.
CTCCAGAAAAGAGCTGGGAGCTGGGGTTTCCTTCTCAATTACAAGGTGCTGTGCTCGGCATAGGGTTAGTGCATAGGTGTATCTTCACTTTTCCCATCTATTTTGATATGGATATTTTCTCAGTCCCCAGGTGTCTCAGAGTCTTGAAAGTAGATTTTGGCTTCCTCTGTATCCATGTCTAGGTGTTTACTTCTTAAGTCTGTGGGAGGAAGAGTCAGGAGCCTCCTATTCCACTATGTTGTTGACGTCACTGCAATTTAAAATCTTATCAGCAATGTATGAGAGGCTAGCTTGGTTTGAAATAAAAGTTTTAATTTTCCATAGCAGGAGTTCCAGTCATTCTTAGTTTCCCACAGATTGCAACAAACTCAGTCCAGGTAACAACAACTTTAAGCTCCGGTTGTATACATAGAGATGTTGTGGGGACACATGGAACCAGCCCAATGTGACAGTTCTGAAATTTTTGAATATGGCACTGTGAGGCATTAGGCCGCTACCAGCATGGTATTGAGGAACTTTCCCTGACCTGTTACCATCACAGCTGTGAGATGAATTCGGGATCTTTTCAGGGAAGACTCGTGTCATCATTGCTCATTCAATTGTAAGTGGAGAAAAAGGAAAATGAGGTAAAGAAAGATTTCTCTAGAGCAGCCACCTTAGGTGGCAATGTCTAAAAGTATTTTTGTTTGACAAAACTGGAGAGGTGTATTCTGCTAGCATCTACTGGGTGGAGGCGAAGAATACTGCCACACATCCTACACGGTGTATATGACAGCACTCCAAACAAAAGAATGATATGGCCCAAAATGTCAACAGTGTGAGGTTTGGAAAACTTGGTATATTTTTACCTCTTCCCTCACCCCCTGCTGCCTCCAAGACACACATACGAGCTGTTAAAAGTGGTTCCTTTTAGGAAAGAAAGTAGCTTTGGGTAGCAATATGTGGAAACTCTGAGGAGAAGGAACATAGTCTTTTTGTAGAATATATAGTACATACTAATATATGTATTATAAACATAATATATTTTACAAAACACCCTACTGTATTTCTCAAATGATTGAAAAAAGCATGTTGTCATGTAAATTTTGTAAATAAAAAGCTAAAGATATAGGATTATACTGTATACCAATAGATAAAATTTTACTTCTTTCTTTCTGATGTATTCCTTTTACTTACTTTTTTTTCCTGATTGTTCTTGCCAGTATTTCCAGTACTGTGTTGAACAGAAGTGGTGAGAGTGGACATCCTTGCTTTGTGCTGAGTATTAGATGATTATAATGTTAACTGTGGGTTTTTTCATAAATGTCCTATAATACGTTGAGTAAATTTCCTTTATAGCTAAATTGTTAATGATTTTTTGTCAAGAAAATGTGTCAAACTATGTCAAATGACTTTTATGCATCAATTAAGATTGTGTAAGAAGTGCTGGGGAGGTTATTGAGAGAAGGAAGCCCGTGTACACTGTTGGTAGGAATGTAGATTAGTGCAGCCATGTAGAAAACAGAATGGAGGTCTCTAAAGAAATTAAAGATAGAACTTACATACCACCCAGTAATCCCTCTTCTGGCTACAGATCACAAAGAAATCAAATCACCACCTCATAAAGATACCTGCGTTTCCATGTTAATTGCAGCGCTGTTCACAATAACCAAAATATGGAAACATTTGAAGTATCATCAATGGTTGAATAGATTAAGAGACTGTGGTGTGTGTGTGTGTGTGTGTGTGTGTGTGTGTGTATGTGTGTGTTTGTGTTTAATAAAATATTATTCAACCTTAAAAGAGAAAGAGATCCTGACATTTGCTACAAGATAGATGAACCTAGAAGACATCATACCACATGAAATAAGCCAGACACAGAAGGAGAAATGCTGTGTGATCTCACTTAAATGTGGAATCTAAAAAGAGAGCTTTAAAAAATTTCAAATACAGAAAGAGAGAGAATAAAACAGGTGGTTACCAAGGGCAGGATACATTTCCCTAGTCCCATAAACTGCCCAACTGTGTTTTATTACATTTGACCACTGGCTTGGTATTTACCTATCTTTTCTTTGTACTTTTGGGGATTTATTTCCCAGTTCCAGTAGGTAAAGATGTTCTCCTATTTTGTTTCTAATTATTATCAATTTTGTGGACTCAGTTGCTATGGTAACAACTTAAGGCCTTATCGGGGAAAGGAGAAGATGGATTTGTTCCTGTATTGCTGTGGATTTACCTTAGAATATAAAGCAGCTCCTCCACAGGTGACTCACCCTCAGTCTGTTTTATTGGGTGCATATTCACAAAAGCAGGATGTAGAGAATGACTAGACATATCCTTCCCTGTAATGTAAAACACCGTCTAAATGGCGCTTACCATACCTCACAGCGCAGATAGTCGTCCCTCAGTGGCCTTCAGTGCAGGCAGTTGGTATGCAGTCCCAGACCCCACTGGAAGCTCCCATCCTCAGGAGTCAGCCACAAGAGCAGGTTCACACCCGCGTCTCCCATGGTTTCAGCACTCTGGAGACCTTACGCCTTAGGATCAAGAGCCCAGGAAGGAGAAAGGCACCTGCAGCCCGTTCTGAGTGGAGAGACCAGAGATGCATAGGGACCCTGGAGAACTTTCTCTTTCAGCTCCATAGCGGTGTAATCAGGAACCTAATTTGCTTCACTGGGGGTGCCTGTCTTGCCAGCTTTTTCTGCCTTTTTCCAGTGCATACAGGGAGTCATTGTGTTTTATTTTCCATAATTAGTCCCGTTGGGACATTTCTTTCTATTCCCTTTTTCCAGTTTATTTCCTGGGTTCATTACTATATGGTGATATTACGCAGGCAGTCAGAGCTGGGTGTAGTTAGCACAAGGACAGAAGTAGACATGGGACAACAAGAGCTGGGAAGAAACATAGATCCCAGGCTGGGGCCTTAGCACAGCTGGACTGAGAAGGGTGCGGTTCTGAAGAACGTGGAGCTGCTGAAAGGGGGAATTTCAGGGAGCCAGATCAGTAGCCTGATGGAGTATGAAGGAAAGGACCTGTTTCTGAGGCTCCTGGTGGCTGGAGGGGTGGTCCAGAGTCAAATGACCTAAGTCTCTATGTCTCTCTAAGGAACTATCACTGAAATTTTGAGCAAAGTTGCTCTCTTTTCTGGCCCCAAGATGGGCATTCCTATTGCATTCTTCCTTGGTGTGGAGTATGAGGTCGTGGCTAGGCCTCTTCCTCCAAAATCAACACTGTAACATGATAGAACTCCCCAGACTTTGTAACTGGGGTTCTCTCCAAGGGGTCAACCCACTAAAGGGAGTCACGCAAGATTCCTCCTGCGAAGCCACCTTGCACAGCATCCTTGCCAGGCCAAGAATTGGGTAATGTGTCCACTGCTGCCTCTTTCTTGCACTGCCCAGCCATCCTCAGTTCTCTTTTTTCCCCCATTTAGTTATCTCGGGGAAGATCAGAAAAGTCATGAAAACTTATATCTTGCTAGGATATAAGATCCCAGATTCCTCATTTTGCAAATATCTCGATCTTTATAGAGGGATGTGAAACAGCAGCAGCAACCTCTGAGCCCAGTCTTATAATAATGCATGTAGGTTTTAGATTTTGTCTCATATTAAGCATTTGACTTTTAAAAAATGCAATTTGGTAATCTCTACTTTCTATAGGTTAGTGATTCGATCTATGTTTATTGTGATTAGTAATATTTGGACTCATTCCTAATGCTTTTTTGTCCTACTTTATTCAATTTTTAAAAATCGTTCTTTCTTGACCGATTTTATTGTTCCATTTTTACATGTTTATTTTTAAATTTCATTTTACCCCTTTACCAGTACGTAAATTTTATGCTTGGTTTTCATTACTTTAATGACTATCCCTTCAATTTTGTAAACTGCACTTACGGATGTCTACAATCAAACAATATCTGAACATTCCCTCCTGAATAGTAAGATAAGCTTAGGAAACATTAACCGTTCATTTTCCTTCCCACTTCTCAACTTGCATGCTGTATTAGGCCATTCTCACATTGCTATAAATACCTGAGACTGAGGAATTTACAAAGAAAAGAGTTTTTACTGGCTCGTGATTCTGCAAGCTGTACAGGAAGCATCACGCTTGTATCTGCTCAGCTTCTGGGGTGGCCTCCGGAAACTTACAATCATGGCAGAAGATGAAGAGAGAACACACACATTATATGGTCGAGTAGGAACAAGAGAGAGGAGGGAGGTGCTACCCACTTTTCAAAATTCAGATCTCACAATAAATTACACACTCACTATCATGAGAACAGCACCAAAATGAGGGAGCCTCATAAGAACAGCACCAAAATGAGGGAGCTAAGCCAATCATGAAGGACTACTCCCATGATCCAATCACCTTCCATCAGGCCCCACCTCCAACACTGGAGATTACAATTCCACATGAGATTTGGGCCCAGATATAGATCCATATCCATATCACGTGCTATTGTAGTCTAATATTTTAATTCTAGAAGTTCTTCATCATCTTAACTTTAGAAAGAAGACATTTTTAATTATTTTGTCATTTTTTAATGCAAAAAAATCCTAGTTTGTATTTACCAACACATTCACCAATGTTTTGGTTCATTTTTCTCTTAGAGTCATTTTTCTTCTTTTTAAAATATATCCTTGAAAATTATTTAGCGAAGTTTGACACATGGTGATTTTTTTTTAAGATGGTGAATTTCTTTTTAGTTTTTGATAATCTGAAATATATTTTCCCTTCACTAATGAAAGCAACATTTCTGAATAGACAGTTGCAGGAGGAGATTAAATTTCTGTGAGACTTTAGTGACGTAACTCCCTGCTTTTTTGGCCTTCACTTTTGTGCCTGAGAAGCCATCTTCATGTTATTCTGTTAGGTGAGCTGTCTTTCCTCTTTTTATCCTAAGACTTTTCTTTCTCTTTTGTTTGTTGGTTTGTTTGTATGCTTCATTATAATGTGAAAAGACAAGTTTTCTTTTATTTATCCTTACTTGTATTGCTTGTGATTCCTGTGTTTGGGGACTTGTACCTTCATTCTTGTACAAAATTCTCAGCCACTTTCATTTGGAAAATTGTCTCCTTGCTGTGGTCTTTCCCCTTTCTGGGATTCTGATTATCTTTATTTCGAATCTTCTCAATCCATTCCATAGATTTCACCTTTCTGTAGCCAAGTGTGTTTCTAAAGATGACTCAACATGATTCACTTGCCCTGTGAGCTTGACATTCATCTCATCAAAGAGTGGGATGCACCTAGTCCCAGCCTCTGGAATTCAGTGGATTTTTATGACTGTCTCAACCAGTAGAATATAGCAGATGTGATTCCATCTGATTTCCAAGGCTAGGTCATAACAATGTCACAGTCTTTTGGGACACCTGCTTTTGGGGCCAGCCTCACAATATGAGAAACCTCAAATAAGCTTTCTCATGGGGTACACGGGTAAAATCTTGTGTGTGGAGGCCACATGCAGTTGTTCTGGTTGACAGCCCAACTTAGGTACAAGCTGCCAACCAACATCAGCCATCAGACATGAGGGTTGATGTCACCTAGGCCATCAGCCATCAGCTGAAGTCGCCCCCAGCCTTTGAGGTCCCTCACGTCATTGAACAGAGAAACCATCCTTGCTTGTAGTTGTGCCCTAAATGAACTACATGTGTATGATAAAATAATTGATTTTTTAGGCTACTAAGTTTTGGGATAGGTTATTAATGATTCAATAGAATCTGGAATATGTCTGTTGCTATCCTTTGCCTCAATATATTCTGCATAATTTCTTTGTTTCTATTGCCAAAGATACCAGTTTCTTCTTCAGCCTTTCCCTAATTGGCATTAAATAGACTAATTGAAGTTTGATTATTAGTGGTTAAATTTTTCATCTTTAAATGCTTTATTTAGTGATTTTCCGAATATCCCTTGCCACTTCTGATAGTATATTGCTGCTTAATATGTGATTCCTTCTTTTGTTTAGATATTTCATACATAGTGTTTTTCCATTATATTTATAATTTTAGTATCTGAAGCCTTTGAGGTTTAGTTTATATTGGATTGTTTCTACTGACTACCGATCATTGGTGACTTGATTTTCTTTTGCCATTGGTGGTATGTTTTTCCTCATTAGTTAAAATTAATCACAGAAATACTGAGGGCCTACAATGTGTCAAGGATTAAAGGAAGAGTCTCACACTTAGGTCTCCAACATTTACAGGTGCTAGGCTTGGTTTCCTGATACCAGACGTGGGGATGGCTTTTTTTTTCCCCAGGAAATTCCAGGTTTTATAATATATGTTTTCCCTGCAATGTTCTATTTTTCCTTTTGCCCTTTAGACAGTTGTCTTACATCCGTAAGCTTCACAGTAAATTTAAGATGTATTTGTTTCGATTCATCTAAGATGGAATTACATTATATTTAGTCTGCCATATTGCTAGGAATAGAAATCCACGAAAACCATTAACCATAGATGGAGCTACAGGTATAGTTATAGTTATATATGTATATTAATACAAATCCTTTAAAAGTAAGCATTATATAGAGTCACATATATCATTGCATCGATAAGAAACATTTCAAATGTATTTGGCAATGACAAATTAGAGTTAGATTGTTCATGTGGATTAGTAAAGAATAGGAGTTTTATTCAATAAAAAAGGGTAGAGGCTAAAAGTTTGAAAGTCCATAAATTAGAAATATGATAGCAGCTTTACTCTAATGATTTCTGATTTCTTCCTCATAAATTTCTAATTGAACTTTTAGGGGAAGTTAAATTGGATAATAAAAAATGGATTACAAAAATCACTTTAAATGTTCTTCTTGTTCATGGTTAAAACATAAATAGCTTATAGCTGGGAAGTTACCAATAATTATCTTCCTCACACAGAGGCATTAGATAATTCTGTTTAAACTTAATTTGTATATTTTATAGGTTCACTTTTAGCTGTGCATCTTAATATGTAAGAGAGTAAATGATTCTTTAATTTGTGTTCAATAACACAGAAATTTAAATGCATTAGTACTGCTGTTCTGGGATATATTTAGTTTGTTATTATATAAAATGTTACTTTGCCTGTGACATGTAGCTCTGAAGACTTCAGGCATTTTTTTCTGCCTAAAATAGTACAGAAAAAACTGTGGCAGTCATGGTTAGATTTTCTTTGCTCTTTCAGCCTTCCAGGGCCACTTACAAAGGACACTTCTTTGTACTCACTTGACAAATTTTACACACTTTCTAGGATACATTGGTGAATAAAATTCAAAGTATGAGAACTAAATATGCTCCCTCCAGGAATCACCACTAGAACTAATTTAAAGAAAGCACACACACAAAATACAAGCGTTGTGAGAACCAGGGAGGCAACAATAGCAAAGGTGTTTTGGATGCTAGAAAGAGATGCTAATAACTGACCTGGGATACTCAAGGCAAGATTTTATTGTGATTTGAAGTGTAACATATATGCCCTGAGAGGATAGTGAGCAATGCTGGGAGTTCACTCGCTTCACAAGGCAGGTTGTTCTGATAGCTGAAAACTGGCACCACCAGGTGTCTCAGAACATGGGGTGAGGGAGTAAAATCAGGAAATTGAAGGAAAGATTTTGATAAATAGTATTCACGAAAATAGGCCAATGCCAAGGATAATTTTTTTTATTTTTTTGAGATAGAGTCTCTGTTGCCTAGGCTAGAGTGTAATGGCATAATCTCAGCTGACTGCAACTGCCGCCTCCCAGACTCAAGATCTTGAGATTTCTACCTCAGCTTCCTGAGTAGCTGGGATTACAGGCACCCACCACCACACCTGGCTAATTTTTGTATTTTTGGTAGAGATGAGGTTTCACCATGTTGACCAGCCTGGTCTCCAGCTCTTGACCTCGGTGATCTGCCCTTCTCGGCCTCCCAAAGTGCTGGGATTATAGGCATGAGCCACCATGCCCAGCCTTGATCGTTATTTTTAAATGAACAATGAATACTACTAAGGTCAAAGAGAGAATAATCTGAATTGAGAGACAAATAAAAAGGAGGGAGGGAGGAGAAAGAAAGGGAGAAGAGAGGAAGAGAGAGAGGAAGAAGGGAAGAGGGAGGTGGGAGAGAGAGGAAGAGAGAGACAGAGGGAGGTAGAGGGAGGTAGAAGCGAGAGAGAGAGGGAGGCAGGGGAGAGAGGGAGAGGTAGAGAGAGAGAAGAGAGACATAATGTTAACATATAGGAAAATGCCATATTGGTTTGCTGCCATAATTAAAAACAAACAAATGTAAAAATAAATCATTTGCACAAAGAAAGACTTACACTGCAGTCTAATGCCACGAAGACTTGTTTATTGGTGTGGGTCCACGTGAAAGTTGATGTTACCAAAGAGGCCACAAAAACAATAGTGTTTCAGTTGCTGCTGCTCAATTTGACTTACTTGGATGCCAGTATGGATAGAGAAAACATGCTTTGATTTTCCTTTTGTTTTTCATTCAGACTGCAACCATGCCAACTTGAGGGTAATTTAATGGAAACCTTTTCCAGTTACTCATAAATAAAGTGTTTGAACAGTATTGTTTTTCCTTTCAGTGCATTGAAAACATTGGTTTAAATATTGAAAACTGAAAGGAATTAGATAACTTCTACCCAGCTTTCCAAATAAAATTGAGTGTTAGCTTGAAAACAGCTCGAGGAATATTTGGTCAAAGGCTATTTTTTTTTTCAAGAAGTTTTATGCAGCTAAAAATGAGATTTTGAATAAAAGTAATTCTTTGAACATATCTAATTGTATTCCATAGATCTTCCATGCACTTTAGCAGCATAGTGCAGACAAAAAATTAAACTAAGAAACAATCAAAGAGAGAAAATGGGTCATTTTTATTCTGAGATAAAAAATTTCCAATTCTAACCCAGAAGTTGAGATTTACTTACTGGTGTATCTAAATATATCTACTTCTATGTTCCAGAAATGAAGTATACATTATTTCTGACAATAAGTAATAAGATTCCAATTAACACAGAGAGAGTAGAACTCTCTAGTAAGCACCATTCCCAGACACTCAGGATGCTTCCCTTCATGATGTCCTTTAATAACATGATTTTTCACTTGCTGTTATTACATAGGGATTTAGCAGGTGCCTAGTATTATATTTCATTGCATGGATGTACAAAACATTTCTTAATCTGTCTCTTATGGAAAAACATTTAGGTTACTTTCACCTTTTGCTATAATAGAAAACATTGCTTTTTAATTTTACTTTTGACAAACAATAATTGTATGCATTATATATTTTTGGGGTACAATTTATGTTCTGATATATGTTTATACTGTGACATGATCATCTTAGAGAATATTTCAGCAGTATTTTTTAAATGACCAGAAGTATAATATTTGAGTGAAAGAGTAAGTGCATGTTTACATTGGATTGATGTTTATTGTGTATTTTCTCCCGTCTGCTGTTCAACCTTACCAAATCCCACCCTGGACATAAGCCATTAAGGTAGTCTCAATGGGCATCAGATGAAAAGACAAGAAGAGAATCCAGGCAGAAGCCCCAAACTCCTGTATCTAAAGAAACAAAAGTGACATATTTTTGTAAATGAGACAATTTCAATGTGGGTGAAGCCCAAGAGAGCGCGGGTGAGGACAAGGGAAGCTGTGGTGTGGGTTATGGCTGTAAAAAGTAGCAGGATCGCAATAAACATATGTGTGCATTGCGATCCTGCTGCTTTTTACAGCCGTAACACACACTATTCACAATAGCAAAGACTTGGAACCAACCCAAATGTCCATCAGTGACAGACTGGATTAAGAAAATGTGGCACATATACACCATGGAATACTATGCAGCCATAAAAAAGGATGAGTTCGTGTCCTTTGTAGGGACATGGATGCAGCTGGAAACCATCATTCTCAGTAAACTATCGCAAGAACAGAAAATCAAATACCGCATGTTCTCACTCATAGGTGGGAATTGAACAATGAGATCACTTGGACACAGGAAGGGGAACATCACACACCAGGTCCTATTATGGGGACGGGGGAGGGGGGAGGGATAGCATTAGGAGATATACCTAATGTAAATGATGAGTGCAGCACACCAACATGGCTCATGTATACATATGTAACAAACCTGCACATTGTGTACATGTACCCTAGAACTTAAAGTATAATTAAACAACAACAAAAAAAAAGCAGGATCAGCAAGTGACAGGTTCTAGGAAGCTACACCACATTTGAGGGCTTTACTTTGAAGTCTAAGAGAAGCCTTTGAAGAAGTCAATATTGCAAGGACATGGTCAGATTAATGCTTCATCATGTCGCCGTAGGAACTGCATGGACCAGAATTGGGTGGGATAAGGTGAATAGTAGCAAGTGGAAAAAAGTACAGCCATGAGAATTTATGAAGAATGGAAGTCAGTGAGATGAGCAGGGACTGAAAAGTGACAGAGCCGAGAATTGCAGGTGGAGCACTTCTCAGCACCAGGCTACTCACAAAATAAAGGATCAGTGTGAGAGAAGACTCTTGGAATGCTGGCTTAGAAAAGTGGATGGAAGGAGGTACCCAGAACCAATGTAGGGATGGCAGCATGAGAAATGGCTTTACGTAGAATCATGACTTCATAATGGAGCATAGACTTTTGATAAGTTTGAGGCTCTGAAGTGACAATGAGGTACAGCTACCTGATAAGTAATTGTAGGCGAGTTTAATAGGTATATATTAAATTCAGGAGACAAAAACAAGTTGAAGCTAACAAAGTGGGAGCTTTAAAAATGCAGACTAAAGTTGCAGCTGTACAAACAAATGCAAATACCCAGGATTCATTCAGTTGCAAGTGTGAGAAACAGATAACATTGGATAAATAGAAAGAAATGTAATGATTCACTTGTCTATAGGCCTGGACTTGGCCTCAGCCATGAGCGGCTCTGAGGAACCTCCCACAAGGTGAACGTGTTGAAGTCTGAGTCCACGGCTTGCTTTCGGCTGTGTCTGCTCTCTGCATCTGTCTCCGCTCAGCTTTCGTGTGTTGGCCTCACTGACTTCCTCTTTTGGAGGAGACAGGATGACCAGCAGCTCTCAGCTCCATGATTTGCAATCCAGAAATACTGATTTCTTGCTTGTCTGTTTTGGGTGCTGTACCAAATGTACCAAACGCTGCATCAAATCTTGTACCAAATGCTGCGTCTGTGGCAGATAGCCTCTGAAGCTGAGTACTGACACTTCAACGTCCCTTTATATGTGAAAGCTTCTTCTCGTATCCACAGATTAATCTGTTTCTTGTCTCCCTGGATCTTGGCCAGTTTCGTGACTTGCCAATAGGAGGTAGTAGATGTGATGTTGTGTCAGTTACAGAACTCGTCAGTAAGAGACCTGAGGGCTTTCAGTTAGTTCTCAGATCTGGCTGTCATGCTACAGAAAAGCCCAGGTGATTCTCCTGAAGAGGGACGCCTATGGATATATTCTGGAGGATAAGAGGCCATTAAGAGAGGGTTTGTATGGAGGAGAGGTGAGTAGAACCAGTTGATACACATCAAAGCCCGTGACTGGACAGAGAGCCAATTTGACCTCTATCCCAGCCTAACTCAGGCACCAACTGAATACAGCCTCCTGAGTCACTGTGGCCAATGACACCTGGAGAAGAAGACCTACCCTATGAACCCCAGAACACATGACAGAACATAAATCAAGGTTTCTTTAAGGCTCTGAGCTTTGAGATGTTTTACTGTACAGAACTGCTACCTGAAATAGGGGCCATAGCACAGCTATATAATGAGTCAGGCTGGCTCATTCCTTCTCTCTTGTTGCTATGGACAGCAGAGCACTCATGTTGAGGGAAAGAAGATGTTTCCTAGGTGGAGGTGGACATTGTAATCAAAGGTGGAGGAAAGGGATGCTGGCTGGACAGAACAACTGTTCTTCACCACCAGGAGGAAGGAGGGAAACAAGAAGACCTGAGGATCAGATTGTATACCACTTCAGTGTTCAGGTGGCACAAACAAACACTAGAGGAAAATAATCATCAGCAGCCTGGGAAACATGGCAAAATCCCATCTCTACAAAAAATAACAAACACACACACACACACAAAAAAGCAAATTAGCCAGGCATGGTGGCATGTACCTGTTATCCCAGCTACTTGAGAGGCTGAGGTGGGAAGATTCATTGAGCCCAGGAGATCAAGGTTGCAGTGAGCTGTGATTGCACCACTATGCGCCAGCCTAGACAACAGAGTGGGACTCTGTCAGAAAGAAAGAAAGAAAGAAAGAGAGAGAGAGAGAAAGAAAAAGAAGAAAGAGAAAGAAAGGAAGGAAGGAAGAAAGAAAGAATAAAATGAAGGAAAGAGAAAGAGGAGAAAAGGAAAGAGAGAAGGAAGGAAGGAAAGAGAGGGAGGGAAAGAAAGAAAGAGAGAAAGAGGAAAGAAAGAAAAAGAAAGAAAGAAAGAAAGAAAAAGAAAAGAAAGAAAGAGAAAGAAAGAGAAAATAGTGATCATACAATGGATGAGCTCAGCTGAAAGTTAAGGGAGAAAAGAGCATCGGCTTCTCAAATAGTGTGTATCCCTCATCAGGATATGGTCTATGACTCATTCCCTTTCATGACTCCCCAATAAGATTATATTAATGTCTGAAGTTGAAAGGTGGAGATGGTTCCTATACAGAAAGATTGTGCAAATTTGTTATGTCCTTTCAGTAGCTTGGTGAACTGTGCTGTATCAAAACCTGCCTTTTCCCTCACACATTCTAAAGACAAGAATGTTGATACAACCTGGGAGCATAGACTAATACAGAAACAATCATCTAGGTTATTTTCGACCTGAAAATTTTATTGATGATAATTCCAGAGTTTCATGGACATCCTGAGACACGCTAGATAAAACACAGTAAAAACAGCCTTAATAAATTGCTTAGCTCAAAAGAAAGGGAAACACTCTGGTCAAGAAGTGCCCTAGTTCCTTAGGGCTGCTGTAACAGAATACCACAGACTGAGTGTCTTATTAAAACAGCAAATTCACTTCTCACAGTTCTGGAGGCTGGGAAGTCCAAGATCAAGACACTGGCCGATTATGTGTCTGGTGTGGGTCTGCTTCCTGGTTCATAAATGGTGGCATCTCTCTGTGTCCTCACATGGCAGAAGGAAAAAGAAAGCTCTCCAGGGTTTCTTTTATAAGGACATTAATTCCATTCGTGAGAGATCCAGTTGGATGATGTAATAACTTACCAAAGCCCCACCTTCTAATACCATAACATTGGGGGATCAGGGTTTCAATAAATGAATTTTATGGAGAACCAAACATATAGTCTATAGCAAATTACTGGGGAACTCAAGCTGAATTTCCAGCAACCCATCACATATAGGACAGAGGCACAAGAGTGCTAGGATTCTAAATCTCAATGAGAGCAGGTTTTGTGGCCTTCTGTCTAACCAAGAGGGGACATAGATCTGACTCACTGGCAGAGAGCCAAGGTCCTTTAAATGCTGCCAGTTTAAGCAGCAAGAAAGCCACCTCCACCCCAAAATGAACCCAGAGCTTTCTATCTTCCTGTGCCTCAGGATAAAAGACTCACTTCCCTCTGAAAATGTAAGCTTCCTGAGCATAGGAGTTTTTACTCTGGTTAACTGGGGTTCTTAGCACCTAGAGCACAACACACACCATAGGAGTTCAGCAAATATTTATTAAATGAAACAAAACCTATAAATTTGGTCCCTGCAGCACAGAGATGTGGAGTCTGAATTTGCATTACCTGCATGGAGAAGAAATGCCAACCTGAGACTATGCCAAGAAATATGACCTTCCATTGATGAAATTAGGGACTGTAGGAGAATAAAAGGTATAACTCCTCTTGTTCCCTTCTGTAGAACACATCTGATTAAAAATGGCCACCATAAAAACAACACAAAGAATTTGATAATATGGGAGGTGGTATGGTTTGAGACAGAAGGGCTAATAGAGGTTTTCCTTTGGGGAAAATGGTTGGGTTGTATGTTGTATAAATGTTTTTAAATGCTGAGAAGTAGGACCCAATAGACTGTGGAAGGTAAAGATACAATAGAGCTGAGATTGGATGAGGGAGTGTAGTCACTGAAAATAATGTGGGCAGGGAAGTTACGTTATATAGGCACAGGCACAATCTGTGATGGAAGGGAAGAGAGAAAAAATGAGAAATTAGTACCTGATCATGTCAGAAGTTGAGCACGGTCTTGCTTTATAGCTTCTATTTTCTATGTTGGGAAGATATAAGGTTATCTTCCATAGTTGGCAGAGGAGAGGACTTTAGAAATACTTATTCCCAAATGCCCATCAATTTTAGACTGGGTAAAGAAAATGTGGCACATATACACTATGAAATACTATGCAGCCATAAAAAGGATGAGTTCATGTCATTTGTAAGGACATGGATGAAGCTGGAAACCATCATTCCAACCAAACACAGGAACAGATAACCAAACACCGCATGTTGTCGCTCATAAGTGGAAGTGAACAATGAGAACACATGGAGACAGTGGGGGGATTATCACCCACTGGAGCCTGTCCAGGGCTGGGGAGCAATGGGAGGGATAGCATTAGGAGAAATACCTAATGTAGATGACGGGTTGATGGGTGCAGCAAACCACCATGGCGCGTGTATACCTATGTAACAAATCTGCACGTTCTGCCCATGTGTCCCAGAACTTAAAGTATAATAAAAAAAGAAAGAAAGTAAATAAACAAATATCAAACAACAGAAAGGGAAAATGTAAAAAAAAAAAAGAGAAATACTTATTAATACTTACTACAATTAGCATTCATGTATGAATGACACTTTCTTGTCATTATCTCCGATCCTTAGGACAACACTGCAGGGTATATGGTAAAATCTCCATTTTACAGATGAGGAAATTTAAGCTCTTAGAATTCTGGAATTTGACCAAACCAAGTAAATAGTGACGATAGGATGGTAATGCTTGCTCCTACCAGCGAACTCATTCATCTTCTTAGCATTCACTTTGGAGAAGAGCGATCGGTTGAAGTAATCATTGTAGAATGTGAGGAAAACAGCCTCATGGGAAACACAGTATGTTGGGGTGAAGCATCGAGGCACCAATCAATGAAGGTGGACAGATTTATGGTCACTCTAATCTATGTGATTCTAAATTCCCCACATCCCAACTCCTGCCTTGGGCTGCTCAGGTAGACAGATCCAATTGTGCTATTCACTGTTAAGATTTATGATGAAAACTGAAGTGAAAAGGCAATGAGCAAGTGAAGTTTTGGTAAGGGTATTGACTGTATTGCACTGCTAAGACCAATGGGTCTACCCCTAACATTGCAAAACAATGGTATATGACAAAGGTACAAATAGATCCTCAAAAACCATGTTATAGGTAATATGAACAAAGCTAACAATTTACTCAGTAAAATATGCTCTATCATTCCACCTTTTAAAATATGTTGGTAAAATGACAACATTGAAATATACATACACATTCACTCACTGTGGTGTGAATATTTGCATCCTCCCAAAATTCATATGTTAAAATCCCAACTCCCAAGTGTAGATATTAAAAGATGAGGCCTTTGGGAGGTGATTAAGTTGAGAACAGAGCTATCCTTATGTGATTAATATCCTTATAAAAATACCCCAGAGAGCTCTCTCTCTTCTACTATGGGAGGACAGAGCTAAGGCATCATCTATTCTGGGGTCTCACCTGCCACTGAATTGGCCATATCTTAATCTTGGGCTTTCCAGTCTCAGAACACTGTGAAATACCATTGTTTGTAAGTTACCCAGTTTATGATATTTTTGCTATAGAAGCCAGAATGAATTAAGACTCTATGTTTTTATATAAGAGAAAGCAAAATATTAAAACTATCAAAATAGTATTAAACTAATATTTAATACTAAAACTATTAAAATTAAATTATTATTGACCATGCCTGATTATTCTATTAATAGATTGGAAATGGTTGGATGATTAGTAATATTAGGACAAAATCATTAATTCTGTTTTGTAGTTAAAATGTTCACATCAATGTGTGAAGTCATATTTGACACAAATTCATATTAATAGTTTGAAAGACTGAAAATAAAATGTAATTGTTTGAAGTACACAAATTGTATATATTTTCCACAAACATCTAAAGTTAATGTAACAAAAATAAAAAATCTGGCCAGGCGCCGTGGCTCATGACTGTAATCCCAGCACTTGGGAAGGCTGAGGCGAGCAGATCACTTGTGGTCAGGAGTTTGAGACCAGCCTGGCCAACACGGTGAAACCCTGTCTCTACTAAAAATACAAAAATTAGCTGGGCATGGTGGTGTGCCCCTATATTCCCAGCTACTAAGGAGACTCAAGCAGGAGAATCGCTTGAACCCGGGATGGGTAGGTTGCAGTGAGCCAAGATCACACCAGTACACTCTAGCCTCAGAGACAGAGTGAGACTCTGCTCACATATTAAAATATATATAAAAATTAGAAAGCAATATAAGCCTAATTATTGAACATAAATTTCTATGTCAAATTATCTAAATAGTGCCATATTTTATTTAAATTTAATGAGAATGTAATTAACTCAATAAACATTTTTAATAAGAAAACTATTCCCAGTCCTAGCATTCTATATCCATTTGTTTGGCTATGTAAAGAATTATGAGCCTGCTATGAGCAGTTTGTTAGTTTAGGGTATTTTAGACGATGCAAATTTAAGATTTAAGTGTACTTTGCAAAATACCCTTCAGCCACCCTATGCAAATTGCAATAACTTGCTAATTTATGAGTGCCTCTATGCAAACTCTGAAGGTTTCCCATTGCCCTTATTCTAAATTCAACTTCTTTACTTTGGTCTGGCCTTTGCTTATTTCTCCAGCCTCATGTCTCGTCACTCTCCCCTTCACTCCCAACCCTCTACTTTCATCTCTTGTTGCTCACGTGACTTTCTTGCCCACTCTTCTGTCATCAATTTCAGGACAACTATCCAAGATAAAAAGTAAGTTCATGGATTCTTCAGGTAGTTATTGAGCCCAGAAGGTAGCAGGAATTATGAGTGCAGAGATGAAAGTCAGCTCCAGAGTGGAGAGTCTTGCACCTGGGTAGGGAAGCAGACATTGAAAGCTGGTAGAATGAGTGAGTCTCAGATGCTCATGCATTGTGCTGGGGCGTGGGTTACTTGGGTTCACCTTATTTGGGTGAATTCTGGGAAAATTTCCTTCAGGGAGTATCCCTGAGTGGGTCATGAATGAGCCAGGTGGGGTTTTGCAAGAAAGGAAAGAAAGCGAAGCTGGGAGGTGGATGTGCATGTTAGGGCTTGGTGTGCCGGAAGTAGTAAGGCAGTCTTATTTGTGGTTGAACTTCTTAAATATTTCTGCTGAAATCCCTAATGGCAGTGGGGACAGCCCAGGGACTGATTATATAACTGAAGAAGTCTTTTTACCTAAGGGATTTCCCTTTCCAGTTTTATCTTTTAGCTCATACATTCATGTAAAAGTTCATTCTAGTTCTCAAAACCCTTGACATTGTTTTGTATAAAAAGGATAGTTCTTGATAGGTTTATGTTTAATTGTCTAGCATTCATTCTCTCCAAAGTTTTGAAAATATCAGTGCGCCAGCACAATAACCCATGTTTATCCTGAGGCTACTGGCCACCTCACTGCACCCTTGGCTCATAGGCCCCGGCTGGGTAATGATGTGTGCGGTACTATCTGTTTCCTTTCTCCTCCATCAGCCCCCACACTTTAGCAACATATGCCAGTCAAGATAATTGTATGTGGATCAATTGGGCGTAAGTGCAACAGAGTCAGTTTGATAAATGGCTGATTTAGCAAGACCTGATTCTGTTTATTATTCCGACTGAATTAACATTTTTCTTTCTTTGGGGTAGTAAAGGAATGTTAGCTTCTTGATTTCCTTATTTATTCTGAAACAAATAGATATTGCAGCCCATCTGCAAATATGTTGCTGTCCTTCTAACTAGACCCCACATTTGAGAGTGAAATGTGCCCCCAGAGAGAATAAAATGCTTCCTCCTCTCTCACCGCCAGTTGAAAAGGGGCAATCTAAGCTATTGATGATGGTGGCAGGTGCAGGTGCACTTACCTCCACCAGAGGCAAAACTTAGGACAGCAAGGATAAATGGTCTTGAATCCAGGGGCGTAGTACACTTAGTGACTGTATTTAGCAATGCATGAGAAGTTGGGTTTGAAAATCCTGAGGTAATGCTTCTTAGTCCAAAACAAATGAAAAATATTAGGTATATCAGAGTACTTAGCAGACAGTTGTCACAGCAGTATTTTGATTTAAAGATTAGGAAAATTACTTGTCAGTGCCCACTCAAGTGATAAAATGAAGAGAAATGAGATGCTTGAATGAGTCTTGAGTGTCATTTGGGCTCTTTCTTCCTGTATACATTTATTATTTTAAAAATCCAACACTTCCAAACCTTCACAGCTTCCACTTTATGCCAAGTACAGTTGCGAGGTGTTAAGGAAATAACAATTAATTCTTTCAGATAATGCTTTTGTTTCTAGGTGCCAGGCACTGTCCAGGGGCCATTGTCCAGGTCCTTTTTCATGTTCCTTGATCTAATCTGGGGGGAAAGAAAACCTGTAAGATAACAGACTAGCACATTAACAGGCATAATCCCAGTAATGAGAGCAAAAATGATAATTTCAATAAAGTTATGTGGTTAGGTGGGGCTGGGTGACCACTGTAGATTACATGGGCTGAGAAATTTCTCTGAAGGGATGACATTTACATTGAGATTTGAGTGTCAGGAAGGGGCTCACTATGTAGAAGTCAAGCAGAGGCAAGTTATTCCCAAGGTCCTAAGAAGGGGCTGGAGTTTTGGAATAGTGAGGAATAGGAAGAAGGCTGTCTTTCCAGATTGCCGTGGGGCAGAGGGAGTGGTGTGGCCAGGGGATAGAGGGTTGACAGGCCTGGACACACATATCTTTGATGAGCCAGGCTTTGACATTTACCTAAATCTGAGAGGTAACCCTTGGAAGATTTTAAGCAGAAAAATGATAGGGTCAGATTTGCATTTTTAAAAGATTGCTGCATGAAAAATGGATATAGAATAAAAGAGGGAAGGAGGAGGCAAGTGAGGTTGATGGTTACATGAGAAGTGGCTACAGACACGGGGGAATATGGAAGGATGAAGATCTGTGTTGGAAGTAGTGTCAACTATACCCCCTCATGAATGAAATGGGGAGGGTGGGGGTGAGGAAAAACGAGATCAAGCTAGCCTCTCACTCCTGCTTAAGTGAAGTACTGTAGGTTTCTTTTCCTGTCCCATGTCTGACCCTGCACACCCACAGATCTGTTTCCTCCAAAGCCGCTCCCGGGAAAACAAAAACTGTAGCTGCTCTGGCTGGACACTCCAATGAGCCTGATTGCTCTGTCCCCTGCACATCTCGTCCCTACTCCGGCAACAGATCTAGTCAGCTCTGCATTCCACATGTGTCAATCATCCATCTGCTTCTCACTTTTCAGATGCTAATTACATGGTCCTAACCCGTCTCCTGTGGCGCCTGGACCATTTCTACAGCTTCCTAGGATTCCTTGCCCTCCATTCCTGCTTCCACCCAACATTGTCAATCTGAGAAGCAACATTACCTTCCTAAAATGTAAATCAAAACTGACATGTCACTGTCAGTTCAATTAATTTCACATTACAGCTTCTACAGAAGCCAGCACTCTTTGCATGGTCTCAAAGGAACCATGCAGCCTCACCTATCTACCTTTCTGATTGTTTGAAAGCATCCCACTACACTGCCTGTTGTGACCTGCCAGCTGTCGGTTTCCTTTTCTTTCTGTCTTAAATCATGCCCAGCTCCACCCTGCCTAAATGTTCTTGTTCTTGCCATTCCTTCCAATGAATTTCTCTTCCTCCATATATGCACAGTTATGCCTTCCCTAATCAATCATATTGCAACTCAAGTGTGCCACTCTCAGATGGGTCTTGCTGGAGTGGCCCAGCTGAAGCATTTCCCTTGCCACTGCATGCTTTGGTTGCAGAAGTGAGTGTAACTCTTGGTCCTGCTATTCCTTGCTGCTCTGTCATGGAGCTGGCCTTCAGTACTTTCCTCTATCACTTTTCTTCAAGGATATACTATCCTCTATGTAGTATTCTAATATATAGATGTTAGATCTTAAGTGATTATAAGGGATTTAATCACAATAATCTATGATAGCTCTAACGCACAGGTATGGTGAGATACCTTGTCTCTGCTTCTTGATTAATAACCCAGGAAGAGAAGCCAAATAGCTCATAGCCCCCGAATTAGAGGCCTGGCCCCTAACTGACAAGACATGACTTTCTGCTGTTCTTCAGCCTGGGACTGATTGACTGAGTGCTTTAATATAGCAGGTTTTGTCCCTCTGTGGATATTGCTGTTCCTTCTTTTTTCCTGGTAATTTGACTATCTTGTGTGTTGAACATGAGTGAAATGATTGAGATTCTACAGGCAGAGAAAATCCACTTCTGGACCACTGGGTAAAGACCCCAGGGAGACATGACCTTTACCAAGTTTTTCCAGGGGAAGATACAAGGTGGTGGCAGAAATTAAACTCGGGCCGGGTGCAGTGGCTCACACCTGTAATCCCAGCACGTTGGGTGGCCGAGGCAGGCAGATCATGAGGTCAGGAGTTTGAGACCAGCATGACCAACGTGGTGAAACCCCGTCTCTACTAAAAATACAAAAATTAGCTGGGCATGGTGGTGCACCTGTAATCCCAGTTACTCAGGAGGCTGAGGTAGGAGAATTGCTTGAACCCAGGAGGCAGAGGTTGCAGTGAGTTGAGATAGTGCCACTGCGCTCCAGCCTGGGTGACAGAGCGAGACTCTATCTCAAAAAAAAAAAAAAAAAAAGAAATGAAACTCTGGGGTCAGACACATCCTGATTGGAATCCTTCCTTCTGTTAGCCCTTAGCTGAGTGATGTGGCATAACTCCTTTAGTCCTTCAAAATCTCGGTGTCCTCCATGGTCATGGGCTCATTCTTTAGGACTGCACTGAAGGTCAAATGAGGAATCACACTCAGAGCGTCTTTTGCTTCTGAACATGGGGAATCTTGTGGAGCGAACCCATCTTCTGGTTACTCCAGGTCATGACTTTCCTGAGACTTGCCACTTCTCCTCACCTCTCAGGTACAGCCATCATAACTGCAGCACAAAGTTCTAGCGTTCCTCTCTGTGGAAGGCAGGCCCCGACTTTCATCAGGAGCTTAGAGGTGGGTGCAAACACCATGGCGCTGTCAGTTCCACATTGCATTTTAGCCCTTCTGTGATCTATGGGAGAACCCATGGTGGAGCCTTATCTTTTGTCATATGAGCCTGGGAGCCATGTCTGACTGTTAACGCAATTGCCTTTTTAAATGGTCATTGTGGGCTCAGAGGGGTGGCTCATGCGTGTAATCCCAGCACTTTGGGAGGCCAACGGGGGGGTGGATCACTTGAAGTCAGGAGTTTGAGATGAGCCTGACCAACATGGTGAAACCCTGTCTCTACTAAAAATACAAAAATTAGCCAGATATGGTGCGTGCCTGTAGTCCCGGCTACTGGAAAACTGAAGCAGAAGAGTCTCTTGAACCGGGAGGCAGAGGTTGCCGTGAGCCAAGATCATCACTCTGCTGCACTCCAGCCTGGGTGACAGAACAAGACTCTGTCAAACAAACAAACAAAACAAACAAAAAAGTCATTGTGCAGATTCATCTGCAATGAGTGCATGGATGCTTCTGTTACATTCTGTTTGAGGAACTCTATCCTGGGTGACTAGTGACTTTGCAGCCTGTGTGATTCTCTGCAGGTGGAAGTGTGAGAGTATTACCCCTCTGAAAAGATTCAGCCTGTGCCTGGTCTGTTCCTTCTGGAGAAGCCCCAGAACTGGGGAGTGCAGCAGGTCCGTGGGTCCTCATTTCTTCAATGCACATGCCCGACCTGCTGGCCCTGTCAGCCGAGTGCCATTAGACACAGGTTGTCCTAGGTGCTGTCTGCATCCAGGCTGAGTTCCTAAGAATCCTTATTCCAATCGGGGTGTGATAGTTGCTTTTAAAAACAAGAATAAAGTAGAATATTAGCAGAACCCTTTAAGATATTCTTTTCAGGAGTGGCAGGAATGGCAGTTTGCAGACTGATTATTTTGATTATTTGAATGTTTTAAATAGGTTTTCATCACATGTAATTAATTTTTCATGCTGGCATGAAAAATCTGTTTATTCAACTTCTGCAAATTAGCCTAGATCACATATCAGTTCCATTAAAAAAAAATCTTTCATTTCAGAATCAGTCACAACAATGACTAATTAACGCCCTATTAGTTCTCTCAACATAAGTTGTGAAATTATGAGTCCTATGAGACTCACCAAGCAGTTGTGGTTTGTGACCATATTCCTTTGTCTTGTTTCTCTCTCTTTCTAAGTTTTCAAGCAAATGGTAGCTCAGGCATCATCTGCTGAAATGGAAAAGCACAGGGCATCCTTTGGGGAGGTCTGTGGGCAGACTGGGTCTCTCCTGGGGACGCTGGGGAAGGTGGGAAGGACGACGTGGGGCCCACCAGTTCTTGAACAAATGCTCTGTGTCATAGAGTGATTGAAGTGGAAACCAATGATAAATTGGGGAGAGGAACTCATGCTTCACAGCCCCCTGATTTTAATGTTCCGTGTGGAGCCACTGCAGCACGCTGCATTTCCCAATTAAACAAAAGGAGAACCTCTCACACACAAGCAAATGCAACACATTCTTTGGAGTGATGTCTGTTTTCCAGACAGTTTGCGAGCAAGGTCCACAACATGTGAGAACCTCACTTTGAGGAAGAAGAAATTTACCTTAAAGTCACTGTCACAGGCTTTCCTTTCCTCCCATGTAACATTGACATTAACAAACTGAACGGATTTAAGTGACATCATTGTATTTTTCTTAAGTGAACGTATTTTCTTTCTACTGCTTCACAAACCAGATTATTATAACAAAAAAATGGTAGTAATGGGTAATAGGGAAGCTCTACTTATATTTAATATTTCTCAATCACTAGCAACAATGGTAGTTATTTTACAGGAAAATAGAATATGATTGTGGGGAAAAGATTTATAGGTAATACACAAAAAGGGCTCTTGTTACCTCCATAAAACAACAGCATGGAAGAGATTTAATAATAACAGAGATTCAGCTCTCAAGATCAATAATTTCATGTTCCATTGTTGTACAGGATTGCCATCTGGGGGTTCACAGCCACAGAGCCCACATTGAGTTACTAACAGAACTCAGTTTATAGACGAGAAAAAGTCTTGAAACTCACAACCTAACTTACAACAACCTCTTCTAGTAACAATTTACTCAAATCTGTCCAAAATAACTTAATACGATATGCCTAGAAGGAGAATGACTTTCAATTCAGCATAATGTGGAGAAGCAAAACTCTAGCTGAACTCCATGACATGCTAATGTGTCACCCCCTGCTGCTTCCAATCTACCTGTTGTCCCCCAGGAGAAATAAGGAGCGGCCACGGTCTGGATGACACCATTTAAACTTAGGGGGATAAGAATTCAAACTCTTCATCGCCTTCCTCCTCCTCAAAATCCTCCTGATCCCCAGCCCCACAACCTGCCAAAGTCCTCAGGGTCCATCTCCCTCTAGGACAATCACTGAGAGATAGGCTCTTAAGAACACATCTGTGAGAATATTCACAGTCCATTATAGTGCTTTGCTTTCTTTAATTCAAATGGACAGCTACAATGTTTGTTGTAAAATTTGATTTGAATAATAGAAAGTGGCATTCCCAAACCCTATTTGTAAATACTGTGTTTAGCAGAGGAGGGAGTTCTTATTGCTTTCTAAGAATGTTATGGAATTTATATGGCATTGAAATGTGAGCCAGGATCAATTTAAACAGAGCTCTGGATGGCTGAGACTTGTGTGACAATCAGCACATTGTTGAGAAGATGAACCCCTGAGACACACAGCCCTAGGTTCAAATCTGAGTCCTGCCCATTAATTAGTTAAATGGCTATCATAGAATAGATTAATTTTATTCCTCTGTAAAAATATAAAAATGATATACAGTATTGAAACTTCAAGGTTGTTGGAGGGATAAAGGATAACAATATATGTGAGACATTTTGCAAAGCGTCAAGTAAATACCAAGACTTATCAATGCCAATGTCTTCATAGTTAACAGTGATTCTAGGAAGTAACGACTAATACCAGGTGTTATTCTAGGATCAAATAAACACAATGTAGTTGTACAAACTCCCAGGGATGATATTTCAACTTAATAAGTAGCTTCTTTCCTTATAAAGCTAATTTCATGACTACTTGGAAATTGAAATACTTTTCAGTCCAAGATGAATATGATGTAGTATTCTCTCAAAATGAATAAGATATCCTGTGTAAGTCAGGATCCTTCTAAAGCAGGTTTAGAAAGGCAGTCTGTTAAAATGTTGGATTTCCAAGAAGTACAAATAATTTCTTTTTTGTTTTTTGTTCGTTTGTTTGTTTTTCGAGATGGAGTCTCACTCTCTTACCCAGGCTGGAGTGCAGGGGCCTGATCTCGGCTCACTGCAGGCTCTGCCTCCCCCGTTCAAGGGATTCCCCTGCCTCAGCCTCCTGCGTAGCTGGGACTACAGTCATGTGCCATCATGCCCAGCTGATTTTTGTATTTTTGGTAGAGACAGGGCTTCACCATTTTGGCCAAGCTGGTCTTGAGCTCCTGACCTCAGGTGATCCATCCACCACGGCATCCCTAAGGGCTAGGATTACAGGTGTGAGCCACTGTGCCCAAACAATTTCTTTAAATCAACATGATTAAAAATGAAAGCAGTTTTTGAATTGAGCTTTCTTTGTTGTTGTTTTTACTAACAAACAGAAAAATTTACTTTTATGGGGTATATTTCCGAATTTAGATAATTGCGTAAAGTGTAACCATCACCAAACTTTGTACCGGCTTAATCCTCAAAAGTAAACCCCAGATAAAGGACATATAAGACATTTTTAAAAATAATTGTCTTCTTCTCAATATAAATACATTTCTTATGATTTATCCGGAAGAAAAGGAAACAAATATGATTAGTGATGATTCGTGAAAGTAGATGTGATAGGAAAACAGACACATTGCTGGCATGCTGGGAACTGCAAATCCTTACAGCATTTTCAGTGACTGCACTTGTTTTCATATGGAATGTGCAGAGAAACCTGTCTCAGTATTGAGCCTCGCATCCCCCAAATTCCTAAAAGCCTTGCCCTCCAGCCACAGAACTTAAAAATTATGTAAGGAGTCTGCTTGGAGCTCATTTAGCCAATGCCAGAGGCACAGATTCCGTCTCTTCATATGGTCATGAAGCCTCTGCTGGAAGGGCTAGGGACACATTTCCTTGAAGAAGTAGTCAGTTCAGTGTCAGTCAACTCAAAATGCCTGAAAACTTTACCTGAAAATTGCCTTCCTGAAAATCCTCGCAGTTGTTTCCCGGCCTTTCATTGGGATCATAGAGTATGAATGCATTGAATTTTCATAAACTGAATTCCACAGCTATATTTCCCTTTCTGAATTTCTAGTTTCTTTAATTTTTTATATTAAATGATTTAAAGCTTATATTTTTCATTTGCCACAGGGAAATATGAGGAGACCTAGATGACACCTGCTCGCCCTGTAGGTTGATTGAAGAAAAGAAATCCCTAGCTTAGGGCGTCTGGGTCTTTTATAATAGGCCGTAAGCCTGTCTACTCCTTGCTTGAAGGGAAACATAGTAAGCACGTCTGCCCTCTGTCACTGTCTTCCAAAACTCTTTGCTATAGAAATATTCTGGAAAGGACAGTCTAGAATAAAGCCAATTATTATCTGTGTTCACAAGACTTTCAGAAACTCAAGAAACACATAGACAATTGGCTTTCAACATTTGGTTTATTTCAAATGCTGAAATGTATTTCCAGCTAATCAGCCACCATGTTTATTCACTTAGCCTCAAGGCAGCTTTATTCTACTTTAGTCATATGTCCTTTCCTCTATTTACACAAATGAATATGGAGAGTGATAATCCAAAATATGTTCCTTTTCATTAAATGTATAAAGATCGATACTCTGCCAACTCCAGATAGATTTTATTGTTATATTTTAGTATTAACAAGAGAAATTCAGGAGAACAGGCAAACCAAGGACAGTTACGTTGAACACCCAGAAATAGGCAAGTTGCTTATTATTACTGAGTTACATCCAAAAGTTCTAGGAACAAAGGGTGACGTAGATACGTGTTGAGCAGAGTTCCCCAAACTCGAATAAGGGAACTTTTTTAAAGTTAAGACAAAATGGCAAGCATGTGTAATCCCAATTTGTAAAAGACTATCTGAAGAATCTGAAAACTTATTCAATGTAAACATCCTTCAACAATGTTTTAAATAAAATTCTATCATCTTAACTGGTAATTACTGTCACCAGTGGCTGAGAAGCCTGAACAGAAGGGCACCAACAGGGGGTCCACATGTGTGGGTCCTTTTGGGGTAGCCTCACCATCAGAGAACCGATTGTGTGCACTGCTTCAATGACACAACCACAATGTAAAAGTTAAAGAAGTTTTAGTACTTACAGACCCTGAAGGCTACATAGAATGCAAGGAGGCCACATCACACACACACACACACACACACACACACGTCAAGGAGCACACGCACACGGAGAAAGTAGGGATCCAATGAGGCAAGGTTTTTATTGCGTTCAGGGTGTAATCCAAACAGGTTTCTCTAGGAAAGCTTTAACTGGTAGATTTAAAGCTAGCAGGTACTAATTCTAGGAGATCATGCTGTGACTGAGAGGTTGTCACTTTCAGTTGGCAGACAAGTATCTCAATGGTCTGTTTAAAGGCAGTGGTGGGAAAGTGGGGAGTGCAGTCTGCAAGGTGGAAGAGACGCCTCCAAATTTTATCTCTGACCACTGGTTGGAGCCATTTGTTTGGGGTATAGAATAAAAATTGTCAACTGTGACTGAGCCTTACTTCTGGCATGAGAAAATCAAACATATTTAAAAATGGATGCTGAGGCAACATAAAATTATAAGTATTCATGACAAATACAAATTATTAATTTAAAAGGAAAGGTTGTCTTTTATGTACATAAGTAAATAAAGATACATGAGCTAAAACCACAACATGATAAGGAAAGGTTTTATAGACATTATAATTTTGGAAATTTAAAATGCAGAATTTTGTAGAATTCTTGTTCCTGAGAAGATTCCTTGTTCCCACAGAAGTATATAAGCTATAGCTTTAGAAGTTATTGATAGGAATTCAAATTGTTTTTTGTATGGAACATAAAGTAACCCTGGCTACATGTGAAACTAGTTTGTG
This sequence comes from Papio anubis, assembly GCF_008728515.1. NCBI lineage: Eukaryota > Metazoa > Chordata > Mammalia > Primates > Cercopithecidae > Papio > Papio anubis. The sequence goes on from NC_044980.1 coordinate 8,102,048, forward strand.
TAAGCTTTAACAGACAGATGACCACTTTAGTGTAAACTGTGATGAAAGAAGGATTGCAAATAGCACAGCAAAGTTTCAAATCCCTGTCTCTGAAGCAGGGTTCTGTGTTATCCTCCAATTCTGATCTACTCATGTCTGCAAAGTTCACATATGAGGTTTTTTTTGTGTGTTTGCATTTCCTAAAGAAATACTACTCAAAAATGAGAACCAAATAATTAATGAGAGTGAAACCCTTACCCTCCTGACATGCAGACCCTCTTGTTAGCATCACAGAATTAGTGGATTAAAGCTTTTAGAATTTCAAAGATATCCTTTTACGGTAGCAAGTAAATCCTATTATACATGCAAAGTGTAAGTTCTCCAAGTCTGTTTTATTTTCAAAATCCCCACTTTATTCCCTTAATTTTCGCTTCACAGCAGCAGTTGGCACAGGTTCTGATCATTACTGTTTCCCACAGAGTGGAAATGAGACGTTGCCAAGTTCCACACAGCAAGGGCGGGCATAGATGTTGTTTGAAGTCAAGTCTCCACCAGGCACACTCATGACCCAGGGCCTGTCCATTTTCTCCAGAAGTCTGAACATGTCAGGAGCGTCAGGGATGGGGCTCCCGAACTACATTTCCCATTTATCCCTCTTAGCTGTACTCTGAGTTCAAAAGGAGGGAAAGCCATTGTGATCTATTTGCCTTTGGGAGTGATGGGTTGTCCCACCCCCAGCTTGGTTGTCCTGGTACCCAGAGCTCGCATGGAATTTCAGACATTGGACATTCTGGTCTACTATCCCCAACTCCTTCACTTTAGACAAAGTCATAGCTTATTTCCTGAAGGACAGCTGAAAACCTATTTATGATTTTCTCTCCCACAACTCCTCTTCCGAAAGAGCCCTTCCTTATGGGCAGGTTGGCGTTTGCCTTGCGTTCTTTCAATCTCCCACTCCGCCCATCATCCCATGAGGCCCCCTGGGGCCCAGAATATCACATGCTGTTTTCCTTTGAGGACCTTTAACCTGCACTGTATTGGAAATGTAAATAATTCTCTCTAGGACATTGAAGTATCCCCAGAGCTTCCTCGCAGTTCAGGAATTGGAGCGTTATGGAATCTTCCAGCAAAAAGAAAATATTACCGTGGAATTTGATTTCCAGTTCATGTCTCAGTCCACAGATTCTGCCAATTACTGCACATTTCCTGAGCTTCTATCATGTGAATAAAACTAATAGGCAGGTCTATCATCATTCAGAATTTTTCAAGCATCATTAAGTGTTATAGCACATCTTCCATCAGCACAAACACTGTAGTCAGCTACCTTCAGAAGTCTGGGATGTATGGTCCCTCCCCAGCTCCACTTTACCCTAGGTGGCACCGTCCATCCTGTGCAGCTGCCAATCTCCTTCCCTTTGGATGGACCATGGTACCCTCCATGCTGCTTGGGGGCTGGCGATGTGCTCTGAGACACTGGAGACCGAGATCTTGTGTTTGTGTTCACTTTATCTTCTGCTGAAGACTCTGACAGAACAAAACTGAACTACCTGGAACTTCAACTCTTTCACAATTCAGATCCCAAATGAGTAAGCGGTGGGCCCTTAAGCGGTGGGCCCTTAGGAGTATTCTGGGGTGACATCACTAGGAAGATCGTCGGGTTAATGGTTCTGAAAACGTAATTCGCTGGTGACACACAAGGTGAAAAATATGCTTACACGATCCTTCCACAGCTCTACAAGACTCCTAAGAAATTGATAATCTGAAATATTTAAACAGGTATCTCTGCAAGAATTTTCACATAGAAGATTAATTCAACAAAATAGGCTATAATTTTAAGGTACAAATCAATCATTTCAGGAAGATTGACATTTCTGAAAATTTAGTTTATAATTTAGTAATATAGCTCTAGTTCACATTGATTTTATCTCCTCTTGCCCATTCCACCACGTTTATCTTTTTTGTTGCTCTCAGGTTTACATAAGTAAAATTAACATTTTTTAAATGTACTAAGACTTGTAGAGTCATGGAACCACCACTACAATCAAGGATACACAAAAGTTTCATCACTCCCAAAACACCCTTGAGCTACCCCTTTTTGGCTACATGCTTTCCCCAAGCTTACCCTTGTCAGCCACTGGTCTATTCTCTGTACCTCGGTCTTCTCCTTTTCTAGAATGTCATAGAAATGAAATCATGCAATATGTAACTTTTGGAAACTGGCTTCCTTCACTCAGCAAAAATATTTTGAGATTCATGTTTTGTTGGATGTGTTCATAGTTGCTTCTTTCTTATTAAAAGTCATATTCCATTATGTGGATGTACCACAATTGGATTCTCCATTCACACATCAATGGTTATTTGAATAGTATTCAGCTTGGGAACATTTTGAACAGAGCTGCTATTGGCATTTTTGTGTACAGGTATTTGTGAACATAATATTTCAGTTATCAAAGAGTGCTGTCACAGAGTCATATGGAAAATATATATATGTAATTTATAAGAAAAATCTAAATTTTTCCCCAAAGTAGTCATATCATTTTGCATTCCGAAACACAAGAGTTGGTCAAGGGATGCAGGTGGACCTGCCAATTTCCAGTCTGAAGATCTTTCTTCTATATTACTGTCTCCCAAATTTACTTTTTGACATTTTCATATTTACTTTAACCCAATATTTTAATATAACTCCACTGAAAAAGTTATGAAATTACTGTCTTGACAACGGTTATTATTTTAGCATACGTCCACGTATAGGTGTTAGCATCTTCCTCTCTAAATCGTGACATAGCACCACCTCTATCTTGTCTAAGTTAAAGAAATATACTGAGGCGCGGCCAGGCGCGGTGGCTCACGCCTGTAATCCCAGCACTTTGGGAGGCTGAGTCGGGTGGATCATGAGCTCAGGAGATCGAGACCATCCTGGCTAACACGGTGAAACCGCGTCTCTACTAAAAATACAAAAAATTAGCCGGTGGTGGTGGCGGGCGCCTGCAGTCCCAGCTACTCAGGAGGCTGAGGCAGGAGAATGGCGTGAACCTGGGAGGCGGAGCTTAAAGTGAGCTGAGATCTGGCCACTGCACTCTAGTCTGGGCGACAGAGCGGGACTCCGTCAAAAAAAAAAAAAAAAAAAAGAAAGAAATATACTGAGGCACATGAGTAGATGCAATGAAGGCTCCACAGCTCATAGTGAGTGGAAATAAGGAGAGATTTATTAGCCTCTGTAATGGTTATTAATGAAATTTTCTAAAACCTTAAAAACATGGCTTTAATCTTTCTAAGGTTTTTCTCTTTGAAGTTATTTAAAATATTTTATCTTCTTAGAAAATGCTGAAAACATATTTTTTCTCATCAATGCATAATTTCCATGAACCCTGATTTTCACAGGGGCTTGACATGAAAGATGCTAGAATTCTTCATTTCTAATTAACAAATGCGTGATCTCACATAGTCATCATTTTTGTGGTGGGAGCCCATAACTTCTACTGTCTTTACATTTCTCAAGAATGCAATATATCATCATTATCTATCCTTACCTTGCTACACAATAGATTTAAAATTTATTTCTCCTAAGTATAATTATGAAGTCTTTGACCAACATCTCTTCATAATCTCTCCTCATAGCCATCCCAGGCCCTGGTAACCACCATTATACTCCCCACTTCTGTAATATTAACTTTTTTAAATTCCATGTATGCGTGAGATCATGTGCTGTTTGCCTTTCTGTGCCTGGCTTATTTCAGTTATCATAAGGTCCTCCAGATCATCCACGTTGTCAAAATGACAGGATTTCATTCTTTTTATGGCTGAATAGTATTCCATTGTGTGTGTGTGTGTGTGTATTTTTACGACCTATTCGTGTATTGATGAACACTCAGGTTGATTCCACATCTTGGCTATTGTAAAGAGTGGCGCTAAGAACATGAAAGTGCAGATATCTCTTCTACAAACTGATCTAATTTCCATGAGATACATACCCAGTACTGAGACTGCTGGATCATATGGTAGTTCTATTTTAAATTGTTTGATGAACCCCCATACTCTTTTCTACAATGGCTGTACTAGTTTATATCCCCATGAACGGTGAATAAGGGCTCCCTTTTCTGACCATCTTTGCCAAACCATGTTGTCTTTTGCCCTTTTGATACTAACTATTCTAACCAAAGTGAGTTGCTTTCTCATTGTGGTTTTGATTTGCATTTCCATGATAAATAGTGATGTTGAGCATTTCTTATAGACTTATTGGCCATTTGTATGTCTACGTTTTAAAAAATGTCTATTTAGGTCTTTCACTCATTTTTTAATCTAGTTATTTGGTTTTTTGCTGTTGAGTTGTTTGACTTCCTTATATATTTTGTATATTAACTCTGTGTCAAGTTTACATTCTATAATTTGTCTTTCTACTATGTTGATTGGGTCCTTTGCTATACAGAGACTTTTTAGTTTGATGTAATCCCATTTGTCTATTTTTGCTTTTGCTGCCGTTGCTTTTGGGGTTTTATCCAAAAAATCCTTACCCAGTACAATGTCATGAATTATTCCTCCTACATTTTCTTCTAGTAGTTTCATATTTTTGGATCTTATATTTAAGCATTTAATTAATTTTTACTTCACTTTTGTAGATGGTAAAAGATAAATGTTTCATTTTATTTTTCTACAAGTGAATATCAAGTTTTTACATTAATCATTGAAGAGACTATCCTTTCTCCAGTGTATTTTCTTGATACCTTTGTTGAAAATCTGTTGGTTGTAAACATATGCGTTTATTTCTGGGGTTTCTATTCTGTCATCTCTCTATATCTGTTTGTATGCCAGTACCACACTGTTTGGGTTGCTATAGATTTGTAGAATACTTTGAAGTCAGGTAGTGTGTTGCTCTCAGATTTGGGTTTTGTTTTGTTATATTTTACTTTATTTTATTTTTCAAGATTGATTTGACTAAGGTGTCTTATGTGGTTACATACAAATTTTAGGGTTAATTTTTTCCATTTCGGTCAAGAATGTCATCGGTATTTTGATAGGAATTTCATTGAATCTGTATATTATCCTTGGGTATTATGGTTATTTTAACAATATTAAATATTTTGTTCTATTACATGGAATATATTTTCATTTATTTGTGTCTTCCTCAATTCTTTCACCAATGCTGAGCAATTTTCATTGTAGAGATCTTTCCCCTACTTGATTAAGTTTATTACTAGGTATTTCAATTTTTATTTGGTTACTATAAATGGAATTGTTTTCTTGGTTTCTTTTTAAGATAGTTTGGTATAAGCAGATAGAAACACTACTGGTTTTTGTATGTTGATTTTGTATTCTGCAATTCTGCAACTTTACTGAATTTATTTATTTCTTCTAACAGTCATTTGGTGAAGTCTAAAATTTTCTATAGATAAGATCATGATGTCTGCAAATAAAAACAATTTGACTTTCTTCTATCCAATCATATGCCTTTTATTTTATTCTTCTCCTGACTATTTGCTCTGGTTAGGTCTTCTAGTACTATGTTGAATCAAAGTGGTAAAATTAGTACTCTAGTCTTGTTCCAGGTCTTAGAGCAAAATTTTTTTCAACTTTTCCCTATTTAGTATGTTAGCTGTGGTTTTATCATATATGGCCTTTATTGTGTTGAGGTACATTCTTTCTATATCCGGTTTGTTAAAAATTTTTATCATGAAGAGATACTAAGTTTTGTCAGATAAATTTTCTGCATCTATTTAAATGATTATATGAGTTTGTCTTTCATTCTGTTAATGTGATGTATCATGCTTATTCATTTGCATATATTGAACTATCCTTGAATCCCTTCAGTGAATCTCACTTAATAATAGTGAATGATATTTTTAATGTACTACTGAATTTGATTTGCTAGAATTTTGTTGAGGATTTTTGAATGTATATTCATCAGGGATATTGGCCTGCAGTTTCCTTTTATCCTAGTGCCCTTGTCTGGTTTTGATATCACAGTATTGCGGGCCTCATAGAATGTTACTTGATATACATATAGTTCCTCTTGCTCTCTTTGGTTTTCCATTTGAAATGACTATTTTTTCTGTCCCTTCATTTTCGGTCTCTGTGTGTCCTTACAAGTGGAGTGCTCTCTTGTAGGCAGCATATAGTTTTGTCTTATATATTTTCCATTTAGCACTCTGTCTCATTTAATTGGAAAGTTTAATCCACTTATATTCAGTGTAATTATTGATAAGTAAAAACTTACAACTGCCATTTTGTTGCTAGTTTGTTTGCTTGTGTGTGTCTGTGTGTGTGTCTGTGTGTGTGTGTGTGTGTGTGTGTAGATCTTGTTATCTCACTGTCTTTCTTTGCAGTTAAGTGATTTTCTCTGGAAATATGTTTTGATTCTTTTTTAAAAATGTTTATTGTTTATAAGTTTTTATTTTGTGGTTACATGAGACTCATTTTTAAAATCTCATATTTTAAACAGTTTTTAAAATAAATAACAACATATTTTGTTCACACAAAAAAATCTACACTTTATCTGCATTCCCCCCACATTTTTAATTTTTGATGTAACAATTTATGTATTTTTATATTGCCTATCCCTCAACAAACTATTATAGTTATTATTTTACTAGTTTTATTTTTTAACCTTAACATTGATGGTGTGTCATGTATATACCATGATTACAGTAGTATAATATTCTGAATTTGATTGTACACTTGGATTTACCAGTGAGTTTCATACCTTCAGATGTTTTTGCATTACTCATTAGTATTCTTTTTATTCAGTTTGAAGTATTCTCTTTAGCATTTCTTAGAAGACATATCTGTTGGTGATAAATTCCCTTGGGTTTTCATTGTCTGGGAAAGTGTTTACCCTTTATTTCTGAAGGATAGCTTGTTGATTGGCAGGGTTTTTTTTTTTTTTTTTTTTTTCCTTCATCACTTTGAATCTGTCATCTCACTCCCTTCTGCCATGTGATGTTTCTGCCTGAAGTCTTCTGCTTCCAGGCATATTGGAACTCCCTTATATGTTATTTGCTTCTTTCCTTATGTGGCTTTCAGGATCGACTTTTTTTTTCTTTGACCTTTGATAGTTTGACTATACTATGTCTTGGGGTAGTATTATTTGAATTGTATCTGATTGGTGATCTTCAGCCTTCTAGTAGCTGGATATTTATATCTTTATCCAGGTTTGGAAAGCTTTCTGCTCCTATTTATTTAAATAAGCTTCCTACCTTTTTATCTTACTCTAATCCCTCTTGAATGACAATGGGCCAAACATTAATTGTTTTCATAGTGTCATATAGATCCTGTATGACTTCCTCATTTTAATTGTTTTATTTTTCATTTCTCTGATTATATATTTTCAAATATCCTGTCTTTCAGTTCATGCATTTATTTTTCTGCTTGATCAATTCTGCCACTGATTCTATTTTTAAATTTTGTTCATTGTAGTATTTACCTCCAGGATTTCTGTTTGATATTTTAAATTATTATTTTAACCTTTCTGATAAGTATCTCTGATATGTTTCTGAATTATTTCTCTGTGTTTTCTTTAAGTTTGCCGAAGAGCTTTCTTAAAACAAATTTTGAATTGTCTGATATGTCATACATCTCCATCTCATTAGGGTTAGCAATGAGCACCTTATTTTGTTCATTTTTTGAGGTCATGCTTGCCTAATTAATTTTGTACCTTATACTCATGTGTCAATGTTTGTGTGTTTACTAAGTAGGTATTTATTGAAGCCTTTGTAATCTGACTTTGTATGTGTCCATCCTTCTACAGTAAGTCTGTTCAGAAGTTCTGAGCAGACTGACTGTTGTGGTCCTTAGATCCACGAACTCTGCAGCCATTTCAGCACTTCAGAGTTCCCCAAGCCCAGGTCATGAGTCTTGCAAGAGCTCGGAAGCTGGTTTCATTCCTAACCTATAATTTTCTGGGGAAGACTCAAGGAAGATGCCTAAGCTATGTGGGAAAGCTGACTAGGGGCTTGAACCCAGGAGACCTGTGGGCTTTGCTTCCTGCAGCATGGTGATGCTGACGAGTCTTCTATGTTGTGGCATGTTTACTGGCAGAAAAGGAGAACAGCCACAGAGTTCCACATGCTGATTACTGTAAGCTCCACCCCTACTCTTTATCTCTAGCTGACCTCAGATAGTTTAGCCCTGCCAATGCTTGGAATGATTTTTGTGAGATAAAATAAAAGCAAACCTCCTGCTTAGAGTCTCAGAATGGTGGGGAAACTGGATGCCCCACCTCCAACTCACCTTTTCCACTCTAGGAACTATTCTACCCCACTTCTGGTGCTTAGAGGAAGGGCACTGCGATCAAAGAGAGCCATCTCCATTACCATGTGATTGGTTTTTTTTTCAGCTCTGAGGTTCAAGAGAGTATCACGACCTTGCTCCTGAGTTAAGAATATTCAGATTGGTCATCATACTTCTGGATAGTTGCTAGTTTGGATTCTGTGGATAGGAATGAAGCTGGAGAACTTCAACCTTTTTTTTTTCATGTGACTTACTGTAATTCATTATAGACTCTGTGACCTTGAAGAATGGAAAACCATAACATAGAATCTATCTCTTCAAGAAAATAACATTTATTTTCTAGTAAAGTACTTTGATTCTTTGGAAAAACATATATTGTGAACATTCAAGGTCTTCATCATATGAACAGCAGCCATTTTTAACATCATTTATCCCTGGTGATACAGCAGAAGAGACTTATTAAATAAACAATAGTCTCGAAAATTACTACCATTCACTTTTTGAAAGATCAAAGTGGTTACATTTCTAACATGGAAAGTATGTTGTTATCGAATTATCAAAGCATTTTAACTACTGTTTTCGTAATGGTAAGCTACCTGATTTAGCAAAGAGACCCCAAATTGCATAATGGCATAAACAGCATAAAAGTTTGGTCATTGTGCCCACATACCCTTTCAGGTCAATGAGGGTTAAATGAATTACTGATGCAGCAACAATACAAATTTATCTCAAAATAATTAGGTTGAAATTTTTGGGGTCTCCCCTTGGCAGTGTCAATGCCTTAGTTAACATGTGTCTCCGAGACTCTCTAGATGCCTCCAACCAACACATGAGCAGAGGCTGAAAAGGCCCATTCCAGAAGTGATGTACATAATTTTCCAATGCTCGCATTGTATTGGCCAGAATTAGTTATCTGGCCCCACATAAAGATGCTAGGATAAGAAAATAAATTTCCTGGGTAGCCATTTTCCAGAAACAATTCTAATTCACAAATAGGGGAACAGCAATCTTTGATGGATAGTAAACTTTCTTTGACAAATAAGTGTTAACAGAATTTGTATTTGTTTTACTTATTTTACCAAATACTTTGGGACATTGAAACATGTCCTGAATTTTTTCCCCTAAATATTTTTCTATTTTTTCAAGTGTCTAATCTTTTTCTTTAATCAATAGCATTAAGTATAGGCAAGATAATAAGCTGGTATCCAACAGAGTGTTTAAATATTGCTTCTTAACATATTTATCTATTCTCAATTTTAGCCCTAGGTATTTATTATATAATTTCCCTTTGTCATGGCTCCTAATTCCTGTGTGATATATGATATATGTGATGTATTTTGGCTTACTTCCTCATTTCTAACTTTGAATTACTATTTTCCTGTTAGCAACATGTAATTTACCATTTACCTATTATGTGAGATATTTTTCAAGGATTATAGTTTTTTTCTCAGAATTTATATGGTTTTTTTTCTAAATTTTCCTTTTCTTTGTGCATTATGTCATATTCTTGCCTTATAGGTTTCACTCTTTTTTTTCCTCTTTTTAAACATCTCAAAAATATTTATTTTCAAAATTTTTCACAAGCTTTGAAACAGTTCCAAAATAGATAAAACTCAAATGTTAATCAATTGGTGGCAGTTTCTGGATGTCCCTCAAGAAGGTTAAGGAGGGATGTTCTCTTGTGTGCTTATATTTGTTTCTTACCTTACTTGGGAGCTGTTTAAGGAAGGCACACTTGGCCCGTAGTGGTGAAGACCTTATAGTGAGAGAGTTTTACATTTGTCTCTGCCTGGTCCACAATACTTTATCACTTCTAGACTATTTTTTTTCTATCAGCATTACTGAAATGTCTAAGTTACACAAAATACATTTTAAAGGTAAAATTGCATAAATTTGACAAAGGTATACAGTCATGTGACCACAACAGTTATTTCCTTTACTCAAATTTCTGTCTAATTTCCTTGTAGAGGATTTGTTCATACTTCCATCCCCAGACCCAGATAATGCCAAATCTTCCTATTACTAAAACTGTGCCTTTTCCAGAATTTCATATAAATGCAGTCACAAACCATGTGTTTTTGGGGGGTATGTTGGACTTATTTTACTATGTAATGCTCTTGAGATTCATTTCTGTTGTATGTATCAGTAGTTTCTTCCTTTTTTATTACTAGGCTTTATTCCATCAGATGAGTATACCACAATTTGTTTATTCATTCACTAATTGATAGACTTTTGGGCTATTTTCACTCTTTTGCTACTATGAATCTGTATGCTACACAAATTTTGCATACAAATCTTTGTTTGGACAGATGTTCTCATTTCTCTTTGAGTACATATCTAGGAGGGATTGCTAGGTTACATTTTAAAAAGTTTGTCTTTATAAGAAGTTGCTGACAGTTTTTCAATATGGCTATTTCATTTTGTGTTATCACTAGCTTTGTATAAGAGTTATCTTTGCTCTAAATTCTCTTCATTGCATAGTGCTCTCGGTGTTTTTAATTTTGGCCATTATAGTGTGTATGTAGTGATACCTCAGTAAGGTTTAAATTTACACTTCACTAATAATAATGTCAGTCATTTATATGTACTTATTTACATCTGGAATTCTTCCTTGATGAAGTGCATGTTCAAATATTGTGTCATATTCTGTGCTGTATTATTTAATTTTAAGTGTGTTTTACATACTTAAAGTTATTTATTAAGTTTATTTTTCAAATATTTTCTTCCAGAATTTTGGTGACTTTTTCGTTTTATTAACAGTATCTTTTTTATATGGTTTGGCTGAGTCTCCACCCAAATCTCATCTTGACTTGTAGCTCCCATAATCCACATATGTCGTGGGATAGACCCAGTGGGAGGTAGTTGGATCATAGGGTTGGGTTTTCCCATGCTGTTCTCATGACAGTGAATAAGTCTCACGAGATTCGATGGTTTTATAAAGGGCAGTTCCCCTGCACATGCTTTCTTGCTTGCTGCCGTGTAAGACATGATTTTGCTCCTCCTTTGCCTTTCACCATGATTGTGAGGTTTCCCAAGCCATGTGGAAATGTGAGTCCATTAAGCCTCTTTTTCTTTTAAATTACCCAGTCTTGGATTTTCCTTCATAACAATATGAAAATTGATAAATACAGTAAATTGGTACCAGTAGAGTGGATTACTGCTATTAAGATACCCAAAAATGTGAAAGTGACTTTGGAACTGGTAACAGGCAGAGGTTGGAACAGTTTGGTGGGCTCGGAAGAAAACAGGAAAATGTGGGAAAGTCTGGAGCTTCCTACAGACTTGTTAAATGGGTTTGAGCAAAAAGTCCAGGCTGAAGTGGTCTCAGATGGAAATGAAGAACTTACTGGGAACTGGAGCAAAGGTGATTCTTGCTATGCTTTAGCAAAGATACTGTCAGAATTTGGCCTCTGTGCTAGAGATTTGTGGAAGTTTGAACCTGAGAGAGATGATTTAGGGTATCTAATGGAAGAAATTTCTAAGCAGCAAAATGTTCAAGATGTCACTTAGGTGCTCTTAAAAACACTCAGTTTAATTCATTTACAAAGATATGGTTTGGAATTGGAACATATGTTTAAAAAAGAAGCAGAGCATAAAAGTTTGGAAAATTTGCAGTCTGATGATGTGATAGAAAAGAAAAACCCATTTTCTGAGGAGAAATTCAAGCCAGCTACACAAATTTGGGCTGTGGACTTTTGAGTTAATGCTGAAATGAGTTAAGACTTTGGGGGATTGTTGGGAAGGGCATGATTGGTTTTGAAATGTGAGGACATGAGATTTGGGAGGAGCCAGGGTGAAATGATATGGTTTGGCTGTGTCCCCCACCCAAATCTCATCTTGATTTGTCGCTCTCATAATTTCCATATGTCATGGGAGGGACCCAGTGGGAGATCATCAAATCTTGGGGGTGGGTTTTCCTATGCTGTTCTCCTGATAATGAAGAAGGTTCATGAAGTCTTATGGTTTTATAAAGGGCAGTTCCTCCACACACTCTCTTGCCTACTGCCATGTAAGACATGCCTTTGCTCCTCTTTTGCCTTCCACCATGATTGTGAGGTCTCCGCAGCCAGCTGGAACTGTGAACCAATTAAACCTCTTTTTCTTTATAAATCACCCAGTCTCTCGTATTTCCTTATAGCAGTATGAAAATAGGCTAATACACTTTATATGATAAAAAATTAATTTGTTGTATTGTAATTTTTCATATTTTTATTTCATAGGTTGTGCATTTTGTGTGTTTAGAAATCTTTGCTTAACCCAAGGTCACAAAAAATTTTATCCTGGAAGTTTTATAATTTTGGTTTTTGCCTTTATGTATGATTCAGGTTAACTTATTTATAAAGTATAATGTAATTATTGTGACCTTTTCACACGGATACATATAATTGTTCCAAAATCACATTTGAAAAGATTATCCTTTCCCCAGTGAATTATCTTGGCAATTTTATGTCATGTATGACCTTAAACCTTAAAACCTTAAATATATGAATCTGTTTCTGGAACTATAATAATATACTCTCTTTTTTTTTTTTTTTTTTTTTTTTTTCAATTTGAGATGAGCTCTCTCCCTGACACCCAGGCTGGAGTGCATTGGGGCAGTCTTGGCTCACTGCAACTTCCATCTCTGGAGCTTAAGTGATCCTCCCACCTCAGCCTCCCAAGTAGCTGGGGCTACATGTGTGCACCACTACACCTGGCTCTGTGTGTGTGGTTTTATTTCGGGGGGCGGGGGTTGTTTCTTAGGGGGTTTTTTGGGGGTCAAGGAGAGATGGGGTTTCTCCATGTTGTCCAGCCTGGTCTCTAACTCCTGAGCTCAAGTGATCTGCTTGCCTCGGCCTCCCAAAATGCTGCGATAACAGATGTGAGCCACCATGCCTGGACTAAAATAATATACTTCTATATTTAACCTTTCTTCCATAACGTTATTATATTATTGTTTATTATGCTGCACATTAAGTCTACACATGTAATGAATACATAGTATATTATTTTTATTTTTACATGAAACAATCATTTTTCTTTTAGGGAGATAGTAAGAAAAATGTCTTTGATATTTACCCACACATTTACTATTTCTAGGACTCAACACACTTTTTGTTTAGAACCATATTTTTTTTATCTGTTGCCATTTTTTTCTTTTTCTGCAAAACTTTCTTTAACAGAAAGTTAAAGACTTTCTGTAGAGAAAGTCTATGGCAATGAATTTCTTATCCTTAGTTTACACAAAAAGTTGTTATTTTGTCTTTATTTTTAAAATATATTTTCACTAAGTACAGAATTTTATGTTGACAGGATTTTTCCCTCATACTTCAGCTATGTCATCTCACTTCCCTTGTTTGCATAATGTCTGTTGATATCGGATATCTTATCAGAATGTCATCTTAGCTTTGTTCTTCTATCTGTCATTTTCCTCTGGGTGCTTTTAAGATCTTTTTTTTTTAAATCACTGGTTTTCAGAAATTTGATTATGATTTGCCTTGTCTTTTTCCTCATATTTCCTCTTCAAGAAGTTTGTTGATCTTCCTCGATATGTGAGTTTATGTTTCTCCTCAAATGTGTGTGTAATTTTGGGCAAATATTTCTTCAAATATTTTTCTTCTCCTTTTTTCTTGTTTTCTTCTCTCTCTCTCTCTCTCTCTCATCTGAGACAGGGTCTTACTCTGTCACCCACGCTGGAGTGCACAATCTTGGCTCACTGCAACCACCACCTTCCAGGTTCAAGCAATTTTCCTGCCTCAGACTTCCAAGTAGCTGGGATTACCGGCACCCGCCACCATGCCTGGCTAATTTTTGTTCTTTTAGCAGAGATGGGGTTTCACCACATTGGCCAGGCTGGTCTTAAACTCTTAACCTCAGGTTATTCACTAATCCTATGTAATGTGGCAGATATAACAATCATCTTCCCTAGGAGAATAAAATTGGCAACGTTCTCTCTAATGAATCTATTTGTAAGTTACATGTTTTAACCTGCTTTTTGCTTTAGGCTGTCCCAACATTGTAATTAGCCATACCCAGGTCTGGCAGTATGGATGTAGGATTGAGACATTCCCTGAAATTTCTCCCTAAATCTTTTTCTCTCCATTTTTTTCCCAAGCATCTAATCCTTTCTTTCCATTTTGCCACATTAACCTTGGCAAGGCAGGTGAGCCATCATCCCTTAGGGTACTAGAAACAAATTCAAAAGGCATTTTCACTGAGCTTGGGTAAAATCTCATTGTCTCACAAAGAATGACTTTCACAAGCACAAAATACTTATTACGCCGTTAAACCATAGGGTTTATTGTTACCTGGGTCCCATTTTAATGTTATTATACTGTTGAAACTTATTTCTCTGAAAAGCTTCCAGAAAATAACCTGACTAAACTGTAAAGTTAACGGCAATGGATTTTACGATAAACAAGAGAGTTAGCTATTTTCTAAGCACTGAGCACTCACTCTGATATCCTGAGCTCTGGCTTAGAATTTGACATTTGCTGACTTTCTACAACAGAGGGCCCATCCTTAACCAAAGCTCCAATCCCCTGATCGAGTGACCTTTCATTCTCTTGACATACTTAATCATCTTTCTTTCCATCAGTCTGTACTCTATACTTACAACACCTTTTCACCCAGTTGTGCTGTAGTTATTGTAGTTATATGCAGTTGTGCAGGTCTAGGAATGGACTATGGCTTCCTGGTGATGGCTTCCAGGGTGCCGATTCTTCCAGAGGCAGCAATGTGATTTACAGATTTAGATTGCTAGGGAAGCCCCTGGCCCATGGTTAATAGCACAGAAAGTCACACCTCTCTCACACCAAAGCCATACCAGCTCCACCTTTAACTTTTAACTGTTCTACGTATTTGTGGTTCACTTTTTTTTTTTAGTTTTCAAGAGAAAGAAGTGCTACTGAACAAAATCACTGTTCAGGAATAAAAGTTGTTTTTGTTTTTTTCTTTTTGTTTCGTTGGAAAGATAACTAAAGCTTTTCATTGTAGGGCTTCTCCTGATCTTTCTAACTTCCCTCTTTTCTTCTCTTCTCTCCCTATAAGCAAGCTCAATTCCTACCAGACTCGCCTCTTTACTACCAGCCACTATAACACGTCACAAGCATTTACACATCTTTTCATTGGCTGATACTCTTCCCTTTGCATAAGATGTACAACCCCCGATTTTCAGCATCTGCCCTTCAGTAAGTACTTGCTCCATTCCTGCCTTTTCAGGTAAGTGGCCAATTATTCCTCATTTCCCTCATGATCGGCATAGCCACTTCACAATAAAGCCTTGAGAATAATTTTCCTTGATCATTTCCCCCAAAGTTGCACAGAGTAGGCTTCGATCTTCCACACCACATGACTCAAGTAGTCCTACACACCTGAAAACACTAGCAAAGAGTGGGGCTGCTCACCAGTAATTAATAAACTCATTTAAGAGTGGCGACCTTGCTAGTGCCCTCAGCTACATGAGCACATCTGCTCCACCCCACCCACTTCCTGCCACTCCCTCAGGGTGAACTGGGTCGGAGAACGTTGGCCTGTCTGCTGGATATGACATGTGAATGTGCATGAGTAAACTCTGAATTTATGGAAGAACAACATCACGTAGGCATATGTCCTTGAACACAGTAATACAGTCACTGCATGTGTAGGCAGCGGTTCTGAAAACCTTTTTATAAAAGCAGAGATGACATGGGGAAATGACTGGATTATTGAGGGCCAGTATGATAGACATTTTAAACATTTTAGTAGGCTTTAAAAATGCCTGTGCCAAGATGTGATCAGCATTTATTAAGAAATGCCCAAATAAATGCTTCTCTTTTCTTCTTTCTCTTCTCATTCAGTCATATCTTCTTGTCTTTATATAATGGAGGTCACTTGTCAAATCAAGATAATTGGAAGAAGAAACACAAACTAGACTATTTCAAAAATGTTACACTTGTTACACTTTCAAAACAATCACTGAGGCTCTTTCTAGGCCCAGGATCATGGATCTTATCTACATCCCTAGACTGGTCTTCCACAATCCAGTGTGATGGCTATCCTCACCCTCATTCTCAAAAAAATTCTCATCCCATGGCTTTTGGTCATCTGACTAAGGCCCCACCACTGGACAGCCAAGGCTGGATTGGCAATCAGCTCTGTTGCCTGGAAACTGGTGCTGCCTCTCATCACCACGGTGGCAATGGACATGGCTCTACCCTATGGGAAGAATGGAATTCATGCAGCAAGCTTCCAAATACTTCCACATTGGATGGTCATGAATTTCTAGATGTTTGATTCTATTGTTGGTAGCTCTCCCTTTGGGCTGAAACACAATATGTAAAAACACATTTACATTTATTTTGTTTTCTAAAAAATTATTTTTCCATTACCTTCAAACACCAGATTCAGCAAAAGATGCTCTGTATTTATGTTTTTGTGTGCAATTAAAATATTACCAAATCGTTTTAGGATCATACTGCAAATAAAACTTGTACCCTTCGGTTCCAGCTAACTTAACTCTTTGATATATTTCACACTAGCGGCCCCTCTACCCAGTAAAATACTTTTGGGAATTCCCACCATCCCCACTGTCTGAATTTTGGGATATTTGAAAAACTCTCCCAATTCTAATTTCTATAAAACTTTTGAAAAAATATGAATCAGTGAAAAATCAAACTCAATGATCAAATGGGAAAAAGCATATCCTGGTATGAAATATGTTTTGTTGGCAGATTTTCCTTCTTATTCTTGAGTAGCTTGTGCGGCCTGTTAATGACCTTACCCTCCATTTTCTGAAGGGAAGTTCAGAGTATTTCGGAACTTCTGTATTTCTGTTCTTTTTACCCTTTATGGTTTCCCAACATTATCTCTTTTGGTAAAAGAAAAATACCAGAAAAATATACCAGAAAAAAACAATTACTATAACAAACAAAAAGCTAGCTGCCAAACTCTTTCCTTCTCTGATCACAAAAGCAGAGAGCCCAAGATAAACAGCAACCTTGACTACTGGCCAAAGAAAATCTAATTTTTTTCCATAATTTTTGAAAAAATTGAAGTACCTCACTGTCTTTGTTTCAAGAATACAATCTAGTAATGAGAATGTTACCTTAAGTGTACGGAAAGCTGTTCTTCATCAGAGCTAAGAGTATTTTGTGTTTGAACAATTCCTTCCATCTTCCACGGAAGCCAGGAATGACTTTGCTCTAAGGAGGTGCCCTGTACTCCACAGAACAGAGCAACCAAGGATCTAAATTGAGAATCAGTCTTCACACGGGCACTTCTGTTATGGATAATCATAACTTGCCTGTGTTTTACAGACACTTAATCAATCCCCAAAATAGACTTCTGACCAACCTGATTCTACATTTCCCTGCTATGGAAACATATCTGTTTCAGTGTTGACTCCGTTTGAAATCACATTTCCTTTATTCAAATGCTATGCAACTAACAAAATGTTCAACATCCCAGTTGCCACAAGGAGTTTTAATAAAGTATCATATATTTAAAGGTTATTTACATCATTATCCAGATTTTATAAAAGCAATAATAGCAATGTCTTATATTTGTTGGGCACTTTCTAGGCAGTCAAGCATTTTTCTTAATGTCATATGGATTAACTCAATAATCATTAAGATAAATCTGCAATCTAAGATGTTCTTATTATCCTCATTTTACACATAGGAAACTGAGTCATAGCAAGTGGCAAACAGCCCCCAAATCACCCAAACAGTAAAGGACAGAGGCGCTATTAAAACTCAGCCCATACCTCCTCTCTGCCATAGGATGTCTTTTTTAGTGTTCATTTTATCTTTCTTTTCTTTCAAAAGGCCGTCTGAATTATATAAGCTTCAGATACTTTAAAAATGATCTATCCCTGTGAGTATGGGCTAAAAAATGTATGTGTCACAAGTTGAGTCAAAATGACTACAAGTCAATGAAAAATGTTTCTCCAAATTCAGGATCAGGCCTGCCTTAGTCAGTCCAGACTGCTATAACAAATTACCATGGACTTCTTTAGGAGGCTGAGGCTGGCAGATCACGAGGTCAGGAGTTCGAGACCAGCGTGACCAACATGGTGAAACGCCGCCTCTACTAAATATACAAAAATTAGCTGGGCTTAGTGGCGTGTGCCTGTAGTCCCATCTACATGGGAGGTTGAGGCAGGAGAATCACTTGGATCAGGGAGTCAGAGGTTGCAGTGAGCTGAGATCGTGCCATTGCACTCCAGCCTGGTGACAGAGTGAGACTCCATCTCAAAACAAACAAACAAACAAACAAAACAAAACATAGACTTACACAACATACCATGACTTAAACAGCACTTACTTCTCACAGTTCTGGAGAGTGGGAAGTCCAAGATCAAGCCCCTGGCAGATTGTGTCTGGCGAGAGCTCACTTCCTGCCTTGTGGAGGGCCACCCTCTCACCATGTCCTCCCATGGAGCACGAGAGAGCTCCTGAGGCCTCTTCTTTAAGGGCTGCACCATCCTGACCTAATCACCCCCCAGGCCTCACCTCTTCATACCATAACCTTGGGGGTAAAATTCAACATGTGAATTTGTGGGAGACATAAGCACCCAGTCCATAACTGAGCCTCTCCAACTGTCACACTTACTTGTGAGTATGTATTCCCCTGGCCCGCTGGGCAAATGTGAGCAGCTCATAGACTCAGAATGGAGCCCCTCAAGCTGCTGTTCTTACCTGTGTGAGTGTGTGCACCTGGTGAGCCCTTCTCTCTGTCCCTTGCCCACTGAGCAACTATCTCTGGAGCACCCTCTAGGTATAGGGCTCTCAGCAGGCCCAAGGAAGGGCAATGAAAGAAAGACAGAGGCTGTCCTTGCCTCCTCAGGCTTAGGGTATAAAGGACAGGACTTTCATCACAGGACCACACAGGAAATACTGACAGCCTCAAGGCTTGCTGTGAAGGAAAGGTGCCCAGGGCACTGTAGGGGACCCCCTTTCTCTCTGTTTGGCAACTTTCTCTTCTCTTGAGGAAGTTACTTAATTTCCTGAGTGCAGACTGCCTGATTATCCACGTGTCTGTCTTTCAGGCTCTCTCTACCACTGTCTCTACCTCTGTCTCTCTACCTGCGTCTCTCTCTCTGTTTTATTCTCTCCATTCCCCTCTCCTTTCTCTTCCCTTTTTCTCTCCCTCAGGCTGACATTTCAAAGGACTTCAGATGACTTTAAACACTTTAGGGAACAGGTGTTCAGACGGTGGTAGGAAAGTTTTGATTCAGCCTTAAGCAGCCTTGACTTTGCTGTGTGACTTTACAGATGTCACCAAGCGATCTTCATTCTTACAGAGGTTACCACTTGAACCTACTAGCTATTACAAGGATTCCATTCCTTAAGAGATAACTGTGAGCTTTAAAAGATTTAAAAGTATCTATCTATCTATCTATCTATCTATCTATCTATCTATCTATCTATCTATCTATCTATCTATCATTATATATTATAGTTAGTGCTATCAAGGGCACGTGGAAATTTTTAAAATTTTTTCTCCTCAAATAATTAAAAAAGAAAATAATAAGCTAAATGTTTTAGAGAAAATGAATATATACCACAAGAGTGTGGGAGAAAAACGTTCTGTAATTATGCATTCACTATCTTTAAACCATTAAATGTGAAACATTCCAAAGACCTAACCCAATCTCAAAGAGCAAACTGTTTAGGAAATTACTGTCAGCTCCAGTGTGACCCCATCACTCTGCCCTGGGCTTCCTGCGGTGGTGTAACTCTAATCACATTCTGTTATGTTTAATTCTTAGGGTCTCATTTTTTCTAATTATATTGTGAATTTTCTGAAAGCAGGGAATTGAATCCTTTTCCTATTTGCATTATCACTGCAACTCATGAATTTTAAAATGTTTATGGATTTGAACTGGCTGTCTGCCACACCTTGGTACACCCCTATTTAGAAGAGGTGAGCTTTCCAGCATCTTTTTCCTATATGGCCATTATGTTAGTTTTCAGGGACTGCTGTAACCAAATACCACAGACTGGATGGTTTAACAATAGGCATGTTTTCACAACTCTGGATGCTGGAAGTCCACAATCTAGATGCCAGCAAATTAGGTTTCTGGTGAGGGGACTCTTACTGGCTTGTAAAATGCCACCTTCTCGCTCTGTCCTCATGTCATCTTTCTTCAGCACAGGGAGAGAGACGGAGGGGCAAGAAAGAGTGAAAAAGCAAGAACAAGCTCTCCTGTGTCTCTTCTTATAAGGACATTAATCCTATTGGTTCAGGGTTCCACCCTGATGTTCTCATTTGACCTCAGTTTCTTCCTCTGAGGTCCCATCTCTGAATATAGCCACACTGGGGATTAGAGCTTCCACATATGTGTGTAGAGGGTGGGGGCACAAATTTCCAGCCCATAACAGCTAAGGTGGCCAAACCAGATGTAAGTTTATATTTTCAGTTCACGTCAAGACTTGCCTGTGTGCCTCCATTTGCACTGCTCCAGGCACTTGGCTGGCACCAATTGGTTTACAAATTTCCCCAGATTTATTCAGGTCAAAAAGCCACCACTCAGAAGCAGAGCCAGACAAAAACCTCATAATTGCTGAGGGTTGGTCTTGCACCAAGCATTTGGCTTTTTTTTTTTTTTTTCTGGATTATTCTTTCCTTAAGACAACGTCAGTTCCTCTCCCTGTCTGTAACCACAGATTCACATTTCCCAGGTGTTGCCCTGTGCTGTCCCCAGTGACGTCCACAGCTTCTCCTGGGAGGTTGAATGGATGGATAATGCCTGGCCTGGCCCCAGCTTAGAGGATGCCTCTCAAGAGCATCAATGCGTGCATGATTATTTTGCAGTCATTCATCTGTTCCCCGGATTCGAGCTGGGTTTCAGGGAACCTTTTGGTTATCTCCCTTGGTCTTCTCTGACATAAATACCACTGTGCTCTCAGCAGATTTGGTCACCCTAAAATCTGTCACTTCTGCCTGGTCATTAGAGAAGGAATTGGTACAATCAGTCTTCCTTAACCAGTAGCTCTAACTGCTAACCTTTATACTCTATGAGCTGGTTGTTGAATAAGACAATGCTTCCCTCTCGTAGACTTTGTAAAATAAATAGTTGTTCTTGCCTACCACTCTATCTATGGATTGCATCTTTTGTCTCTTGTGAGGGAGTTAACAAAAACCTTTCCAATCTAGAAAATATTGCATGTCTAAATAATTCATGTCTCCTGAGCTTCCTTTAGTGACTACTGTGTCAATTTCAAAAGTTCAGTGGTCTATTCATTTTATAAAACTCAGCACTCACAATTTTTCTATTTTTATTAAATCTCTATTGGCTGAAGATTTACTTGATATTCTTTCTTTGTTAGTCTCATCTTGTTCCTCCTGACATTTTTAAGATCAAGAAAAACCATATCCACTGGACTCACACTCTTTGGACTATCTTTTTGTTGTTGTTGATGTTGTTTGAGACAAAGTCTCACTCTTGTCTCCCAGGCTGGAGTGCAATGGTGCAATCTCGGCTCACTGCAACCTCTGCCTCCTGGGTTCAAGCGATTCTCTTGCCTCAGCCTCCTGAGCAGCTGAGATTGCAGGCGCCTGCTACTACACCTGGCTAATTTTTGTACTTGTTTTAGCAGAGACGGTATTTCACCGTGTTGGCCAGGCTGGTCTCGAACTCTTGACCTCAGGTGATCCGCCCGCCTCAGCCTCCTAAAGTGCTGGGATGACAGGCATGAGCCACTATGCCTGGTCTGTCTGTTTTTTTTTTTTTTTTTTAACGCATTGCATTTCCCATTGATTTTGCAGTTCTTGAACAAAATTCAGCAAGTGACATCTTTGGATGCCCTTCAACAGGATCTGTAGAACAATTAGCAGGAATTCCAAGTTTGGCCTTAGTGTTTATTAATAAAATAATGCCTGTACTCTAAATGGACATCTGGTCACCCTAGCACATGGATCTGGACATTCTGCAGACCTGCTCTTGAGCCTGATTATGTCTACAATGATGAGAAACTGTCCTGGGGCCAAATTAAAGAAGTCCCATTGATTTTCTTACCTAAGGACATGAAGTTCACAATTCACTAAAAACTAAGTACTGTGAGCTACAAAATTGGAAAATATTCATCTGATTTTAGCTGAGCTCAAATTACCTCTCTCTGGCCTATGTGTCATGTAAACTTGTCTAGAAGGCAGTAACTTTTGCTTGTAGCTGCCCTTAGGACACATACAGAATGAGGATTATGGAATACCATCCCTTCCTGCAGTCTCTGTCTCTGGTAGAGTTAGCATGGCTGATTCCACATTGTGCTATCACAGCTGGAAAAAATGCAGAAATAGACACATACATGCTGAACCTCTTTAGAAGGAGTTGCTGTCCATGATGGAAGTCTCCACAGGAGGCAGCTCAGGTTTGTTTGCTAATCAGAGTGAACAGTAATTGTCCCATGGCTTCCCATATGTCCTGACTTGGCAGCTCTGAGCACAGGTCTCACAAGTCATGAATGGCACAAGTGAACCCTTGTTCAAGCATGGTCCTCCCAGGAGTAGTTAATATTCTTGAGATAGTATTTCTTCCAAAATTGATTTACAGATTCAAGGCACCCTTTTTCAAAATCTCAGTAATATTCTTGCAAAAATTGACAGGCTGATCAAAAAAGTCACATAAAAATGCAAAGACCCAGAATAGACAAAACAACTTTTCAAAATAAAAACAAAATTGAAGGACTGTCTTAGCTTGTTTTCTGTTGCTATGACAGAATACCTGAGGCTGGGTAACCTATTTTTAAAATATGTTTATTTAGCTCAAGGTTCTGTAGGCTGAAATGTACAAGAAGCATGCTGCCAGTATCTGCTCAGCTTCTGGTGGGGGCCACATGGTAGATCAAAACATCTCAAAGAAAGTCAAAGGGGAAGTGGACACATGCAAAGAGATAAAACTAAAGGAGTGTCCTGACATTGTAACAACCCATGCTCCTGAGAGCTAATTCATTTCCATGAGAACTAACAGAGTCTCATTGGAGCGAAAACTCACTCACTACTAAGAGAACACAATCAAATTATTCATGAAAGATCTGCTCCCATGACCCAAACACCTCCCACTAGGCTCCACCTCCTGACATGGGTACATTGGAGGTCAAAGTTCAGCATGAGCTTTGATGAGGAAAAATAAAGCATATCCAAACCACAGCAAGGACTCACATTTTCTGATTTCAAAACTTGCTATGAAGCTATGGTAATCACAACAGCATGGTACTGAGATAAACATATAGATCAATAGAATAGAATTGAGACTCCACAGATAATCCCTCACACTTACAGTCAATTGATCTTTGACAAGGATGTCAAAACAATTCAATGGCAAAAGAACAATCTTTAAAAAAAATATAGTGCTGGAGAAACTAGATATTCACATACAAAAGAATAAAGCTGAACCTTCATCTCACACCATACAAAAAATCAACTCACATGTTATAAAGACTTAAATGTAAGAGCTAAAGCTATAAAACTCTCGGACAAAAGGTGTAAATCTTTATGATCTGGATTAGACAATGGTTTCTGAGACATGACACTTAAAGCTCAAGTAACCAAAAAGTTAAATATATTAGACTTTTTGAAAATAATAAAAACTTTTTGTGTTTCAAAGTATAATATCAGTAAAGTGAAAAACTTCCATATAAGAGAAGAAAGTATTTGCAAATCAATCATGTATCTGACAAAGGCCTGGTATCTAGAATATATAAAGAAGTCTTACCATTCAAAAATAAAGGAAAATAACACAATTTAAATGTGGGTAAATGATTTGAATATATATTC
The DNA here is from genome assembly GCF_008728515.1 of Papio anubis. Classification (NCBI taxonomy): domain Eukaryota; kingdom Metazoa; phylum Chordata; class Mammalia; order Primates; family Cercopithecidae; genus Papio; species Papio anubis. Next base: position 8,125,988 of record NC_044980.1, read on the forward strand.
CTTTTTTTATTCTTGCTATTTTTTAAAAAATAATTTCAACTTTTATGTTAAATTTAGAGGCTAAATATGCAGGCTTTTTTGTTTGTTTTGTTTTTTGTTTTTGAGATAGACTTTCGCTCTTGTTGCCCAGACTGGAGTGCAATGGCATGATCGGCGTGATCTTGGCTCACTGCAACCTCTGCCTCCCAGGATCAAGCGATTCTCCTGCCTCAGCCTCTCGAGTAGCTGGGATTACAGGCATATACCACCACACCCAGCCAACTTTGTATTTTTAGTAGAAGTGGAGTTTCTCCATGTTGGTCAGGCTGGTCTCCAACTCCAACCTCAGGTGATCCACCTGGCTCAGCCTCCCAAAGTGCTGGGATTACAGGGCCACCACGCCTGGCCAATATGCAGGCTTTTTACAAGGGTATACTGTTTGGGTTACAATTGATCCCATTGGGTTACAATTGATCCCATCATCCAGGGTACTGAACATAGAACTCAATGGTTAGTTTTTCAACCTTTGTCCCTTCCCTTTCTCCTCTCTAGTAATCCCCAGTGTCTACAGTTGCTGTCTTTATGTCCATGTAATACCTACTGTTTAACTCCCACTTATAAGTGAGAACATGCAGTATTTTGTTTTCTGTTCCTTTGTTAATTTGCTTAGGATAATGGCCTCCACGATGTCTATGTTGCTACAGAGTAAAGTATTTTGTTCTTTTTTATGACTGTGTGGTATTCCATGGTGTATATATACTACATTTTCTTTCCTTTATAAATTACCTAGTCTCAGGTATGTCTTTATAGAAGCATGAGAATGGACCAATACAGGTGAATTCCCATTTTCCTCCTTGAATTAAAACTCAAAGTTGATATTTATGCACTATCTTGCTATTTCCAAGTGGTTGAGGCATGCTAAAAGCCTCTAATTTGCCATCTTGCAAAACAAACAAACAAAACAAATAGTTCTCCAAAGACCATAGACAAAATGGTAAATATACATATAAAAAGATGTTCAATATCATTAGTCATTAGGAAGATGCAAGTCAAAACCATCATAGATACCACTTCAAACCCACTAGGATGACAATAATCAATGAAAAACCAGTTTGGGTAAGAATATGAAGAAACTGTCACTCTTATATACTGTAGGTAGCAAATTGAAATGAGGCAGCCACTTCCGAAAACAGTTTGGCAGTTCTTTTTTTTTTTTAATTTATTTATTATTATTATACTTTAAGTTGTAGGGTACATGTGCATAACGTGCAGGTTTGTTACATATGTATACTTGTGCCATGTTGGTGTGCTGCACCCATCAACTCATCATTTACATCAGGTATAACTCCCAATGCAATCCCTCCCCCCTCCCCCCTCCCCATGATAGGCCCCGGTGTGTGATGTTCCCCTTCCTGAGTCCAAGTGATCTCATTGTTCAGTTCCCACCTATGAGTGAGAACATGCGGTGTTTGGTTTTCTGTTCCTGTGATAGTTTGCTAAGAATGATGGTTTCCAGCTGCATCCATGTCCCTACAAAGGATACAAACTCATCCTTTTTTATGGCTGCATAGTATTCCATGGTGTATATGTGCCACATTTTCTTAATCCAATCTGTCACTGATGGACATTTGGGTTGATTCCAAGTCTTTGCTATTGTGAATAGTGCTGCAATAAACATACGTGTGCATGTGTCTTTATAGCAGCATAATTTATAATCCTTTGGGTATACACCCAGTAATGGGATGGCTGGGTCATATGGTACATCTAGTTCTAGATCCTTGAGGAATCGCCATACTGTTTTCCATAATGGTTGAACTAGTTTACAATCCCACCAACAGTGTAAAAGTGTTCCTATTTCTCCACATCCTCTCCAGCACCTGTTGTTTCCTGACTTTTTAATGATCGCCATTCTAACTGGTGTGAGATGTTATCTCATTGTGGTTTTGATTTGCATTTCTCTGATGGCCAGTGATGATGAGCATTTTTTCATGTGTCTGTTGGCTGTATGAATGTCTTCTTTTGAGAAATGTCTGTTCATATCCTTTGCCCACTTTTTGATGGGGTTGTTTGTTTTTTTCTTGTAAATTTGTTTGAGTTCTTTGTAGGTTCTGGATATTAGCCCTTTGTCAGATGAGTAGATTGCAAAAATTTTCTCCCATTCTGTAGGTTGCCTGTTCACTCTGATGGTATTTTCTTTTGCTGTGCAGAAGCTCTTTAGTTTAATTAGATCCCATTTGTCAATTCTGGCTTTTGCTGCTGTTGCTTTTGGTGTTTTAGACATGAAGTCTTTGCCCATGCCTATGTCCTGAATGGTACTACCTAGGTTTTCTTCTAGGATTTTTATGGTATTAGGTCTAACATTTAAGTCTCTAATCCATCTTGAATTAATTTTCGTATAAGGAGTAAGGAAAGGATCCAGTTTCAGCTTTCTACTTATGGCTAGCCAATTTTCCCAGCACCATTTATTAAATAGGGAATCCTTTCCCCATTTCTTGTTTCTCTCAGGTTTGTCAAAGATCAGATGGCTGTAGATGTGTGGTATTATTTCTGAGGACTCTGTTCTGTTCCATTGGTCTATATCTCTGTTTTGGTACCAGTACCATGCTGTTTTGGTTACTGTAGCCTTGTAGTATAGTTTGAAGTCAGGTAGCGTGATGCCTCCAGCTTTGTTCTTTTGACTTAGGATTGTCTTGGAGATGCGGGCTCTTTTTTGGTTCCATATGAACTTTAAAGCAGTTTTTTCCAATTCTGTGAAGAAACTCATTGGTAGCTTGACGGGGATGGCATTGAATCTATAAATTACCTTGGGCAGTATGGCCATTTTCACGATATTGATTCTTCCTATGCATGAGCATGGTATGTTCTTCCATTTGTTTGTGTCCTCTTTTATTTCACTGAGCAGTGGTTTGTAGTTCTCCTTGAAGAGGTCCTTTACATCCCTTGTAAGTTGGATTCCTAGGTATTTTATTCTCTTTGAAGCAATTGTGAATGGAAGTTCATTCCTGATTTGGCTCTCTGTTTGTCTGTTACTGGTGTATAAGAATGCTTGTGATTTTTGCACATTAATTTTGTATCCTGAGACTTTGCTGAAGTTGCTTATCAGCTTAAGGAGATTTTGGGCTGAGACAATGGGGTTTTCTAAATATACAATCATGTCATCTGCAAACAGGGACAAAGAGGGAAATTTATAGCACTAAATGCCCACAAGAGAAAGCAGGAAAGATCTAAAATTGACACTCTAACATCGCAATTAAAAGAACTAGAGAAGCAAGAGCAAACACATTCCAAAGCTAGCAGAAGGCAAGAAATAACTAAGATCAGAGCAGAACTGAAGGAGATAGAGACACAAAAAACCCTCCAAAAAATCAATGAATCCAGGAGTTGGTTTTTTGAAAAGATCAACAAAATTGACAGACTACTAGCAAGACTAATAAAGAAGAAAAGAGAGAAGAATCAAATAGATGCAATTAAAAATGATAAAGGGGATATCACCACCGACCCCACAGAAATACAAACTACCATCAGAGAATACTATAAACACCTCTACGCAAATAAACTGGAAAATCTAGAAGAAATGGATAATTTCCTGGACACTTACACTCTTCCAAGACTAAACCAGGAAGAAGTTGAATCCCTGAATAGACCAATAGTAGGCTCTGAAATTGAGGCAATAATTAATAGCCTACCAACCAAAAAAAGTCCAGGACCAGATGGATTCACAGCTGAATTCTACCAGAGGTATAAGGAGGAGTTGGTACCATTCCTTCTGAAACTATTCCAATCAATAGAAAAAGAGGGAATCCTCCCTAACTCATTTTATGAGGCCAACATCATCCTGATACCAAAGCCTGGCAGAGACACAACAAAAAAAGAGAATTTTAGACCAATATCCCTGATGAACATCGATGCAAAAATCCTCAGTAAAATACTGGCAAACCAGATTCAGCAACACATCAAAAAGCTTATCTACCATGATCAAGTGGGCTTCATCCCTGGGATGCAAGGCTGGTTCAACATTCGCAAATCAATAAACATAATCCAGCATATAAACAGAACCAAAGACAAGAACCACATGATTATCTCAATAGATGCAGAAAAGGCTTTTGACAAAATTCAACGACCCTTCATGCTAAAAACACTCAATAAATTCGGTATTGATGGAACGTACCTCAAAATAATAAGAGCTATTTATGACAAACCCACAGCCAATATCATACTGAATGGGCAAAAACTGGAAAAATTCCCTTTGAAAACTGGCACAAGACAGGGATGCCCTCTCTCACCACTCCTATTCAACATAGTGTTGGAAGTTCTGGCTAGGGCAATTAGGCAAGAGAAAGAAATCAAGGGTATTCAGTTAGGAAAAGAAGAAGGCAGTTCTTTAAAATGCTAAATATAGGGTTTTCATGTAGCTCAACAACTCTGCTCTTAGATACACACCAAAGATAATTAAAATATATTTCCCAGTCAATAATTCATATACACATTTATAGCACTGTTATTTATAATAATCAAAAGGTGGAACAACCAAAATGTTTATCAAATGATGTATACATAAGCAAAGTGTGTTATGTCAATAAAAAGGAATATTATTCACCCATAGAAAACAATTAAATCATGATTCAAAACACAACATGAATAAACCTTGAAAATATACTAAGTAAAACAAAGTCACAAAAGGCAACACATAGTATGCTTCCATTTCTATAAAATGTCCAAAATAGGCAGATCCACAAAGATCAATACAAGATTAGTAGTTGCCAGCAACTGGGGGAAGGGGGAAAGGAGAGTAACTGCAAATAGGTGTAAATAGGCAAATCCACAAAGATCAATACAAGATTAGTAGTTGCCAGCAACTGGGGGAAGGGGGAAAGGAGAGTAACTGCAAATAGGTGTGAATTTTCTTTTTGCTTTGATGAGTATGCTTTGCAATTACATAGTAGAGATGGTTGTACAATCTTGTGGAGATACTGAATATAATTAAATTATGTACTCGAAATAGGGAATTTTAAAAAAATGCATTTGTAAAAGAAAAAAAGAGGTTTAGTCTAGGATCAGGGATGTGTGTCAGTACTGCCATGAACAATAGAGAGCCACACAAGCCACACACTGCTATGAAGTGGTGGTAGGTAGAAGAGGTCATACTTCTTGGGGGTGGCCTTTTATGCTCCTTGGAATAATAACCATGGCTTAGAGGACCTCACCTTCATCAAATGTGTCCCATTTCCTAGGTAGATCTGCTGATATTCAATGGGCCATGCAGCCATCTCTCTTGTACGTTGGTGATGTCTAATGAGCAATGCCAAAGTGTCTCCACTTCCCAATGGTCTTGATTTTTTTCTTTTACACCATGGAAACTTTGTATCATCTTAGGGATAGGGATTGGGGAGAAAATTCCAAGAATAACTAAAGTTTGATCTTTTTATCATCTAAGGCATTATTTTAACTGATTCAAAGAGATAAGGATTAAAAATAAGTTTTTTCTTGTATATCTGAGTTTGTTGACTGAGACTCATACTTTTTACCTTTTATTGGAAACTTAAGTTTCTTCCTTAGATTATTACAAAAGATGCATAAAAAGTTCGTAAAAACAAAGATCTCCTTTTGCAATTATAGCTATTAGTACTATGTAAAACAAAAACAAAATCTTTTGATAAGGAGAACTCATTCTTGACTCTGCTATTTATTCAACGAAATTTCCAGTTCAATCACCTAGTTGTCAGTCAATTCAATTACAATCAAATTCTATTTAATAAATTGTGTTCCACCTGTCTCTTCATGTCTCCTCTTTCCCTGATAAATCCTTTGACCACTTTGCCTTTCCCTCCCGGCTGCCCTCTTGCTGTGTTTACTCCCAATCCATCTCTGTGTTAAGTATCAATCCAGGAGTCACCTCACCAGGGCTGTTTCCTTTTCACTTGCATGGCTTTGGTGCCTATGTTATAATAATCAGAGAGAAAGAGCTCGTGTCTGCCCACAGAGAGCTTATTAAAATATTAGAACTTATTTTGTCCAATCCTTGTCTTTCTGGTGTGTATATTCTTTAGGCCTTGGCCATCCTGTCCCACATAGAGACTGCCATCATAATCAGAAACAGAAACTTAGCTTCTGCATCTTTTGTCCCTTCCAGATGATCTTTAACACGTTCTGCAAAGCCAACAACAGTCCTCTTGGTCATCAAGCCTCACATTTCAAACCTTTTGAATGTTTAAAAGGTTGTGCTTAAATGTGTGATATTTGCTGTCATTAGACAACTATATTTTTGACCTTTAATTGCATTGTTTCCATCTTATCAATGATCATTGTTTCAATATTAGGAATTGATACCCAAAGTCTTATCTCAAGAGTATGTGACAGAGGAAAATTTAAACATTCAGAAAGATTCCTCATGAAGCAACAAATTAGCTTTTCATATACAATATTTGAGCCCTAGGATTTTGACAGGTTACTGGATTCCACTTCTCAGACCTGTGTTTCCCAAAACAACACAAAACTATTTCCCTCACCTGAGCAGGTTGCTTTAGAGAGAAAGCAAAATCAGAGCTCTGCAGGCAAGAATTAGGCAGGAGTGTAATCTACTTTCCCATAAAGGAATAACCTTCTGTCTTCAGAAATGAGGCATGTTTTACACATTTATGCATTATTATTGGTTAATTTCTCAAGTCATAGATAGGTAACATATTAAATTATAAAAGTTGAAGGTTCCAATCTTGGTTAGTGGTAATTACTTCCAGAGAATATTGCTTGCCTCCCTGATTGTTAACTGCAGTCGTGAATTTACTCCTGGGCCTCCCGTGAACCTTCTCCTCATTTGTATGGCGCATATATTTCACTCAGGCTCAAAGGCTTCTGCAGTCACTCTTACTAATTTATAAAATTGGTTCACCTACAATTTTGAGTCTAAAGAGGGAAAATGGCTTGCACTGCTCCCAGGGAGAGAAGATGAATACAGGTAAAGTGAGTCCCTGAGTGATAATAATGACAACCACACCATCATTTATTAGGAACTTACTATATATCAAGCATTGATGGTATATCTTTCAATTTTATTATCATTCATGTTCTTTCTATATGTTACTGCCCTATGGAATGATGAGGAGATTGAGCTTCAGGGAGTGGGGATAAGGAAGTCAGATCGTTGAGCCATTTATCATTTCTGGATCTTCAGGCTTACTTAAACCTGTCTTTCGGGGTTTGAAGTTAAGCCCCTGCCCCAACTTCCTTCTCCATCCTCCCATGTCCATTCAAAGATGCAGATTAGATCGAGGGAAATTTCTTTTAATAAGGCAGGATCTTTATTTCATGAGTGCTTCCTGAGTATATCTAATGCTTAAGCAAAACATAGCAAAGTCTTTGTAACTTACCCAAATTTTTGTGAAATGCCTGATTTAATGAACTTTTCCAAAGAATTATGGTTTCAAGTACAAGCAATAATACTGCTTACATAAGAAGGAGAATGGCTAGCCCAAATTGTATGCCCTATTATAAAAATCTCATTAGTAACTGACAGTGTTCATTTGTCATGTGCTTATCCCATGTGTGCATGCTAACTGCTGTTCAAAATGGTCTGTTTGACTTTTCTTCAGGGAAGATGAACATTTTCCCTGTTTATGGGATGCACTTACTGAAAATGTCATGTACTAATTTCAATTATTCAAATTTAGAATAGATGGAACATGTGTCAATGAATTATGCTGTTGAATTATAACAGCCAATATTTATGAAAGAACAACATCCCACACAGACACCCTCTTTTCTTTTGAGAAAGGCCCACCAAGCCTGGATCCCATAAGTATTCTAGTCTCAGGAAAGAGAATAGTAGGAAATAGATTGTATGTTTTTTTCCTCTTGGGAGAGGGTTAGGATGAGATGTAAGAAGGTGGGTGGGGAAGAGCTCCAAGGTGGGAAGCCACACGTGGCATTTCTCCTGCTCCATTTTCTAAGTTGATATCAAATATGGGGCCAACAAATGACCTTCGACCCAACTTCATTTATAATCTCCTGGGAATTGTGCATTTGCTGTGTCCTCCCAATCTCATGCATTTACTTCCTTAAACTTCTGTCTCTGTAAAGGACTCAATGCAGCTAAGAGAATAGCTATTTAAAGGGCATGGACCATGCCACCCTTCATTTTATCCCTGCCTATTAGCACAGTGAAGGAATACTGGAGCCTTTCCAACTATCTGCGAACATGTGAATGTCTTGTTCTGGGTTATTTACTTTTTGATTGTCTCCAGATTTTAGAATAGGGGTGGTAAGAACTCTAAATGCAGAGTCAGGACATGTCTTTGAGCACAGAGAGTTGGAAAGTGTATTTTCATGAAACACTTTCTAAAGAGCTCACAGAGATTAAAGAGTTCACCAAGATTTTGGACAGGAGTTTGAAATTTACTTAATTATTTCCAAGAACAAGGCTGGAGGGAAAACAGCCTTGGTGGGGATTTGCCAAGCTGGGTTTGAACCTGGCTGCACTTGTTTGGGTCCTTGAGGCATCCTTCTCCTCTCTGTAAAGTCAGGGAATTTAACTACTATCATTTCACCTCAAGATAAATTCAGGGATCAAGAAAATTCCATTGTTTCACAAAACACAATTTCTTGGAACTTCCAGCTAGAAAGGAAGTAGAGAAAGGAGGGCAAATATATTGCTCCAAAGTGAGGGTGATATGTTTTGTGGCACTGGGTGGAGGAGGCCCTGTGAGCTGTGCTGTTGCCTGGAATCCACTCTCTAAATGGCTGCTCCACTGTCATCTCCCATGCATGTTCCTGATAGGGATTTCCAGACATGTTGCCGCCACCAGCATCCTTCTCTTAGGGAAGGGTGGGTTCTTGTCACCAGGAGGCACAGGACCTCAAGAGAAGCACCATGAAACCAGGTAACTTGCAACTACTATAGGAAACAGGAGGTGACTTAGAGTGATTCTGAGGCAGGAGAGAGGAAGCAAAGTGAGGGGACAGGAGATAGAATGTAGATGTCTTCACTACCTATGCATTACTTTCAAAGGAAACATGGCCCGTGAATCCATCCTTGTGAGGAACAGCCAACCCTCTGCCATTTAGGCAAGGCCACTTAGATTAAGAATTAAAAATCATATTTCAGCAGTTTTCTGTTTCCTATGATAAAGCTCATTTTCAAAATATTACATTTTATTTCAAACTCATAGTTTCTATGTATTATATGAGGAATTGTATTAAACATAATTATATTTGAGCTTCATTTCCTCCATCATGCTTTTAGCACCTCTACTCTTAAGATCTCTGCAACACTCAGATCTATGTTAACCAAACGTGAACTTGTGGCTTCAGTCCAGGGTCTCAGTCTGCCTGCAGGGGCATGGTAGGAGCTGCAATGCTTCCAAGAAAAATGTACACCAAGCAGAATAATGTGATAAAAGCAATCTCTGACACCATTTTCTCTTTGACTTTATAAAGAAAATCATATCTATTTTATAAAAAATAAACCAAGAATAATTTTAGAATAGTTTCATATTACTTTAAGGGAAATTTCCACTTAGACTAAATATCCATAATTGTGCAGTCAGTTACATTCAATCCTTTCTGCTATTTTCCCCAAATGGGACTTGAGGGGATACTTTAAATGAAAAACTGCATCATATATTTCAAATAGGTCGAGAAAGGTATTTGAAGTCATATTTCAACTTATTGTTTAAAGCAAGTGAATGAAAGGAGGAGGACCTGGATACACAAGCATTTTGTGAGACCATCTAAATATCAAAACATATATTACCAAGATTACAACTGTTCAGGAACAAAAAGGCAAGAAATAAAATTATGGTATGACACTATTAATTCCATTCACTTTCTAAACTCACAGCCAAACATAGGTTATTCATGTAATGCTTTAAAATTTTAATTTTTCATTGCTTAATAAAAAATAAGTAATTTGGAGGTTAAAACAGTTTAATCTTTATAACATGCTTCACTAGTTCATCTATTTATATAGTTTTATTAATTTTTGGCCCCATATTAAGTGGGCTTTTTCAGCTTTTTGGTCAACTGAGAAATATATATAAAATAACTATACACATATACATTTATGTATACATATGTGTATATATGAGATATAGAAATACATACATACACGATTTTTTTCCCTTTTTTAATAGGATCATGACCATTCAAAGACGGCTTTCACTAAACAGGGTAGTCTTCCTGGGTCAAGCTTCTTATCTTTGTGTTCATGCTGACTGACAGCCGTTCATTCAAGAAAAACTTTGTTTTATGCAAAGAAGCATGGAATACGGTGTGTCAGAGAGAGGGTAAGTATAATACAACTCAATGCATCATTCATCGGCTCAACCTGATACCAACGCTTTGTAAACAGAAAGCCTAATTGACCTTCCTTGTCACGTATTTCCTGTTGCCCATGGAAATATTTCTAAAAGTGCTTTAATACATCTTCATGCCCTGTCCTGGCCACCATTCAAAAGGCCTGAAGATTAAACAGGAGTGTTATGAGGTTTCCCCAGGAGGAAGTGGTCTGCACTTCAGTCTGACGAAACTCACTCCTTTGAGCAGTGGCTATTGCTTAGCACCTCTGGGGAGACAGCACACTTGGAGGCGATACAAAGAAAAACGCCACTAAATTGTCTCCTCAACGGTAGGATTTATTTCAATGCTCACATACAATTGAATGAGACAAACTATTTACATAAAACATAAGTACAAAAAATATAATACAATTTATACTGTACATAATCAGGATTCCCTCGTTTTATTCCCCACACAAACGGCAGCTAGAGATGGTAAGAAGGGGGTTGCTAGGAAAGGGTGACTGCGCACTCAGCAGTGCTGAGGATAGATCTTCAGAATGCTTTTTCATAAAGATGATGAACAGCGTTGAGATACAGAAACTGGCAGTGCACCAAGAGCAGTAAGAGAGCACAACATATTCACTCCTGTAATAATAGCTACATTTTTCTTTCTTATAAACGTGTTTGTTTCTCAAAGCTGAGGCTTGGAGCAGATGTGAGTTGGCTTTCACTGGTTGGTTAGGTGACCTCCACCCACCCCTACTCCGACTTCCATAGTTGATCCAATGTAGCAGGTGATGAGCTTCCAGTTGCCACAATTGGTGTCTTAAGCTGATTTCAGAAAACACTGTATCTGTCAGGTGTCATTAAGCAACGATCTGGGATACAGACCTAGACAGCTCTCTCGGGAAGCATTGAAAACCAGTGAATTGATGGACAGGAAAGATAGAAGTCATGACCATTAGAAATTTCTATTGCGTACATCTAACAAGAAGGTTTTGAAGACTATCAATCGTTCAAATCTAAGGATTGAAAGAAAGTGTGGTGTGCCCATGGCCCCCTTAGGAAGGACCCAGCAATCCACAAGCGTTCTAGCAGAGCAACCCAAGATCCATTTTCTCATTCAAACAAAGGGGAAATGTAAAGTTGTCTCATTGTTTTAAAAAGCTAAATTGTAATTAAGATACATTGTCTTTCAAAATTAAATTTAAGATCAGTAACTTGTCTGCAGCTTGTCTGCAAGCTTACCAAGGGCTGAAATTGGCTTTAGAGAAGGTTAACAAAAAAAAAAAAAAAAAAAAGAAACAATCTCAAATAAGTTTATTTTGTGTCACAAAACAGCCAACAGCAAATTAACACAGAATGAGGCATTTAACATTTGATAACATCTTTAAAAGTCACATCAAGCTGCATAGCACAAAAGTTTTGCTATGCACTTTTGAAGAATCCAACATTGGACCAAGTTTGTGCATTTTCTTGCCGATGATGTAGAATCTCAGTGGTGAAACTAGGTGGTTGGGTTAAAGGTTCATACTGTGCTTTGTTTCAAAGTGCAGAAGTTCAGCTTGCTTTTGGACAACAGTCACAGTACAAGAGAAAAGCAATCAACTTCAGTAGAGATAATACTAATACTTTTCTTAACCCAAATTAAGAGTGACAACGTTTGTGAACTTGTGAAGCAGTTTTGATATGAACTTAAAAATAATCAGGCAATGTTGTAGGTGGTTCTCATTCCGTGCTCACTGTATCTATGCCAGTTGTCACCAGCCTGTGTCTGATATTCCTCTATCTATGGACTTGCCTGAAGATAAACAGAAACGAAAACCTCTACCTTCTACAGGCATCATGTTGACATTCTTATTACAGAACAAACGCTATCATGTTTTTTTGGAACATGTAAAAATTAAAGTGATGTTAGTTTCTAGAAGGCTAATACTGAGGTCACCTCTCTTCTGAACATATATTGTACTTATTCTGGTTCTACATCCCCAATGAGGGCAAAAATCACATCTGAAGATGATGTCCTTCTCGATCATTTTCTATTCCTGAGTTCAAAGAGGCATAGGAGAATAATTTTCTTTAAAGTAAATCCAATCAATCTTCTGCTTCTAATTGGACCAATAGTATCCACATGAAATGATAAATGATCATCTTAAGCAAGGCACTAGCAACTTTTTCTAGGAAATTAAATTATCCACACTAACAGAGAGGGGAGAAGATGATGCTCTCATTTTAGCAACATGATAGAATAGTTCTGATTTTTCAGAGTCCAGATTTTGCTCTCAGCTTGTATTTATCTAACATTTGAATCATTTTATTACCGCCATTCATCTAACATTTGGACCATTTGGCATTAAATTGCAAAAGGCTGAGAAAGAACAGGATCACATTTGAACTACTGGCCCCAGATTTTAGAGCAAATATGAAGGGGTGGAATAAATTTTCTTGACTGACAGTTTAAGAAGCACAAAAGAGTGATTTTCTACCTACCTCTTCTTTCCTCCTTTCATGTCTGAAAGTACCCTTGACTAGTTCCTGCCATTGCACCAACACAGTAAAACATGTTTGCTTGAGCAAGAATTGATATTGACTCCGATTGCAGGGAGGAAGCCTTTCTATGGCAGATATGATCTAATATGATCTATCAAAAAGACTGTGTTTTGAGACAGCTTTCACTAGGAACTGTACATTTTGTGCCAGGCTCTGAATTTGGTTTTGAGAATGCTCTATGTCACTTGCAATGTGAACTCTATTTTCAAAAGAGGATAGGATTCTCTTCCTCATGCTTCTGTAACACGTACCACATTTCTGATAATGCAACAGGTGACCACTGAATATACCTCTGATCTATCTGCTAAAACAATGTGTACAATGCATCTTTAATATAAGTCCGCAGGAAAACAGTATGAAAGAGTCAGTTTAGAAATCATCACCAGCAGTTCAACATTACATCTTGTTTACCTTTTCTATCACCAAACGAGAAAAGCAGCAAGGATTAAAGCAACATATTTTCCTTTGCTTTATTAGGTTAACAAGCAAGGATTAAAGCAACATATTTTCCTTTGCTTTATTAGGTTAACAGAGCACATAACCTGAATTCCTTGGCTCAGTATTTGTAGAGTTAAAAAAAAATATTTAAATCAATTATAATTAATGACCTCAATAGGTGAGAATAGCAGAAATAAATTTCACGATGATCCCCTGTCTCCAAATATTTTATCTTACATCGTGCATGGCATTCCCTTTTGTGCATTTCTTAGGTCAAAGTGAACATTTTTCTATGTTCTCCCATTTCACCCACTGCCCAAAGAAGTAAGGGGCTCAGATGGCATCTAGTGTCTGACAAGACAAGCATAGGTAATTACAGATAACCACAGGTAGTCAAACATCGGCAACGCTGTGTCAACATGCTTCCCCAAGTACACCAGGAAGTGATGAAGAAGTTAGGATGAACGAATGGGCAGGCATGGCCAAGGCCATCTGTAAACTCCAGTTTGTACCGTATCGTAAGTGGTGAAGAATTTGCATACAGTTAAGGTTATTGATACCTTCATAGACATTGGTTATTGGAGGTGTGGGGCTTAAGCACAGCCCTGCCATGTGGAAAATGGTCAGGCAGTTGCAGTTTATTTTATCAACCATTGGTAGCTGCTGCCTCTGGTTCTGTGTTCCAGAGCCATCTCTTGAGATAGAAATGCTGAGGTCAGTGGAGTTACCCCCAACACCACACACAAGAAAACTCCACTGAAATGTAAACGACACCCGGAGACTAAAGAAAGCTGATGGCCCAGGGACATCGTTGATGACTAAATATCTTGACAGTATTGGGGAAATATTTATGATTTATTCTAAAAGCAAAAGGAACACTGCAAAAAAGCAAATGAATATTTGTAAATTCAAATGCCAACAAGGCTGTGTTTAGACAAAATGATTAGCTAAGTATAGATTTGACATATGTTTAAGGTAAAATTCCCTTTGATATTCGATTATATGCTAATGATCCCCTTAGAGGACCACTTGGGGACATGGAGAATGTTATTGAGACTTTGCTTTTTCTTTTTTTTTTTTTTTTTTTTGAGACATGGTCTCTCTCTGTCACCCAGGTTGGAGTGCAGTGATATGATCTCAGCTCAGTGCAACCTCAACCTCCAGGGCTCAAATGATCCTCCGGCCTCAGCCTCCCAAGAAACTGGGACCACAGGCGTGTACCACGATGGCTGGCTAATTTTTTGCATATTTTGTAGAGACAGGGTTTCACCATGTTGCCCAGGCTAGTCTCAAACTCCTGAGCTCAGGTGATCCGCCCACCGTGTCCTCCCAAAGTGCTGGGATTATAGGCATGAGCCAGGGCACCCAGCCTTTGTCCATGACTTTGACAGCATGACTCACTAATTCTACCAGAGACTCCAGTGGGAACACTCAGCAAAATAGGCTCTGACTCCCACAATTTCCATCCTTTTGCAGATGAATGAGGAAGTAAGGACACCCTTGACTAAAACTCTGGTATTCAGGGCAGTTGATCCTGGCAGAGTCCAAGGGTCAGACCCATGGACCTGAGAAGTGGGCCACCGTTTCTGGGAACTGTCCGTAGCACTCACGGAGGTAACCAGGTCCCGCCTTTCATGTCACCTACTTATCCGACTGTTTCCTTCATTTGCTTCTTTTCTATTTGCCATCACCTGTGACCTGATGGGGCCAGACCCCTGGTTCATCCCAGACCATATGAACATATGAATGGACTCTCCCTAGGGACAGAGGTTTCTCCCCGGCAGGGATGCCCTCACCTTCATTCAATGTTCATCATCTCTTTTCAATTCTTTTAGAACCTCAGCCCCACACAAACACATTAAATGCTCTTTATTTCCCTCAAATATGAATGCTAACTCTAGCGAGAGTCTACTCGAACAGGCTTAGGGAAACATCTTCACACATATGAGGAAGCTGAGATGCCTCATATAAGTCACAAGAAGCAGCAGCATAGAAATATGCTCGGAGTGGAATGGGGAGTTCTGGAAGGAATGCCATGAGTCTGAAGACTGTGGCTCTTCCGTGCGGTGGAGCCTGACCACGTGCCCCATGAGTTCCTTAGAATTCACTAAGTGCATATCATTCAGAGGTTACAAAATCACAGTTTCACCAAAGTCACATGTCCCTGGAGCTAAAGGAAGCCCACATGTTGTACAGTGTACAGAAATTCTGTTCTCCTTCCTGTAAACTGTCAGTACACTGTAAAATCAATATTAGATGGTGATGAGTCTAGCCTCAAGAAAGGACCCTGAATAGCACTGGGAGTCACTTTCAAAGAATTTAAATGTAAGACTAAAGCCAGCTTCCTCATGAAAACCAGCCAATCTCCAACTATATTCAGAAATAACTTTAGAAATTAAATAGTGATTAATGTCATTTTACATCAGGTACAGACAGGTGTAGCTTAAAACTATTTGTTGCTTTTTGTTACACTTGTAAAAAAAAAAAAAAAAAAGAAAGAAAGAAAAAAAGAGTAAGGGAAGAATTAAAGAAGAAAGGAAAGAAGAAAAGAAGGCAGGAAGGAAGAACAAAAGGAGGGAATGAAGGACAAAAACAAAGATAAAGAGAGAATGAAAAGGTCATTCAGGAATTTAAAATGTGAACCACAAAGTTTCACCAGGACTCCCAAACAGCCCAGTCCTAAGGAAGAGCGGCTTTATGAAGGAGGTTCCAAGACAGGGGAGAGATCGCACTGTGAAAGCCCAACGTGGAAGGGTTCACTCATTAAGCGTGGAGTACGGGGCCAGAACACGTGAACGGGAGCTACACAGTGATGGAGAAACACAACTTATTCCACAGCTGGTAAAAATACTTAGAATATACCTGAAATTATCCAAACACTTGCTATTCTGTCAAATAAAAGAGAGAAAGAAAGGAAGAGAGAGAAACAATGTTCCTGTGAACAGTGTGGTAGGAAACAAAAATGGGATTCTTTTGCAATGCTAATTTCAAAGGTTTATATTATTAACAACACGAAGATCCTGTAGCGAGGGAGGGTGTTTTCCCAAGTCACTGCAAAATATTCATTAAAGACAAGCTTCGATGGCATTTAGAAACCATTTCCCATCAATTCCAGTGAAGTATTCTTGAAATATTAGAATTCTCTTTCCCAGGGAAAATAAAATGTCCCTTTAAGCTTACAAAATATTAGGGAAGAAGACTAAAAAATAACTAAAATGTGCTACATAGTGATTTTTTTTTTTCTTACAAGAAAGTGATGAGATGAGTTGAAATACCTGATGAAAATCCAACCTAGGAACAATTAGAGAACAAGCTGGCTAGATTTCCCCTACTGAGTATGGGCTTTGATTATTTGTATATAGACAGAAGACTCTGACATATGAGGAATGCGTGAGAGGCAACATGAATTCCCCACTGCAAAGACCCTGAATGTCATTTACTTGCAATCCAAAAGAACTTACAGAGCCCACCTGCCATTTCAATACCGTGTCATTTCTGTAAATTTGGGTATATTTATATTTTGAACTCAACAATATTCATTATTAAACATAGAATTCTTCTAACACTTTCTGAAATTGTTTCTTTAAATTGGAAACTAGGGTAAGGGTAAAAGCACATATGCTAATAAAATTCTGTGTTCCTTAGTACCCCTACTATATATTTTTTCATAGATCTGAAGGTTCATTTGTCAGTAAGAACACATTTCCATGTCCACCCAGGACTTTATCACATGCTCAGAGGCATCAGATGAACTTTTTCAGTCGTGTTATTATTTTCAATACTTATTCAACTAACTGCCATATGTTATGTATCAGTTGTTTGTGAGAAACATATATATTTTTTTCCGGGGACCTCTGTGAATGGTATTATCACACTCTTAAATGCTTATCGATGATCAACGATGAGACCACAGGGATCCCAAAAACCCTTACTTCCGGCTATCCTGACTTCCCAAGGTGCATCTTGAAATGCTGTTGCCTCCATGCAGGGAGAGGCGAGGGTGGATGGACTGGGTGGGTGGGAAGGCAGCACTGAAATAAAAGAAAAGGCACCAGAGCTGAGCATCTCCTGCTCCCCTGGCCTGGAGGCAGCAAGTAACAGCAGAAACTGGGGGTACCACTTCGTATGGACTTGGTGGACTCCAGAAAGCCAGCTTTACATGGCATTAATGCTCTTGGTAGGGGCTGATTGCCCACACATTGGTTATATCAGAGAGATGAAAAATAAAACATTGGTTATCATTAATATCAGTTCTTTCAATATTCTCTATAACATAAAAAAGTTGCTTTTAGTTATAATTTAGTATTTTCAATACTTTCACTAATTGACATCATAAATGTTCAAGACTTTTCTTTGCAGGGGGAGAGGAGGTGTGGAGTCTATCCAAACGCTAAGTAAGTGGTTGGTTATTTTACAGACTGGCTCTTCAGGACATTACTATGGACCAGACGGGTGGGCTTCCAGGTCAACAGCATGGCAAGGAACTTCCTAGAATGCCATGAAATCCAAAAGTCAGAATAAGGCGAGTTTTGCAGCAACCTGCAGAACACATCCACGCTTCCTTGCGCCTGCGCCTCTGCTCCGCTCCCTCCACCAGCAATGGCACAGAAACTGCATCAGGAGCAAGGTGAGGTGCCTCACAGTCAACTGTAACCTCTGCAGATGTGGGCCAGGTAGAATTCCTGCGCTTCCCAGGCAAGATGAAAACACACAAGCTGCTTCCAAGAATCCCATAGCTTTATCCAGATTTGGGAAGTTGGGCGATCCATGGTGAATAATTGTTTGGCCACATTCTTTTTCTTCATGTTTTGAAATATTATGGACCTAAGCACTTCTTGTGGAGGGAGCAGGTCTCTCAGAAAAAGTGCCTATTTTCTTGAATTAAAACATCATGAAGATTTACACCCCAAAGCAAGAAGACATTCATATTTCTAAAGACTCCTTCCAATGTGGGTGGCACATTTATAAAATAAAGCTCAAAAAACAAACCAAGGGACTTATCAGAAAAATAGGATGAACACAATTAAAAACTTCACACCCTGACTCATTCAACAACGGTCAAGATTTTCACGATGTCCTATTTCAATTTTTGTTGCTTTTAAAACTGTGTATTTTTGGCAGCAATGGGACACTCTGGTGGCTTGAAATGCACTTGAAATGTATCCAATCTTCAACTCTGAAGCCTCAGAAACATGGGCAGTCATGGGGCACAGGCCTTGAGGAACTGGGGATTTACAAGAAGCCAACAACATAAGAACTGTTAGTACTCATCATAATTATTGAGATCTGTAAAGTAGGCGTTAGAATAGGTCTTCCCAGTGAGATGTGGGTTGAAGTATTTGTTTCTTTCCTCTAGGATCAAGTTGTTTTTGTTAAATGCCTGGAAAATATATTAAAAAAAAAAAACAGGTTTAAGAATGCTAAGTAAACGAGGATGACTATTATGTTGAATTTGAGCTCTCTGCTAAGGCTCCATTATTTTAAAATATGTTTTCTTATTTATTTGCTTCCCCAGATGATTTGCCTCATGGAGGACTTGCCTAATTACCAGAATAAGGTTGGCAGTTTGTGGTATCTTCTGGTGAAGTTTTCAACTTTAGCTATGAAGTTACGAAGAGAAGCAGGGGGTTAGAAAACCCAATTCTAAATCTCTAGAAAACCTAAAACTCTAATGATTTCAAATTAACAGACAGTTTGAATGTAACTGAATATATGTAACTGAATTCATATTCATATAACTGAATAGATATGTAAGTAGCTTTCAGATGACCATGGGTGAGTACATTTATCAGAGACCTTGATGGAACTTATTTAAGTAAGGGCATCAAGTTTCAAATGCCTTAATTGCTTTTCATCCTGAACTTGTTAGAAGGTGATCACTGTAGCCATTTTCTGTGCATAGTCATTAAAGTCACCTGCAGTTTCAAAGAGCCTCAACTGAGCCAGATAGAAGATCTATATGGAGAGGAATAAAATGAAGATGAAGGAGGGTGCCCAGAGGCCATCTGTCCAGGATTAGTCTGGGCAAAGTATCAGAAAAATGTTCTGGCAGGATTCATTAAAGACTGGGCAGCTGTCTTTCAAGGTCTGTGCCTTCAAGGTCCTTTACCTTCATGGCAGAAACATTTCTGATTATCTTAAAAATGGCTGTTGAATCTTCAGTGGGAACACAGGACTGGGTAAATTGCCTTCTGATGCCCGTAGTAACAGTGACCAGAGACAAGATGATGTGTTGGAATCACGCTCAGAGGAACCCTTTCCTTAAGATCCAAATGTTTGTTTTGAAAGCTCTTGTTCATGGAAGAAGCTCGTGCTCCTCTTCTAGCTTCCTCCCTACTCTAGGGGCTCATTTCTGAGAGGCTAGGAACGGCCTGTTATTAATTCCTGGTGTTCATTCCCCAGATCTACCATCTGAGTAAGCGGGGAGATGCTCCTGGCTTGTGGATCTTGGTTTAAGCAGGGTCCAAGGGGAAAAGTTAATTGGCGTGTCTCCATCCAGGTGGTGGAAAATAGAGGCCATGTGGCTGAGAGGAGACAAGTATGGACATTGTGGCTCCTGGGACATAAGGTCTCCCAGCCACCTGAAGTCGCAAGGGCTAAAGATAGTCCTTATTCTCACAGAGGGAGAAAATTCAATTTCAAAGGAAACCACCACAGCAGAGAAAAGGCATCAAAATACTCCCTCCGAGTGTTATGGGAAACCAGGCACCTAGCAGGAATATCAAAATTTACTTACACTTAGCTCAGGAGATTTCCCTTCGTTCATGTGGGTAATAAGGGAGGTTGGGTGCAATGGACAGAAGCCTTTGACATCTTTCCAGCTACACCCTCACCTCTGTGTACACACAATTATAACAAAGCCTCATATTCTTTAGGACATTTAAACCTCACAACAGCAATACAGGAGCATGTACTCTCATATCCATTTTGAAGATAAAGAAACTAAGGTTCAAAGAAGTAAGTAACTTGTACTCTGAACCATAATGCGAAGTGCCTCAAGTAAAAACCACATTTATTTTGCTAGGCACTGTTCAAAGCATTTTAGATAAATGACCCCATTTAATTCTCATTATCTCCAGTTTATAGAGGAGAAAATGGTGGCTGAGTGAATGAAAAGAACTAGCACAGGTTTACCCAGGTATACTTGATGTCCACCCATGAGCCAGGCCTGTGGGGTTCTAAGCTGATACCCACCCCACTTCCTCCTCAGAATGTGAAGGGAACTAACCATTTACTCTAAACTCCCAGGTCACATCCTGGATTAATTACTCATGGGGGAAATTAAGAACACACATCACCGAACACCAGGTACAGCAATTTTACATTATGCAGAGTTGAAAAGTCTTTACTCTGCTTCAACATTATTTAAAGATAGTTTTTATAATAATAAAGGCAGGGTCCACCCGCCTTCTGTGCACACCTGGTTGCCACTGTCGTTGCCGACTCCTTACCTTGATGGCCTCCACCGAGTCGTACTTGTCCAGTTTGTTGATGTGGTTGGTTATGCTGGTATTAAGGGGGGCGGGTGAGACGGGGTGGATGACAGTCGCATCGTGGGATTGCTGCTGGTACCGCTGGCAGTAGGTGTAGACGAGCAGGGTGAGGAGGCAGCCAAGGATGGAGCTGCTCAGCCCCACGGCGATCATGTGGAACATGTTGAACTCTAGGGAGACAGGAGCAAAGTGATGCCACACTTGAAAAGAACATCCTGCCTAGCTACTCCAAACGCTAGGATGAAGAGAGAAAGTCAAAATGAAAAGCCTCATCCCATTCCCAAATTAAAGAAACCATCATTCTTAAGTATTTTGTTGGAAATGTCATGACCATCAAGAAACTTCTCCAGAGCGAGCACAGGATTCTTTTTTTTTTTTTTTTCAGATGGAGTTTCACCCTTGTTGCCCAGGCTGGAGTGCAATGGCGTGATCTCAGCTCACCATAACCTCCACCTCCTGGGTTCAAGTGATTCTCTTGCCTCAGCCCCCCGAGTAGCTGGGATTACAGACATGTGCCACCACACCCGCTAATTTTGTATTTTTAGTAGAGACTGGGTTTCTCCATGTTGGTCAGGCTGGTCTCAAACTCCAACCTCAGGTGATCCGCCAGTCTCGGCCTCTCAAAGTGCTGGGATTACAGGCAGGAGCCACTGTGCCAGGTGGAGCACAGGGTATTTTAAATTCATTCTCTTACGGATGGTAGTCCTTTGGAGTGACCTTAAACTTTAATACACTGCCAGAAGCATTTTTTTTTTAATTTAAAGGTTTGCACAACAGTGTTCTTCTGCTTCAAGTTCAGCATAATCCGTGGTGTGCAGGGTTTCTGCAGAAACGGTTATTCGTGCTCCTCAATGGGTTGGGCCCCCCTGTGTGCAGCAGGGCTGTGTCCTGAAAACAAGGGAGAAGCAGCTACTCTCCCAACCTACTGCTCATCTGCAACCCAGACTGCTTTTAGCCCTCTCTCCATTTCATCCTATTTAAAATGTTTTCTATTCACATAAACTTATACAGTTTCCATTATATATTTTTTTTAGTATGAATATGCACACATTAGAAAGTGCAAAAGGGTCTACAGGAAAAATAAATCCTTTTCTACAGGTAACTATTATAAGCACTTTCTCCTGCGCCCTTCCAGAGACACTTGGCACCCATGTGTGCTCTCTGTGTGGTGCAAATACTCTCCTGTGTACCACTTTTCTCACTTATGTTGTATTTTGAAGGTCTTGTCAAGAAAATGGTTGACTAAAGAGAAATAAGGGATTTGTGTTCAATCAATAAAATATGATCTTTTAAATAGTCATGAAATGACCTTCTTTTCCCCAATGTTTTCCTATTTAATGGCATCTCTTCTGTTTCATTATTTTCCTGGAGTTATGAATACAAAGCATTCAGAAAATTTGCCAGCATGGACTTATATCTCTAAAATAGGATTGGCTCAAGTGACATCAAGGCACCATACCAAGACCTGTGTTATGTCTGAGAAAACAACGAAGACAACAGATATTCCCTGTGTGTGTTGGTGAAATACTACTATTAAAGTTTCAAGCCTTTCCGGAAAGGAAGGCAGCATCTGGGCAGTGCCACAGCGCTGGGTTTTGGGAGAACTGGGTGAAGCAGAACAGGGCCTTATCTTCCTCTGTGTTGTTGGAACCAAGTGGCTGCTGCCCATGGGGTACTGGCCTCATGTGCCACCTGCTCAGAGCACATCCTGAGGACACCAGCTTTCCCCCAGGGTGTCTCCACACACCACTAGGGTGAGGGGCAGTGTCACCAATACCTTTCCCTGACCTGTCAACCCTGCACCCAGAGGGACAATTGGAGCTATGTGCTGAGCATCACTGCAGTGCTGGCAAGTCTGCCTGGCTACAGAGCAAGGTTTTCCAGGCTCTAGAGATAATGAGAAGAGCCTGCGGGTTTGCCCCTGAACCCAGAGTCTGTGTGCATCTTAACCACCCCAGTCTCCTCCCCAGGGATTTTCTGAACCACCTTCCGTGTGCTCATGATCCTCACCACCTGGAAGGGACTCCACCCTGCCAATGCTGACCCATGGGGCTCTAACACTTGGTGTCAAAAGGAGGGACACTGTTCACTGAGTGCCCACCAGACCTAGGTCTACGGGGTTCTGTTTGAGTACTTCCTGAACCTCATGTAACCCTCCAGTGGCTGAGAGACCCCAGGGAAGCTGAATCTACAGTCAGAAGATGCCATCAAGGCCTCACCTGTGATACGTGGCAGAGGTTGGATATCTCTCTTTGTCCCTAAACCCTGAACTTTTCCCTCTAAGCTGTGCTCCTTGGCTGCTCCAGATGTGTTCCAGGAACCCAGGACTTTGGAGCTGGATCTGCTCCCTCGGGTACATGGACACTATGAAGGGAGGCTGCCTTCCCTCTGACTCGCCGTCAGGCAGAACTCACAGGACAGTCCTGATCACTGAAGTCCCAGTGGACAATGCAGTTCCTAGCACAGGCGCCCAATGTAGTCAGCACTAAGGGCTGGATCATCCTGGACGACAGCACTAGAACATTCCACAAGCATCACCCACTCCCTGACAACCACCTCAGCTTTTCACTTGCAGCTTAGTTGGTCAATGGTTTCAGAATCTTTGGCCTTTCCTGACACCGTGATGAAGCCTCTAGGGCTGGAGAACCCCCGACCTGGGACAGCCGGATAAAGTATCCAGGGGGTATTCCAACAGCAGCCACTGGGACTTTAACTGTAACACTGACGCTGTACTTAGATAAGCAAGAGCTGATTTCACACGAGTTCTTACTTCTCGGTATTTCAGCTGCTAGCGCTCCCCAGGGTCAATGCCTTGTACCGAAGGAAACACTTCCTGCTGCACTGATAACTCATGTTTCATTATAACACAGGGAAGATGCATAATGGTCTCCATATGCAGATACTGTGTCATTAGTCAAGTGAATCATTCCAGCAGGTGCCTGGGAAGGGCTGGGGCCAGCTGACAACTTTATGATGATTATATAGTCTTTGTGTCTCATGCAACTAAAAATAGCTCTCTAAGATGAAAAATTTCAGTGGAAGCACATTTTTCTGCGTGGGGAAAGTAGTGCCCATTAAACCTCCTCTGAATGTGCTTACTGTAGTTCTTTCCTTTGAATATGATTTTCTGCTGTTGATTTTGATCAGTAAAGATGGAATACAGACCAACTACCCTGTTGGTTCAGTTGGCTAATTTCCTGTACAAAGTTTGATTGATTTTCCAACAAAATGAAAACGAAATAAATAAAGATGCCTATGTTGTCAAAAACATCCTTGCTAGGTAACTATTTTCAAATATTAGTCCTACAATAAGATTCATCTAAACTGCCTATGCCATTGTGCCAGTGCCAATGCCAGCAGCCTAAAGATCAAAAAAAAAAAAAAATCCATTCTGAATATCTCAGAGAAGTTCAACTTTCTGTGATTTAACCAATAGCATCTCAAGGCTTGTGCAGCCATTAGGCATAGCTGGTTCAGACACACAGAAGTAGTATTTTAGGGTGGGGATGGGCTTTGTACAAGGTTCTCCTGGGTTCTCAAGGCCCTTGAAGGTCTTCCACAGGGTAACTCAGGCTCAGCAGAGGAAAGTGAACTGCACACGTCTGGCAGCAGGCACAAATATCTAGCCAGCTCTGCTGAGGCATCAGCTGTTTGAGCCTCAGGCTCTCTATGGCCTCCCTGAGAATGGGAACGCTTATAAACTCAGCTCCACTCTTGACCTACACTGTCCTTGATGACAGCAGAGTCATGGACCCTGGGTGTTGTCCAAGAGTGTTACCTATCAGGGCTACTGTGGCTCGAGCTTCCTGAACACAATGCCTTTGAGTACTTATTGTCAGGGCTCTTTTCCTACGGTGCTTTGGGTTCCAAACTCACACTGGATCCCACTGGCTAAATTGCATGTGTGCACTTGGGCCAGTGACATCACCCCTCTCAGCCTCATGGTCTCCATTTATAAAATGCAGATTAAATACATAAGCACTGTTCCTTTTCTATAATTCCCAAATGCAAAATCTCTGAAAAGTAATGTTTCATCAGTCATCTGGTATTAAAATGTCACTGACCTGACCCATTTTCTGCAGACCTGAGCAGAACTTCTAGGAAGACCCTTAGCATCTGCACTTTTTCAACATCTCACAGCAGCATTGTTAAGGAGATTGGTTGTAGAACAACCCCAGGTCCTGTGCAGGTGTCATGTAATTAGAGTAAAGGCCCTACATACCCTTCTACCATCTAGAAACTGCTGAGTTCCGAAACCCTTCTCTATTTCCAGAGGTGTTACATGAAGAACTGCGGACCCTGGTGCCTACATGAATGCTCCTTGTGAGGACCAAATGGGCTTTGCACCATATTCTTGTCTATAACATGTAAAACAGTGTAGAGCACACAATTATTGATCTAAAAACATTAGAGGGTACTAATTGGCATGATCATTTTTATGTGAACTGGTTGCATATTCATTTTGTTGTTGGATTCCATGTTAGCAACGGCCAGTTAGTGAACTCACTCCACTGACTGAGCTCAGACACCTAACATTGCCCTTCTGAGGCACTGGGGTCTCTGATGATATGATTGCTTGTCAGAGGGCCTGAGACTGCCTGGGTGCCCATCATAAGCTCAATGGTCTTCATAAAACTGACACAGAGCAGGTGTTCAGCAAGGTTTACTGAATGAATGAATGAATGAATGAATGAACTAACAGACTGCTGACTGAGCAGACAGAATGTCACAGATAGTGAGCTCTTCTATTATTTATTTATTTATTTATTTTTGATACAGGGTCTCATTCTGTCACCCAGGCTGGAATGCAGTGGCACGATCTGAGCTCACTGCAACCTCCGCCTCCCAGGTTCAAGAGATTCTCCTGCCTCAGCCTCTCCAGTAGCTGGGACTACAGGTGTGTGCCACCATGTCGGCTAATTTTTACATTTTTTGTTAGAGATGGTGTTTCACCATGTTGGCAAGGTTGGTCTCGAACTCCTGACCTCAGGTGATCTGTCTGCCTCGGCCTCCCAAAGTGCTGGGATTACCGGTGTGAGCCACCGTGCCCAGCCAGTAAGCTCTTAATCAAGGTAGTTGATAATGGTAGTTAGGAATGATACATTCCTGAAACATGCCTATGAAGCTTCAGGTTCCATGTGAACATGTCAGAGGCAATGCCTGTTGGGCTGGGCTCTCTGGGACACCCTGTGGAATGGATTAGGGAAGCAAATGGGAGTCTATCATCATCAGTCACACATGTGGAAGTGAAGGTCTCAATGTAGACATTGGCTTGGATTCCGAAAGGCGGACATGGGCTGTTCCTTGGTTGCTGGACAGCCAACCTCTCTATCCAGGTATGTTCACAACACCAACAAGTACTTTATGGGTATATGTAAGGCACAGACTGTAAAGTCCAAATTTGTCATGGACTTGAATCAGATAATGTTGTCTTTGACATTCAGGGTGGCAGCGGGTTTGAAAAATTCCTCTAGCACTATGGGTATAACCTTATACCTCATTACAATTTAGTCATTTCAGTGGGTTGCAGATTGGAGGCTAGCTGCCATGGATTTGTTGTATAAATATAAACAAATTGTTTGAATTCTACTTTACTCATCAGACTAGCTATAGTGAATACCGAGACCACTGGTTCATAAAGCTTAGCATCCATCAGAATCACCTGCAGGGTGAATTGAACCACCGACTGCTGGGACCTTCCCAGGGAGGTCCTGATTCTGTGGATCAAGGTGGGTCCTGAGGATCTGCATTTCCATCGAGTTCCCAGGCCATGCTCTTGATGTGGGTCTAGGCACCCCACTTTGAGAACCACCAATCTGCACATCAAATATTGACTATTAGCATTTATGCCAAGGTAGAATGCCTGGGATCCATGACTTTCTCCAGTTTTTCAGTCTTGGCCAAGAGGCAGAAACATGATAGAAAACATGCAGGAAGGGAAATGATTAGAATATATCAGTATACCCATTACAATTACTTAAAAGGAATAACGTACCTCCACACCTTTTCTCTTCTACGCTACTGGATCTTGCCACAGATACTTCTGGAAAAATAAAAGTCAAATCACAATGTGTAAAAGGTGTTGGGAAGACAGTTCACATTCATGCTTCGTGTATGTTTGTCTAATGATTCTGAATTTTATGTGACACCAAGTTTCCGAAGCCTGATTAATTATCAGAAAAATTCTACTTGTTCGTTTGCTTGTTTTAACCAACATGATACGGATTTGGCCAAGTCACTTTGACTGGGGAGAGATGAGATTCATTTATCACAGAAAGATAATGCTATGGTCTCTCGGGTTGAAAGCAGGGAATGTACTCATTTTCTATTACGAGGTGTCCCGCCATGGGGGAACCCCCTGCTCTGCCCAACACACAGAGTACTCCTGTGGCATTCTTGCTTCTGAGACTTGTTCCATCAAAGCCAGTGTTGTCACCTTCCCAGCAGAGGGACAGCCCATTCACCAGAGCTCAAGAACGTCTCCAGAACAAGTTAAGTCCCTCTTCAGGACGTCCCTGATCTCTTTGCATGCCACACGTGAAACCCACAGCAGGATGCAGAGAGAGGCCACATCTCCAATGTGTTTTAACTCCCGAGGATAAAATATCACTCAGGAGTCTAGAAACACCATCCTTTCCTGTACTGATTTTTTATTAGACAACAAGAATTAAAAATATGACTATGGTTAAAAAGGAAAACAGTAACAACCACTCTTATAGCTCTGTGTCATACATGATTGAGGTATGGTGTACTAATTTTCTCTAAAATAGTATCTTCTGCACAGACGAAAGAACACAAATAAAACTGGCTTATAGGATTCAACTCTACTATTTATTTGTAAGAGGCTGGTCCACGTAACAGTCCTAAGGCACACAGTGGACATATGCGCAATGATTCATGCATTTGTATAACCCCTTGTTACAGTGAGCGTACAACAGGTGACTAGCTATCACCAACAACTATGACTTTACCATGAAAAGCTGGTAGAATGAGGGCCAACCTCTTCTCCAACAGGAGAATAATGATGCATTTCTACCTTCCCAAGTATATTAAACATTGCATAAAGAGAATGGCGCTTTTTCTCTGTGTACCAGTGCATACACAGCGAGCATTGCCTAAACATTTAACCTAATATTAAAATAACCAAATCAGATTTAATAATAACCAAATATTTTCATTTTTTGAGCAAAGTCTTCTGATTGTATTATAGTCAATAAACTGCAAAAGACACTTTACCTAAGAAATCTTAAACTCATGAACTGAATTCATGTTTAAATCTGCAGTTATCTATAGACCTACATTTTAAACACCTTGAAACCACAGGGCTTGATAGAATCATCCCTATAACACCAAATAAGCCAAATACAACTCTGACCGATGAATCATTTTCTCTCTCCATGTTGGAAGTGATTTTGTTCTTATTGATAGATCCTCTGCTCTTACCTGGGATGAAATTAGAGTCGAACACACACGGCCGGCTCTCTGTGGTGTTCCCGGAGCACTGGCTGCCCACCGGGAACAGGAGGATGCACTGGCGGGCACGGACTTGGACACCAGAAGCTTCGCACTCAGACCAGTCCGACCACTCTGACCAGCTCTCTGCAGAGATCAGAAGAGGGGAGTTGGGGCGGAATGGCCAATAAGCTCAATCATCCTGGACTCACCGGCAAGTTACATATGTGATTTCTGGATTCCATAGCATGTTTTTAATGGTTCTGTGCATCAGTAAGATGTAGTTGTATCATCTAACAGGTCCAGTACATACAGTACACATGAGGATAAATAAAAATGCCTGCGCTGGTATATATCTGATCAGATATCATGTGCTTAAAATAAATTTCCTAAGACCCACATTATTTTAACGTTGTAAAGTAATTGTATTTATACACTCAATAAGTGAATCCATGAGACCCAGCTGTGTGTGTACCATCAGCAGCAGAGGCACCTAAGTCATCAATGCAGGTGCCATTTCACTATGGGTAATGCTCCCCTCAAAGAGCGTCAAATGCTTTCCTGAAAATTTTCCACTTCCTCTGTGCTCAGGCAAGAGAAATAATTGTGTGCTCATGAAGGTCCCAGGTTGCTCAAAGGGAGTCTGAGGCTACACAATTACTTTCTCTTCCGTCATAAAAACAATTCCTCAGAGTCAACATGCCAAAATCAGGCTACCTTTAAGGTAGAATTCATCTTATCTCGTGTCTGCTGTCTCTGAAGAGATAAGGTCAATGCATAAGTCTCGGGTCAAGGCCAAAAGATGGGCATTGAAAGGAAACTTCACCCCGAAGTGGAACATTTACCAGGATTTGTGAAATTCACCCAGCCATACAAACGTGTGAAAAGGAAGGAGTAACACTGCTATATAAGTAAGAGGGTTAAAAAAGTAAACTCTCAATATTGTTTATGAAATTTTAGCCCGGATAATAAGGTATTTTTCCATGCAGTTTGCTTTTCCCCCCTTTTTAAATAGAAGCGTCCACTTTGCAGTGGCAGGGAAAATTTGAAAACCAAACTTGTGTGTTGCTCGAGGTAAAGGGTACAATATTTCCTTAGAAATGCAGAAAGTGTCAGTTTTTGGAATGACAGTGAGAATCTGGCTTCAAGGCCCTTTTCAATATACATAGAACCTTCTAGAAAGATGTGCAGGAGCAAGCTAAAAACAAAAGTGTGTGTTTCAATGTCAAAGTTAGACCAAGAAAAGAATAGCTCATTTTCATTCCAGGTGGTTCCTTCATGTCAGTAAACCAAGCTATTTCTGGTGTGGTGGTGGTGGTGGAGTCCCTGGGCACCTACCTCAGCCACAGGGAGCTTGGAGCCAGGAGCTCCCACACCCACGGGCCCATGTCTGGCTCCTATGAGTTGCACTTCACAGCGGTGCTCCCTGCTCCCCACCCTGATTTTCAACAACAAAACCTCAGACTCCGTTATTAGGCTACTGGCTTTAAGAATGCTTTGCTATCACCAGTTTCTGTGGTTTATTGTGCTCCTCCTCTTACTGATTTGATGTCTTGCTTTTTCTTTCCTTTAATTGAACTGCCTCTAAATTACAGCCCATTGCCCATAGATGAAGCATCCCCCAAGAGTGCTTAGTGTCCTCCTGTCACATTTTAGAAGTCATTCCTGGAACACAGGTCTGGAGATCTTTGGAAGGCACGTGGCTGCACCCAGGCTGGTTTTGAGACAAAAAAGCTGCAGGCGATTTCCCGACTCAGACCTCCAGACTGGGAGCGGGGCAGTACAAATGCTCCTTCTTTCCCACCTTTCCTTGGACTTTCTCTCTCCCTCCACACAGCAAGGTGTTGGCTGTGGGTCACTAGTGTTAATTAGTAAAAGTCAAGAATAAATTGGGATGTTGATGTTTCCTAATTAGGGAGATTGGGTGTTGTACCAAGCCACAGATTCAGAACTCATGTTTAAAGCCTTTAGCCCTCTCCCATTGCTGGGCTACAGGCTTCAAACACGAGTTCTGAATCTGTGGCACAGTGGGAACTGTTTTATTATAGATGCTATGTTTTAAAGTCACTTCAAGGGTAACAGCATGTTGTTAACTTGTCCACCCCCCTTTCAGTACTTACTGGGATGGGGTATTATCAACTTCACCATTTATCCATTAAGGAAAGAGGCCAATTTGTCCTAAAGTTGTGCAATAGGTGAGGTGCCGCTTACCTGGGCAGGGCTGCGTGTTGCAGAGTGCCTCTTCTGTGTGCAGCCCCAGGCAGATGTCCCCTCCATAGGCTGGGGCTGGATTGGAGCAAGAGCGGGTCCTCATATAGTGTCCACCGCCGCATGTTGCTGAACATTTCGTCCAGGGGGACCAGCAAGACCACGCGCCATCCACTGTGAAGGAACACAACGTCACAGCACTTCCGTAATCCAATCCCAACCAAGCGAAAGGAGTTACTAAATGGAAGCCAAGTGGATTCTGTTTAGTAAGGGAAACAAAATGTAATCTGCACTCCAGGAAGGCTTCCGTGCATCAGCGCACGTAGCAACAAGGCTTCTGACCCCTCGCAGGGCTGCATTTGGAGTCTTCCTCTTGGTGACAGATTCAGCTTTACAGATTCCTCCCTACACTTTTTCAGTTCCCTTTATTCATTCTTTCAGAAAATATTTCTAAATCTATTGTATCTAAGTACAAGCATGACAGCAGAGCGCAAGAGGTGTCATACTAATTCCAGCCCCTGAGAACAACCATGAACCACCTTGTACGGTTATTGATGTAAAGCCCCAGCCAGCTCTCACTTTTGCCATCTAACTAGCTAGACAAGACTTAAAGCCAAGGTAAGTAGCTCAAGTCACAAGCTCCTTTACTAATTGGAGTATGGTTTACTCCTTGACAGTGGAATAGAGAAAAGCTAACGGGTCCCATGAGGAAGGCAACTGAAGAATGCTCGGTAAATTCACGCACAAAGTGACCAAATTAAGTACATCCACACAGACTTGACACTATGTTTAAATCACTACAGAGAGGAATCTGAAAATCTGCAGCCATATGTCGGGTTAGCTATTAAGGGTGCAGTTTTACAATGTGAACATTAGGCCGAACTGGTTCCTTGACTAACCATTTCTATGACAGCTCATAACCCAGCACATGTCTCTGCCTGCTCAAGTTAGCCTCTTGAATTCTTTAGACTGGGCTCTTGGTACCTGTAGACTGGCCTGCCAAATGCTGCGGTCAGGTGGCCCACCTGAATCTGGGAGACTTTAAGACTCAGTCCTTTATTAGCTGATCTTGCTAAAACCAAGACCTCATGTTGGCTTGGGCTTGTGACAATGTCAAATATGATTTTCTCTTTAGCTAACTCCTGACTGTGCCTCTCTCTTGCTAGCCATACCTTCCCTATTATTGCTGAGTCCCAGGACAAAGCTACAGGATTTTGTCAAACAAGGTGTTAGATCCTAATCACGAGTTAAGCACCAATCATAACCACGGCCAACTCAATTAAAAAGCTGAGGAGAGACTCACTATTGCTATATGTAAAGAGTGTCATATTTTAAAGTTCTTTGTAGCCTACACAAAGAAACAGGAGCAACTATGACAGAGGATGCCAAAATCATTCAGGGCATAAGATTGTTTTAGCTAGAATAACTTAGATTGTATTTTAATACGGCTGTCATGATATATTACATCATTATGGTGTAATGCTTCTTTTTAGATATTGGCAAAGGTAAAAAGAAAGCATTTTTGAGAAATCAGAGCAAAAAATATCATCTTTATGACAATATTCTAATTTGCAGAAAGTAAAAAGAAAAATATTTAAACCCAATTTAGAAATAAGTTTGCAATCTAACTGGAAATTTTGTGATTCATTAGTTTACACAAACTTGCAGAATTCAACAGTATTTTCCCTAAAAGTTATATGGTATGTCAGACAGTTAGAGGAACTGATCAAGTATTTGATACTGGCTGTAATATCAGCAATATAAAAGGCAGGCATGTGTTTTCCTAGAACTTTCGAATTTTAAAAAACTCTACCCATATCTATCCTCACTGAAGGAAGCACTTGCTGACAGTTTTTTTCTGTTTGCAACCTAAATTGGAGCTTGGCCTCCAGGGAGTACCCTTGCATACCCATGCACCAAGGCAAAAATAAGTCCTTGTGACTTATAGTAACGGCAAGTGTCTTAGATCTTGGCTGTCTAAATGCGCACAAGGCAGCTCAGGGCTCAGAAGATTCTAATGTGTACCCTAGATTGTGTCAGGGACTGATGTACAACCAACCATGTGTTCTGGAGAGCTCTGTATGGCATGATGAACCTGCAGATGAATGGCCGACAAGTATATGAAAAGATGCTCAGCATCATGAATCAACAGGGAAATGCAAATCAAAACCACAATGACCATCACCTCATACCTGCCAGAATGGCTATTATCCAAAAAACAAAAGATCAGTGTTGGCAAGGACGTGGAGAAATTGCGCCCTTGTACACTGTTGGAGGGAATGTACAATGGTACAGCTGCCTTGGAAAACAATGTGGAGGGTCCTCAAAAAATTAAAAACAGAGGCCAGGTGTGGTGACTCACACCTGTAATCCCAACATTTTGGGAGGCCAAGACAGGTGGATCACCTGAGGCCAGGAGTTTGAGACCAGCCTGGCCAACATGGTGAAGCCCTGTCTCTACTAAAAATACAAAAATTAGCTGGGCGTGATGGTGCACGTCTGTCATCCTCACTACTCAGGAGGCTGAGGTAGCAGAATCGCAGGAACCTGTGAGGTGGAGGTTGCAGTGAGCTGAGATGGCGCCAGTGTACTCCAGCCTGGGTGACAGAATGAAACACCATCACAAAATAAAATAAAAAATAGATAAAAATAGAATTACTGTAAGATCTAGCAGTCTCACTTCTGGGTATATATCCAAAAGACTGAAATTAGGATCTCTGAGAGACATCTGCATTCCCATGTTCACTGCAGCATTTCCCACAATAACCAAGATTTCAAAACAACCTAAATGTCCATCAAGAGATGAATAGATAAAGCAAATGTGGGAGGTACATACAATGAAATATTATTCAACCTTAAAAAATGAGATCCTGCCAGATGCAACAACATGGATGAACCTAGGGGAGGACATTATGCTATGTGAAACAAGTCAGACACAGAAAGACAAATAATATGTCATTCCACTTAGATCAGGTATCTAAAATAGTCCAACTCATAGAAGCAGTGAGTAAAATGGTGGTTGCCAGGGACTAGGGGAAGAGGGAAATGGAGAACTGCTGTATAGCTGGCATAAACTTCCAGTTATTCAAAATGAGTAAGAGCTAGAGATCTACTATACGTCGTTGTACACCTATACTTAACAATACCGTATTGTGCATTCAAAAGCCTGTTAAGAGTGTAGGTAGATTTTATGTTGAGTGTTCTTACCACAGCAAAAACAAAAACAAAAACAAAAACAGAGACTAAATGGGCTCATTTCAACGGTTTCATAATCATGCAACATCTAATGATCTCACACCAGGAAGCTGATGTACATAATATACCCTGTGATATTTCAAACAGCATTTATTCCTGTCCACATTTCTACTCACATGTATGCCAATGTGTATGTGATCTAGTCTAATAAATCCTCTCCCACACACGCACCAACTGTCCATCTGGTATCATGGTAAATTCTCCTGGCACAGGATTGTTAACCAGAGAGAATGGAGTTGTTGTTTGAATAATCGTTTAAGAGAGCATTTGGAACAGATTCAGTTGCTGAAACATTCCCACTTGGGAGTTCAAATCGCAAGATCACACTCTACCTCCACCAATTTCAACAGTCAAATAACTGGGGAAATGGATGTTTCTAGTACAGAGGGAACTCAAAGGAGGCCTGGAACCGCGTCCTCACTCTGTCCGGGAGTTGCTTAGTCTGCAATTGCCCTACGTCCCCAGACCAATCCTAATGCGGTGCTTGCTTTCTGTCCTCTCGATCCTGTCCTGAGGTTACAGGTTTCAACCTACATCATGGAGCCGTGATGTAGGACATTGATTATTGTACTAACAGTTCATATTAGAAAGGCCAAAGCATTTCTAAAATAGATATTACAGAATACAAATCTTAATGAAATAGTCTTCACCGTGAGGCAGCCTGTACAACCTGGTGGGGAAGTAGAAAGTTACAGAGCCAAGAAAACAAAACAAATGTAAGCCACTGTGCAAGGTACAGCGTGTCAGGGGCCTGAGCGAGGCTAAGCCACTAAAATAGATTTTTTTTCCCCTGCTATGTGAACTCTACTGGACTAAAAAAAATAACATTAGTAATAATAATAATTAAAATAATAAACTCATTAAATTATTCCATCTCCATCCTCACAACTGCCCTGGGGGTTGTTCCAGAAATGAATGACTTGAGGCACAGAGAGGTTAGGTCCTAGGCAAGTGAGTGGGAAGCTGGGGCTGGAACACTGGCAGGCTGGGCACAGAACCCGACACACAAGCACAGGTTATGGCTTCCCATAACTCCTCCCATGTTGCTAAAAATCACATAGGAATCTCCTCATGGCTTGAATCACCACCTAATTTAGCTCAAGAAACACTGGTTCATGGGAAGATCAGACAAACAAACTCAGGCTCAGATCCATGGTGCTTTCAAGGAATCAAAGCAATTAATTATAGGAAATTATTTTTGATAAAATGAAATTTATACATGAAGTGACTTGCTAGAAGAAGATAACATTCTTGTTGTAGAGATTCTAGCTAAATATTCCACCCACTACAGTAAGATGAAAAACAATGGCAGTAACCAATATACAATTGCCAGAGATCTAAATAGCAAAGTAAAAACTAAATAACTAAGGTTTGCACAACAGGCTTCCTGTGTGTGATCAGAGATGTGAAGCCCTTCACTCACAGTCTCTCAGGACATGGGCAAATGTGGTATTGATTCTCCAGCATACTGAGGTCTGGACTACATAGGTTTGCACTGCAGGATGGCTATGCTCTCTGCTCCTAAGGATCTCTAAGAAGAAATTTCCTCCACCCACTGCCCCCTGCCTGGCTCCACTTCAAAGTATGGACTCAAGGACTCCAAGAATGAAAAGGAAGAGAGGGTTCTGAGCACACCAGAGATGCCTAAGAGATTTGTCTACAGGACACACAACTGCCAGAATTATTCTTTTGATTCAAAGAGTCTGTCTCTCCATTAGATTTAGTGTTCCTTCCCCCATAGAATTATTTTTGCAAAATACAAAACAGAACCATCTTAGTTAAGTCTGATGAAAAGAGTTTGTGTTTACTTCATTAGGTTTTATGGGGTCTAAGCCAAACTCTGAGGTTACTTTCCTCTTAGCTGGACATTACTTAGCAACAAAAAAACATCTGCTGTCTGTACCTTTGTAGGTCAAGGTCTGGAGTCTTTAAGGCTAAATCGAATATGCATTGAGGAAAAGGAGTAAAGGAGAAATAATTAGCTATTTCTCAATGCTGGGGTAAATTATGTAGGTGAAGGTGAATAAAATGATCATTTCAGCATGGGCTTGACTTAGAAACCTTATTATAGTTTATTATGCACATTAGTCTTAGAGGTAACATTTTTTCATTGATTAATTTAAAATGTATTTTTACATTCTCTGGTTTATTTTATTTCTATTTTGAGACAGAATCTCACTCTGTCACCCAGGCTGCAGTGCAGTGGCATGATCTCAGCTCACTGCATACTCCACCTCCTGGGTTCAAGCAATTCTTCTGCCTCAGTCTCCTAAGTAGCTGGGATTACAGGTACATGCCACCATGCCAGGCTAATTTTTTCTTTTTAGTAGGAATAAGGTTTTACCATGTTGGCCAGGCTGGTCTCAAACTCCTGACCACAAGTGATCTACCCAACTCAACCTCCTAAAGTGCTGGGATTACAGGTGTGAGCCACTGTGCCTGGCTGATTTATTCTCATATTTAATTTTAATGAGAAAATATATTTTTAAATAAAATACACTGTCCATTTGTAATTATCCACTATGAACCCAACAGGGTTAAAAAGGAGTAAATTCACAGTGGAGAGTATCCTAAATGAGACAGGAATTGGCCTCTAACTGGCTCTCTGGTGACTATGCAGCTCAGCATTCACACCCCTAGCACTTCCAACCCTCCCTGCTGGGTTATGCCTTGTCATACGTTTAGGAATTTCCCAGGCAGGGGAAGCACCACTCAGCCCTGACTCACCCATTGCCTAGTGCAAAGTGACATGGGCCACTGTGAATGACTCCACAACACTCTGCAGAATCTTGGCTTTTAAAAAGAAAATGAGGACAGAGTTATTTCAACATATTAAAGTTATGTATACATGGTATTGGCTTGACCACCAAATAACTAAAATGAGAGCAACCAACAGATCATGTTAATAGAGTGTCTCTGAGATGAGTGGTGACCCTTTGTACTTGTGCACTAGGACAGCATCCAACTGTCTGGAGGAATCTGCACATCCTATCCATGGCAACAAGGATAGGGTCTGGAGCCCAGGGAGACAAGGGTGGGTGGAGGGACCCTGACATTCCCATGACGTCTGCCCCTGTTCCAATTTATAGCATAGACCTGAGTCTAGCGAGCTCGCCCACAGGATTCCTCTCAGCCCCCAGAGGAGGACTCCTTCCACTGGGGCTATGGGAAAGAACAGTTCAGTGACCTTTCCCAGCCTCTCAGCATCAGCTTGGCTGGGAAAGCTGGGTGGGCAGAGGACGAGTCTCCTGAGGCTGGAGAAATTCAAGCAGAGACACCCTAGGAGGAGCCAGGCAGCTGATAAGAGCAGAAACATTATCGGGAGCCTCAGCTACAAATCTGGAAACTATATATTTTCAGTTTTATATACATGTTTATTCATCTATCCATTCATCCATCCACGTACCCAATCCAATGAATGGTCATTGAATATCTGCTACAAGCAAGTCTTTTGATGTAAGAACTCAGAAAGTTTTATCTACTAGAAATATGTTAATATTCTATGCCTTTAAAAATGTTGTATCCAGCTTCAGAATGAGCCTTCCTCCCAATTTCCCATCTCTGGTTGTCAATTTCACCAGCTCCTTTCTGTCCCTCAAGACCCAGCTTAAGGGCAGCCTGCTTGCTGTAGCTGCCACGATTTCTCCTTGGCGAAATCCACCAAGGGGCTGGCTCCTTGGTGGATACAGCCACTGCACCTGGTTGTCATAAACTCAGTAGCCAGCGACCATACTGGGTTGGCACTGCTCCCAGGATACATCCTCCCTAAACTCTAAGTTTCTTTCTGACCTGGATCATAGCACTGCATCTGTGTATACCCTGTAAACAGTGCACAGTCGGTTACTCAAAAATATTTCCTGAGAAATGACATGAATGAAGAAAGATCAGTTAATCAACTCTTTGTCTCCTCATTATTAACAAACAATCCCTGATGGGTATTTCTAGTATATGCCAGGCCCCTACTGGGAGCTGAGGTCGCTGCCATGAGTGAGACCATGCCAGGAGTCCCTGTCCTCATGGAGCTTCACACAAAAGTCAAGGCAGCCTCCCCACTCACAGATCGGCCCTTGGGATGGCCATAATGTGTGGGCCAAAGACTTTCTGTGGGTTCTGGATAGGACAGCAGGAAGTGGGAAGCTCTGGTGGAAGGGTTTTAGGTGCTAGGGACCCTGAGCTGTGGCAGGAGGAAGGCAGAAACAGGGGCTTGAATATTATAGGGAAAGACGGAGGAGCGTTTTGGGCATTGTCAGAGCAAAAGCCCTGGGTGGGGGCTCTTTCGGCTAATTTTTGTGACTCTGTGCTTGCTTGGGAATTCAGTGGAAGGAAAAGCCAGGCCTCAGGAAGAAGACCAAGACAAACAGCTCTGCTAGGCCCACAGGAGAGAAGAGTTTGCATCTTTGGAGGACTTAATTAATGAGGTAGAACCTTTGTGACAGAAGACATGGGGACCAAGAACTGGCTTGGCAGGCCCAGGGTCTAGGGGTTACACCTTTGATACCCATGACCCTGGATGACCATGTAATGGTACATGGAGGCCATATGGGGGAGGGCTCGGTCCATCAGTGGCCTGGGAAGGGATCAGCCTCCAGAAGGAGCTGATGGTCGCTCCAAAGACCCCGGATATTTCAGACCACATTAGAAAGGCCGGCTTTTCCATCAGACACAACAACTAGAGTCCATATCCTTTGAGTAGCTCATGGGAGAGTTTTAATTCCGTTTACAATCAGAAGAAAAAAACATGAACACAATCTAGCCTAGATGGTATTTGTCTTTACCCAATGCATTAGGGAGTGGGGAACCCCTGCAGACAAATGTGCCCAGGGCCCAGGGAAGGCCCACTGTGACCCGGCCTATCAGATCTTTCTATACAGACAACTAAAGCTGCATGCCTGTCTGAAAGGAGGGCTGAGAGAAGGGTCTTAATATTGCTTGGAATGATTTAGGATTTGGTTTCAGGTCTGCTGGAGAGAAGAGGTTTCTTTTTCTTTCCTTTTCCCACTCTGGGCTAATCCAGCAGGTGATGACATCACACAAGACATTTTTTTATTTGTTTGTTTGTTGATTTACTTTTGAGACAGGGTCTCACTCTGTTCCCCAGGGTGCAGTGCAGTGGCCTGATCATGGCTCACTGCAGTCTTGATCTCCTGGACTCCAGAAATCCTCCCAACTCAGCCTCCAGAATAACTGGGACTACAGGCGTGCACTGTCATACTTGGCTAATTTTTGTATTTTTCATAGGGATGGGGTCTGGTTGTATTGCCCAGGCTTGAGCTCGTAGGCTCAAATGATTCCCCCTCTTTGGCCTCACAAAGTGCTGGGATTACCAGCATGAGCAACCACGTGTAGCCAAGACATTTATTAAGAACACAGATCTCAAACATGAAGCCAGGGAGCTGTGTGAGGCCTGGTAAATAAGAAGACTCACCAAGGCCCTTGAGTTTTCAGATGTTTTGTTGATTACACAATCCACTTACCTGGGCAGGGCAAAATGTTGCATTCCTGATATTCTAGAGATGGGCCGAGGCAAGGCATTCCCCCATACTTGGGTTCGGGGTTGTTGCAAACACGCTTCCGGTTCCGAATGCCCCTGCTGCAGTCACGGCTGCACTGTGACCACGACGTCCAGGCTGACCAAGCCCCGTTGACCGTGTGGGCAGAGTATCTGCCAGCACGCAGGAAATCCCCAGAAAGCCCTGCCAAGGAAACAGGTGAAGTGTGATTCCGTTACAAGTTTCAGAGGAACCACAGTCCATGCTGACTTTCACTCTGTATCGGCTGTCTGCCTTATGTCTCGAACTACCCTCTTACATTCCGTTGAGCTCTTTTTACACTTCAGCAGCCAAAAATCAGACAGCCTCTTATATCTCAAGCTTCTTTTCTGCAGTTACTATGAAATAAGGCTGAAATCAAGAACTCCATTTGTGAATGTGGTGAAGCCTTTACACCGTAAATAATAGATTCTATATAGGTAGTTCATTTACTTTTTGAAGAAACTTTTACAAAGAAAATACAACTTTCTCACTTCCCTTGGGAATTCTACAACAAACTGCCCTCAGACACAATGGGTAGAGCCTGCCCTGAAGGACCTCCATCTGGAGGAAGGGAAACATAATTCAGACATTTTCTAAACCTATTCTTTCAGCTGTTAACCTTTCAAAGGTGAATTAATGCTGGTGAAAGGGGCCAAGTCAACTGCTCCTGGATCACAGGCCAGAGAAACTCCTGTCTGCTCCGTAGAATTCATGCCCTAGAACTGAACACCGCACTGAGTGACTGCCAAATGTTTCTATGAAGTTTAGAGCACACCGCCTAACTAAAGGTGTTTCCCAAGGAGCCAAGAAAGGCAGCAGCAGCAGCAGGTGGGCTGTGGGGTGAGTGGAGAGTTGCTGTGGCAGGAATCACAGCCAACAGGCTTTGAGGACATATTGTGGGTGATGGGTACAGTGAACACTTTCACTTGTCAAGTCATGTAATTAGCTATGGTCAAAATTCATGTGTGTTTTTATGAAAATGTCTTCCCACTCACAATACTAAAAAATATTCAATAATCTTCTCAAATGTAGGCAATGTGACACCAGCTTTAACAAATAACTCTAAAAGTAGGCAGTGAAGTTCCGGGTAAGTGTGCTCAGAAGACAAGAGTGCCAACAACTCTCGGCGTTGTTAAGCAACTCTGTTGTTTATTTAAAAATCTGTTTCTGAAAGGATGGCAGGATACTCTTCAGAGAAATTGAATTAGAAGTGTCTTTCTCTGATAAACTAGTATTCTGTGGTGAATCAATAAAGAAAAACTATGCACAAATCCAACCTAATTTTATGTGGTCAGAGGAAAATGAGTCCCATTTTGTGTTTTCAAGATATCAATACCAAAATGTGAGACCATAATGAGAACTCAAAGCCATTGAGACACAGGAGGATTAAACTCTGTGCACACGTATGTTTATGGCGGCACTATTCACAATACCAAAGACTTGACACCAACCCAAATATCCATCAGTGATAGACGGGATAGAGAAAATGTGGCACATATACACCATGGAATACTATGCAGTCATAAAAAAGGATGAGTTCAGCTGGGCGTGGTGGCTCATGCCTGTAATCCCAGCACTTTGGGAGGCCAAGGCAGGCGGATCACAAGATCAGGAGATTGAGACCATGGTGAAACCCTGTCTCTACTGAAAATACAAAAAATTAGCCGGGCACGGTGGTGGGCGCTTATAGTCCCAGCTACTCGGGAGGCTGAGGCAGGTGAATGGCGTGAACCCGGGAGGTAGAGCTTGCAGTGAGCTGAGATCGTGCCACTGCACTCCAGCCTTGCTGACAGAGTGAGACTCCATCCCAAAAAAAAAAAAAAAAAAAAAAAAAAAAAAAGGATGACTTCATGTCCTTTGCAGGGACATGGTTAATCTGGAAACCATTATTCTCAGCAAACTAACAAAGGAACAGAAAACCAAACACTGCATGCTCTCACTCATAAGTGGAAATTGAACAATGAGAACACATGGACACATGGAGGGGAACATCACACACCAGGGCCTGTTGAGGGGTGGGTAGCTAGGGGAGGGATAGCATTAGGAGAAATACCTAATATAGATGATGGGTTGATGGGTGCAGCAAACCACCATGGCACGTGTATACCTATGTAACAAACCTGAATGCTCTGCACATGTATCCCAGAACTTAAAGTATAATAAACAAAATGTATTGAAGTCAGATACAAAATAATATATTAACATTAATTGTATATTTTACATAAATCTAGCCATATATTTAAGTAACCCAATGTTGAACTTTTTTTAAAGGGAGTAGTAAAAATCAGCTTAATTTCTCAAACTTCAAGTGTTTAACACTTATCAAAAGTACTTTTAAATTCCAAGTTTTCATATGTTAAATTTCAAACCTCAAATTAAAACTGTTGTTTAAATGGAAAAAAAGACAAGTCCATGATCTACTTTTGAAGGAAATATAGACTATCTTTTATAAATGTGTATTCAAATTTTCCTTAGTTAACATTATGAACATTTAAAACAAATATTAGCTCTAGTTGTATATGTATCTGAAAATGGGAGGAATAAAATGTGTAAGTTCAGAAAAAAGACTGAAGTTGATGCACAGAGAAACACCATCATTCATTTTCTACTTTTTCTTTGATATCATAAGAAATACAGTTCACAGCCCATTTTGAAATAAGAGAATAAGTGACAAATTAGAGATAGTGTTGCCAGATTGAGCAAATAAAATACAGGAAACTCAGTTAAATGTGACTTTCAAAAAAATAAATAACATTTTATGATAAGTATTTCCCAAATATTAGATGGGACACATCTATATACTTAAATAATTGGGCTGGGTGCACTGTCTAACACCTGTAATCCCAGCACTTTGGGAGACCAAGGCAGGCAGATCACTTGAGCCTAGGAGTTCAAGACTAGCCTGGGCAACTTGGAGAAAATCCATCTCTATAAAAAATAAAAAATTAGCTGGGTATGGTGATGCACACCTATAGTTCCAGTTACTCAGGAGGCTGAGATAGGAGGATTGATTGAACCCTGAGATTGAACCATGATTACACCACTGTACTCCAGCCTGGGCAACAGAGGGAGACCCTGTCTCAACAAACAAACAAATAAAAACCAAAAAATTGCATGGGTCTCAGTCATTTAAAAAGTTATGTGGGATATACTTATCCTGAAAATGATTCATGGGATATACTTATACTAGAAAAAACTTCTGAAAGATAGCTGCAACCTGCATTTAAATTTTGTGCTTTATCTCACCACCCTAGGTGGAGTTCACAAGATCATCATTTATAAAATGTACATCTTTAAGTCCTCAGTTATCCTTCTCTTGGTATTTCATCATATACCTTCTCTTCTAAA
This sequence comes from Papio anubis, assembly GCF_008728515.1. Lineage (NCBI taxonomy): Eukaryota > Metazoa > Chordata > Mammalia > Primates > Cercopithecidae > Papio > Papio anubis. The sequence goes on from NC_044980.1 coordinate 8,168,513, forward strand.
TACAGCAAGAGTTTACAAAATTAAAAAGAATGACTATTATTTTGTTACTCATTTTTTCAGCTGGGTGGTATTTGTTCAAGTTATATGTTTATTCACATCAAACACTGTATGAAAGCAGACTCTTTATTCGCTTCAAGAAACAAGGAGCTTGTGTAATCACTGAACTACAGTGAGCAGTGGTGTGAGGAGAAGAGAGAGTTAATGTCAGTGAGAACAATAGGATGAGGAAGCAGGCTTGTAAAGCAAGTGGCTCCTGCTGCACCTGCTGGGCCTCCAGGCATCCAGGCTGTTCACTGGCTCCCAGGAGAAGTCATGGTGATCTGTGACAAGAGAGCAGCTGGTGGCCGTCACGCAGAGTCACGCTGTCTCAGAGCCTTCCTTGTGGCAACACCAAGTAGATCCACCAAACCTCCATGAATTTATCCCACAATAAATTCTGTCCAATATGGCAACACATCAGCTTGGTGGCACTTGTCTAGGCTATTCACTCTGGGTATAAGACCCCTTCTCTATAAATGGTGCCTGTCCTTTCATGTTGGGAGAATAAGGTAGAATCACCAGTGCAAAGATGCTAAGTCATATCTAAAAATGGCCTCAAGATATAACAATCACTGTTCTCATCAAACTGTGTATCAAGGACCCATCTATGAGTATCTATTTCCTTTTCTCTTGGTATCTTTTCTTTTGGAAGAGATTTTGCCCAATTAGAGGAGACTGAAAAACAGAAATGAAGAACAAAGCAAAGCATCAAGCTCTTAAGGGCCACCAGGCTCAATTCCTTTTTCTGCAGTTGAGACAGCTGAGCTCTAGGGAGAGAAAGTGAATTGCCCCAGGTAAAAGGACCACTTGGTGTCAGGGCCAGGCAGAGGCCAGATCTGGTTTCTGCCTCAGGACTTTCTCCATGCTATTACTATGGCATTCAAGGGATTTACTCAATTATGAGGAGCAAAGTGATTTCAAAGACTAGTCTAGTATCCTCACACACTGTACTTTTTAAAAACAGAAAAGTCCTTTTATAGGTACAAAGAGAAATGCACTTCCATTGCCCTTGTGAAGTTTCGGGATAAATAAAGAAAACTTTTTTTCAGCTTACATTTTAGTGCCAGAAGATGTATGAAAGATCACTGATGCTTCCCCAGTACATTTTCTGATACTAAATAAATCTCACACAAATGATTCTGGGTCTACAATAAATATAATGTTACTGGGGGCCTGATTTCATAGTATCACTTCAATATCTAACTCCTTACAGTAAGGCTCTTTTCTTTCAACTTGTCCTATAGTCAGTTGTGCTGTACAGGGATCATTGTTTTCAAGGCTGCTAAGCCATAAATAACCAAAAAGAGGCCAGGCGCGGTGGCTCACACCTATAATCCCAGCACTTTGGGAGGCCGAGGCGGGCGGATCACGAGGTCAGGAGATTGAGACCATCCTGGCTAACACGGTGAAACGCCATCTCTACTAAAAATAAAAAAATAATTAAAAAAAAATTAGCTGGGCGTGGTGGCGGCGCCTGTAGTCCCAGCTATTTGGGAGGCTGAGGCAGGAGAATGGCGTGAACCTGGGAGGCGGAGCTTGCAGTGAGCCGAGATAGCGCCACTGCACTCCAGCCTGGGCGACAGAGCCAGACTCCATCTAAAAAAAAAAAAAAAAAAAAAAGTCCTACTGCTGTTTATGACCTTAGAGATAAGATCAAAGGGCCCTTCCATGGAAGTGGGTCAGTCCCCACGGAATCACTGCTCACCGTCTGTGGAGCAGCCACTGGTGCCGTCGCTAGAACAGTACCGCATTTCGATTCTCTGTCTTCCCACTTCCAGCAAATTCGGATCGGGCAGGCGGGCTTTGCACGTGTATCGGAATCGCTGCTCGTAGTGGCCACCGTTGTCAGAGATGTTGACAGGCGTCCAGGGTGTCCAGGGTGTGGTCTTCTTCAGCTCAGGACACGGGTTGGTGTTGCAAGGCTGGTACTCCTGGAGAGAACGTGCAGGCGAGCATTACCATACAGGGTGAACAGAGCAACCTCACCAAAGGCTCCTTTCCTTTAGGGAAAGATAGGCGTCTCTAA